>NC_090934.1:1383237550-1383540581 GCF_040938575.1 Ambystoma mexicanum
AGTGGAGTAAACTAACAAAGTTCTGTCTCCAGGAGAAGGGCTCTCTTCTCCTGCTTCTTAACGAGTGTCCAGTCGCTGTTTCCTCTCAACAAGAAATACCAGGGGGAATGCCTCCCTTCCCCTGGCTTACGGGCCTCACCCAGTCTTTATCCAATGTACAGGAGAATGACTCCCTTCTCTTGATGTACAATTATGCAGTTCCCTATGCAACAGTGGGAATGACTCCCTTCCCCTGGTGTCTCCGGTACAGGTCTTAGCCTACTCAGTTCACCACAAGGCCAGGGGGAATGACAACCTTCCCCTGACGTCTTTAGCACAAGTTTTGGGCCTGCATCAGGAGAATGACTCACTTCGCCTGGTGTTATTTGGTTCACTTCACAATATAGCCACGGGGAATGGCTTGCTTCTCCTGGTGTCTTTATCACAGCTCTTTGTCAAATACCAGGAGAATTACTCCCTTCTCCTGGTATTGTTTGATGCAGTGCTTTCTCAGTGCTGGGATTCCAAACCTTTCTCGGGAGGCCAGTGGTTCCTCACTACCACTGCGCTGAGGGAAATGTCCTCTGATGCTTTACTTTTCACTCTAGGGGCCCCAGACTCTTCTCTCGTGGCAGGTGGCTTCCTCGCTACCACTGCACCGATGAAGATTACATCTGATGTTTTTCATGTTGTTGTTGGGGTCCCAGACCCTTCTCTGGTAGCCAGTGGTGTCCTCGCTACCTCTGCACCGAGGAGGATTGTCTCTAATGCTTGGCGTCCCATACCCTTCTCTCGTTATGTCCATTAACTTCCTTGCTAGTACTAGGGTGGGAAAAAGTAACCTTAGCCTCTGTGGCAACCCCTGGGTCCCCTCTGATTTTCATGTACCTCCCCTTACCTCTCACAGGGCTTTGATACCTTGCCAGGACTTCCTGGGACAAGGGCACACCTCTCCGACTCCATGGAATTTTCACCTCTGCATTCCAAGCTTCTCTGGAACTTCCCGGCTTCGGGATGCAGTCCGCCTTCACTCGGCGGGCAGAGAACTTCCTTTGCATTCTCCTGCTGTTCTCTACAGCTTTTCGGTCGGCGTTCAAATCTCCCGCACTGGAGAGTTCAGGTGCCGGCTGCTTTCCCCAACAGGAGTAGATAACACAGCTCCTGGCACCACTTTGCTTCTTGTTACAGCTGCGTTCAGCTCCGCTGCCAAGCTTCTCTGATCTAGTTCATTGTTATACTTTGTATCCCGTTCCTCCCATGCAGATTCCATAAGTCCTTCATTGTTGATTTGTGACTGATCCTCATGCCTCATGTGGCCACCTCATACTAGTGTTAGCACAGTTCAATTATTTAGGTCTCCTGTGTTCTTCCTCATCCTACTACTTTTGGTCTTAGGCCCTATGTTACAAAAATACATAGGCTTGTTCACAATGTAGTGGTTCTGGCTATTAGGAAGGGCTAAGGAATGTTGGTTAGTGGCAACATTCATTGGGCTGTACCTCAGGTGCTCGTCCTTATCCCCAGAGGTGGAGTACCTCCCCATGGGGCCTCCCGCATTAAACCATCTCTAGGGGGATTATTGTGTAGAGGCCGCACCTCCCTAGCCTCACGGAAAAGGGCTCCGGCCTGGGGAGAAGTGGCAACACCTTGTGAACCGTCACATGGCGCATATGCCTGCAGAAATAGGACTTTCAAATAATACACAAACCAGCTTGTGAATTTAACCCTGCAGATTACATGTCAAGACACTTCTTGGATGAAGGGAACTCGCCATCAAAACTGGAGGAATAGATCAACTTCATCACTGGATACTTGCTGGCAGGACCCATCTCGTTTCAACAGCTAGTCGAGCACACTAAATATGAACATACACTCAAAGTGGCAGACCGAATTGTGACAAAAAGGTAGAACTCTCCATATTCAAGTAAGGTGCGATTATGGGAGGTCAGCAACGTCATTCCCAACAGATTGTCAACAACATGCATGAAAGTCACCCGAGTGTTGTGGCAATTAAGACACAGAAGACACATTGGGGGTCATTACGAGTGAGGCGGTAAGGGGTTAACGGCGCCGGTAAAGATGCCGGAGCCGTCAACCCCTTACCGCCCCATTGCGAGTCTGCTCGCGGGAACCCACTAAGGACGCCTGGTTTTACCAGGTGCCCTTAGCAGGTCCCGTGAACAAACCAGGGTGCTAACAACGGGCCCTATGGGGGCTCGAATGGGAATGGGTTCCTTTGAGGAATTATCGGGCCCTCCAAGGTCGGAATGGCCCGGTAATTCCTCATTCAAGGAACCCAGACCCGGTAATGGGTTAGCCATGCCGCTAATAGAGGAATGGTTACCCCCTAACTCGTAATGACCCCCATTGTGTTGGTCCCTTGGCTAGACACTATGGTAGAGGACAGAGGTGGGCCATGGCATATCTGCCAGTGCATTAGATGGTCGCAAAGGCTTCCACCTCTATAAAGATCTCGGATTCTGAACTCTGTGAAGGAGTATATGGATATTGACTTCTTTAGGCCACTCCTACAAAAATTAGTTGTTAGTGCTAATGGATGAATGCTCCAGCTTTCCGCTAGTTTATGCGTCATCAAACACGTTGGCATCCGCTACAATCCCTCTTCTTGACAGAATACCCCATCCTTCTCGGCATGGGGTATACTATTGGTACTGAAATCAGAAAATGGACAACCCTTTTACAGAGATGAATTTGTGGGCTGCATGGAATTATCGCACAGTAAAATTCCCCCCCCACCTCTACCCAGCCATGAACTAATGCCATGACTGAAAGACTCCTGAACACTTTAAAAAAAGATAGTTCAGCAACAAGAGCCAAGTCATCAATGCCTGAACCAGGCACAATGCACAGGTCTACGATATGACAGAAACTCCCCTCACAGCAGCACGGCAATCCGTAGCTGAACTTATGTTTGGCCGAAAGCCTTGCGCCCCCTCTCTAAATGTGTAGCCTAAGGCATTGGAACACGATACCCTGGCAGTGGTAGACAGAGCCAAGAAAGACCAGAGACAAAGACCAGATTAAATCATATGCCAACTACCTTAGGAGAACAAGTATTGGTAGAACATTGGCAAGTAAAGAAATCAGGCACACACTGACACTTCACTGTTGATGGTCAGTAACACAAACGCAGCAATGACAAGGAACGGTCCCATTTCCAAACATGCAGAAAACCTGAAGATCAACACCTGAAAAGCCCCAGAAATCCCTAGAGAGGCCCTCGGATTTTGTAAAGCAAGATGAAGGAGGTCAACATGCAATCTGTGAAGGAGCGTAATCCAACTGTGGAATCCGCGCATCACGAACCAGGAGCGAAACCCCCAGGATATTTCAAGCAGAAAGCCAACCCCTGGATGGGAGACTTAACGCCTCATAAATTGGCCAAAGAGGCTCATGGAAGAAATGTAACCCCCATGCCTTCTCAAGTAAGAAGAGTCAATTGATAGCTTTAGTGTCACTGCGATGGGTTAAGCAGTTAATGGGTCATGGTGGTACGTCACCATGATACAGAAACATGAGGCTGCTAGAGTGAGCGGCGGGGAGTCTAGCACCAGAAAGAACAAAAGAACACAGAGGTTGCAAGATACAAGGCTCCCTCATATTAATATCCGAGAATCTCAACTGAGAAATATCCGAGAATCTCAGCTGAGAAATTATTTGAATTGCCTAACAGTGTAATAATATCTTATCACACTTGCCTCTCGCTTCTGTCCGTAACTGCTGCATTACTTGGTTCTATGTCTGTACGCCGCGCACAAAATGTCACACCCACGATTGCAGTACATATGTACGCAATCCTACGGGTGTGATCTTTTGTGCCTGGCCCTCTCCCCTTCCTTGTCGGTAGTCGCAGGCCCACCCAAACTCCTGCCCACTATGTGGCACCCTCTTCCCCCCTCCATATGCTCCCGCTACCTCCCTTCCCCCATTTACCTTCTGCGGGCCCCAACCTCCAGCTGATTACTTCCCGGCTCCTTCGGGGCTCTACAGAGCACGTACCCGGAATCCCAGGGCACAGGACAGCGTGCTTTTTGTGATGTGTGACCCTCCCATGTGTATTGCCCTTTTAAGCTGTGGGTCCCTCCCAATGTGTAACTCCCTTTTAAGATGGGCCATGACTGTGTCATGGCCCACGCTAATAAAAGGAGCCCCTTCCGGCATGTGCTGCAGAACAGCAGCAGACTCCAACCATGGAACATCTGTTGTCTCGGTCTCTCATTCTGGGCCTCCATGCTTGCAGGCCTACACCGTGTGATCATGTCCCTGCAGACCCGCACTGTATGATCATGGCCCTACAGGTCCCTGCTGGTTTGGACTCCTCAGACCAGCCTGGTGCCCTGGATCCAGCTCAGGAACCCACCACCCAGGTCGCTGCTGGCATCTGAGGTGCTCCGGCACCCAGGCTATGCCCCCTACAGCATCACAGGGCCCTGCCCTACAACAACTATAAGTCTGCGTGACCCCAGCACCAGTGAGGCTGGCCACGTGCCTGCCGCCGGCCCCACAATATCTTTGTGCGTGACCTTTTGAGACCTGGCTTCCGGGTACACCCTCTGCAGACTGTGAGCCCATTACTTTGTGGGGTCCTGTGAATGGATGTGATCTTACTCCACACAATGCTACCACAACAAGGTGTACAAAGGTTGGACAAGCCCGCTTTAGGGAAATTATTCGCTAGCTGCTGATATAAAAGAGAAAAGTGACACATCTAGTGCCGCACCCCCAGGAAGGCAGATACAGGAAGATGTAAAATTACAGAATTGAGGAGATTGGGGCTTTAAATGGGCCTTGGCTAGCCAGGAACAGACCTAGCAGTCTCCAAATGTTGCTGTTGTGCAGGGCCTCTTGAACAGACTTATGTTATTTGTCATTTATATAGCGCCCTATATATCATTGGTATGATCTCAAAGCGCTTGTAGGTTGAACGCCCTTGGGGCAGTAGTCCAAGTCAGTCGAGAGAGTAGGGTAGAGTACAGTTCTTGGGTGCACTCAATATGTGTGCAGCTAATGTGATTTGCGCGATGGTGGCTGCATCCTGACAATAGGTGCAGTGGTAGTGAGAGATCAGTGGAATGTGTGCAGTCAGGTGGTCGGTCTCCAAAACTGCATTCTGGCGGCATTAGGCCTGTGCAGGATGTTCATGTGTACAGCTAGGCCAATTTGTTAGTGGGTTATACCAGCAATCTAACAGGTTGTTGAGGTGTTCATGGAGAATTGTTCGTAGGTGTCCAGCTAGGTCGAAATTGATCGAGCGGTATAGCTGCGCTCTATTGTTTGTTGGTGTAAAATGGAGAGTGAGCACAGTGGTAGGAGAGGCGAGTGTCTGGAGTGTATGGTGTACTCTTAGGATCCTACTGTTCCTGGTTACCTTCTGGGCCTGGATGAGCTGGCAGTGATCGTCCTCATGTTTCACGGTAGTGGGAGTCGGGTAGATTCACAGGTTGGACCGGATGATTTGCACGATCAGAGGGTCATTATTCTTAGGCTCAGCACTATGTGTCAGAGAGCCCATTTTCCGGGTCCCTGGATGAGGTTTATGGTTGGTTACAGGGTATGTCTTGCCAGGATACTGGTTATAGGTCAGGATATATCTTGCTGCAACAAATTCCTGTCAAGGCAGTGGTGCTAAGGGACAGGCAGGACAGAGACATTGTAGGGCCCTGTTGTTTGAAGCCTTGGGAAGAGTTATTTTCTTTGGTATGCAGTCGAGTAAAGTAGGGGGTGAATGGGTATGATCGACTTGATGGCACGAGAGGCTGCTAGGCTTGTCTAGTACTACCAGGAAGCCAAAAGTCGGCAGATGCATATTTTAGAGTCTGCAGGAAAGTATAGGTACGAACTGTGGTCTCACAGTTTCTAAATCCTCCTTGATGTCTTATTGGTCTGTTTCTGTGGTACCTTCCCTCGGTATCCCTAGGAACACTTGTTGGCCGACTGCAATTATTTGCCAATTTAAAGTCATTGAACACGTGGGTCTATAATAACAGCGAGTTTCAGTGGCCTTACTCATGGTTTACGGAAAAGGCCAGGTTTTTAGAGCTTTACAGAAGGCCATGTAGTCATGGGTGAGTCAAATGTGAAGAGGGAGTGAGTGCCACAGAGAAGTAGGCAGACCCTCCAATCCTGGTTGAATTGGAGGCTGGAATCACTAGTAAGAGGGTAGTGCTTGACCTTAGGGTACATGCTGGGTGGTAGGGTATGCTGGGCTGGTTTTGTGCACTGCTCAGTGGGTAATTGATAGGTTTTTGAATGAAAGTGGCTCTTCGTCCAACAGGCAGCCAGTGAAGGGTGCGGAGAGCAGGGAGATGTGATCCCTGTGTCCCAGTGCAAGGAGGAGTCTGGTGGAAGAGTTTTGGGCTCTTTGGAGTTTAAGTTGGTATGCCGGTGTACCATATATAAGGAGCTGACATAATAGCAGTGAGTCTGTTGGGGTAGGTGAGGTCATCACCATGATCTCAGTTTTATCAGGGTTCAGAAGGAGGTGGTTTCTTTGTCATCCATCGGTCAATGTCTCTCAGGCAAGCTTCAAGATCGGGTTGTGGTTTGAGGCTTGTTTTCGGAATTCTCAGGATCATTTGGGTATCATCAGCGTAGTTGTAGCAGGTGATGTTGTGCATGCAGATGATCTCTGGTAGAGTGGTCAGATAGAGGTTGAAAAGGAGAGCAGAGAGGCAGGCGCCTTGTGGTACTCGTATTCACAGTGCAAGCGATTGAGAGAAAAGGGGAGACATAAGTGATTTGTTTCCTGATGTTGAGGAATGAGATAATCCATTTGAGCGCCGAGCCTCAGATTCCAAGCGAGTGCAGTTGGTTAAGGAGGATAGTAAGGTTAACTGTGTCAAAGGCAGCTGATAAATCAAGCAGAACTAGCGCTGCACAGCTCTCCGAGTCTGCAGAGACCTTGAGATCATCCCAGATCGAGATCAGAGTGGTTTCTGTTCCATGGCGTGGCCTGAAGCCGGGTTCGAGTAGGTTGTTGGATTCTACGAAATGGTTGAGCTGAGAGTACGCAGCGTGGTCAATGAGTTTCGCCAAGAATCGGGTGTTGGAAATCAGCCTGTAATTCTTATGCTCAAGGGGGTCAAGGGAATGCCTTTTTTAGAAGTGGTTTGACATGTGCTATTTTAAAGGCCTCTGAAAAGATGCCAGAAGTGAGGGAGTCATTTATTATGGACTTTGCTTGTTCTCCTGCACATGTGGAGGAGAATACTTCTTTCAGAAGAGAGGCCGGACATGCGTCAAGGGGGGGATCCGGAGGGTCTGCTGCCGGATAGTAGATCAAGGAACTAGTCTCTCGAGATGGGGTTGACAGAAGATGGTGTGGCAGTTGGAGCAGTGGAGTTAGGAGGAGCAATATTGTGGCAGGGTAGAAAGTTTGGTATTAAAGGTTGCCATCCGGTCTAGAGATGTGTTGTAGAAATGAAGGGAGAAGTCGTCGCAGAGCGTTTGCGTGGTCAGTGCAGGAGGGTTTCACGAATTTGGAGGTGATCCTGTGGAGCTCTTTGCTGCTTTTGCCACAGTTCAGGATATCTTTATTTAAATAGGCCTTTTGGGCCTCGGATTTGTAATTACGGTGGTGGCGGGCAAACACAGATCTGCTGAGAGGGGTTTTAGATGTTCGCCATTTGAGCTCAAGACAGATATTTTTGCTTTTGAAGGTCTTCAGGTAGGGCGTGAACCATTTGGGGAATGGCCCGATGCGAGAGGCTGCAGGGCGTGAGGGGCTGAGAAGAAGCAGTGATTCATTAAGCCAGGAATCAAAGGATTCAATGGTTAATGGTCTATCGGAGGTTGGCGTGCCGGGAGACTGTGTAGCAGGGCTTCAGCCAGATCAGGGAGTACCTTGACTTTGTTCCAGCATTTGTGATCATGTGTGCAGCAGGATGAGTCTTGGGAGGAGTGTGGGCAGAGAAAGGGATGGCAGAGTTGTCTGTACAGATGAGCAGTATGGGACTAGATACAGAGACAAGGTCATAGGAGCTTGCATCAACGGCATGGCCTCCCGAGTGAGTTGGACCTGTGGTATGTCAGGAGAGATGGAGTGCCTCTAGACTGTTGACCAGTGGGCGGGTCATGGAGTTGTTTGGCACATCAAACCAGATACTGAAGTCCTCCAGTAGTGTGAGTGGGCAGGACAAATACTGATATGCAGGGATATTTCTCCTCTGTGAAAGGGACAGTGAGCTAATGACTTGGTTGAGACTCTCCTGGGGTCCATCCACCCAAGAACAGGTCAATGGGCTGTGTTCGTGCCGGTTGAGAGACTCCCCGAACCTCCTTTGTTTTGCATATTAAGAAACTTTGGGTCTCACCCTAAATTACCAAGGGAATCCAGACGTGGGCCCCTTGCTCACTGTTCTCAGAGAGGCAGAGCTCCACCTCACTGATGATGCCCAACAAGGCTGAAACACGTGTATGGGGTTGCTGTTGGTACTCTTGTTCAGAGGAGAATTGCCTAGCATTTCAGTGATGGACTGCCCCTGGGCAGGACAAAGACTCATAAACAGGGATATTTCTCCTCTGTGAAGGGACAGTGACCCAAAGACTTGACTGAGACTCTCGCGGGGGCCATCCACCCAAGAACAGGTCAATCTGCTGTTTTCGTGCCGGTAGAGAGACTCCCAGAACCACCTTTGTTTTGCATCTCTTGCAATGAGAACAGTTTTATTTCCCAAAAAACTAAGAACGCACCAGCAAACAGCCCTTCTGTCGCTGAACGTTCTGCATGAAATCAGGATATGCAACACCCTAAGAAGGCATACAGCGTCAACAATGACCTAATCACAAAGAGTGTGAATTTGTGCGTCTGGTTGGAGACACCCTACACATAGGCTACCTGCTCCATGGCAGACCCTTGGCCCCAGCCTCTTCTGTCCATCTTCTTCCACGTGGGCTCTTAAACACTCATCATCGGCCATGAAGCCCTAACTAATTGATCATTATGCAAAATAAAAATATATCTCAATGTTACGGTGCACTTGGTACTGCAGACAATGGCCCAGCGGAGGCGTCAAGGTCACTATAATTCACACCCGTCACTCAATTCCAGACACATCAGCGACCTTCCAATGTTTTCAATCCTTGTTTTAGGTTTTTTGTTTTGCCCTTCCCTGCACCTCGCAGCACAAATCACGCGACACAAGAGTGAAGGCAGCACAACCCTGCTTTCTGATCCTGTCTGATTAATTGGGGGCGGTGGGGGCAGAAGGGGTTTAACAGTTTCATGGTCATTGGTCTGAGGTGGACAGGTACCTTGGAATTCATGGGTCTTGGGACAGGGTCATTTCAGTGCCATAACTTAGAACGTTGTAGCCAGTGCTTGACTGACTGCATGATCATGATGTCTCCTTGGGACCACCTCGTACCAGTACTTGGCTGATCAGTGAGCTTCGTGCCTCTTGTGATCTTCTCTGTCATGGCATTTTCAAGTTTAGTCTTATTCAAGGGGTTACAATAGTACATAGATGTATCCTCAAGGAAAAGGTTAGGTTTGGCAGAACGGGCTGGGTACAGTTAGGGTGTGATGTGGTTCAAGAGCCTATAACCTAGATGGTGGTCCTTGTCCCCATGAGCTACTCCGCATTTCACCACCCCAAGGGGGACTATTGGGTAGCAGCCTCAGGACCCTATCCTCATGGAAAGGGACTCCCCTCCGGAGAGAAGTGACGAGTGTAGGTGAATCATTACAGTATGTAAGCACTGAGAACAGATAAGAGACAATAAGACAGGGTGGCTTTTATTTTTTTTAGGAAAAGTCATCAAGGAGTCAGTATTGTCACTCTCGAACAACAGAGTTTGAGTTCCACAGAGTTGGGGCGAATACCTGAAAGAACCGCCTATAGCTTTTTGCCCTTTGCAAACAAGCACAACAACTAAAAATGTATTGGCTGCCCTTAGGTTCCAGCCCAGCACATGCCACAAGATATTTTCCTTTAAATATCTCAGAGGATTTTACGAGTGAGGAACAGTGCCTTAACTATGTGATCATTGTGCTGCCCGTAACTGCGCTGACGTAAATGTCCACGCTAATTACAGTGCAGTGATCAAATAGGTCACTTTACCCACGCCCCCCACCCCGCATACCCCTACACTACCCCCCCCCCCCACTCCACTTACCTTTACAGCAGCACACTTCTGTCTGCAACGCCGATGCCCGGCTATCCCTGTGGCGTTGGTTCCTTCCACGTGCGTGGGTCGGAGCCAACGCCGCAAGGTGTTTTTTTTTTTTTACTTTCTTGTCCCCTGCTTACCACAATGGTAAGTGGGGGACACACCCCCACAGAATCCGACTTCTGTTACTGCCCCCAAGGAGAGCAGAGGACACCCCCGCAACCCCTGCTCTACTTGGGCACAGTAATTAGAGTATTTTGTGCGCCCCCAGAGTCGCATTGACTGTGGGGGTGCACAAATGATGAGGCCGACATTTTTGTATATTTCCGCTTAACTTTAATCCTGGCCCTCACTGGGAGCCAGTGACGTCTGATGAGAACAGGAAAGGTGTGAGCCCGTCTAGGAGTATCCGTTAGTCGCACCCTGGGAAGGGCGCTCAGCCAATCAGGTGGCTAAAACAGCAAGTCAAGAATGCACATTCTTCGCCTGCTGTTCCAGCCTCCCGAGGTCCTTTCCAAGTGGCGCCATTTTTTTTGTGATGTGGAGAGGAAACAGGCATCATCTCCCCGTTACCTCCTGACCCGCCCGCCCCCCCAAAACCAACCAAACCCCTTTCCCCTCCCCACTTACCTGCTGGACTGGAGCTTTGTGCTCCAGTCCTAGCTCTCCTACCATCTGCCAAAGAAATGGAAAAAGGACTTCGTCCCTTCTCCGTATCGGGTGCCATTTTATTCCCCTCCCACCCCCCTCGAGAGATTGGCTGCTCAAGCAACGCCAGTCTCCCGAAGGGGGAAAAATAACATTCATGGTGCAAATGGCTTTCACCCCCACCGTGGGGGGGAGCAGACATGGCTGGCTGGTAATGGCCCACAGCCCTCGCCGAGGCCCGGGCTGGCAGGCCATTACCGGCCATGTCCGCCGCACACAGAGGGGGAGACGGTCATATAAAAAGCAGTGTTGAGAAGGAACTGGATCTGTTAGGAAATCACCTTCATGGTGCAGAGAAACAGATTACTACCATGGTCTAGCTTGGCGCTGATTGCCCGAGCAATGGCGGTGGAGTTTTCTTCAGATAAAAATGGACGTTGTTTGTTTAAACCGCATGAGAAAAATAAGTGGATGAGCTTATAATAGCAATCACCCAATGTAGCATGGACAAGGTGGTATCAGAAAAGATGCAGAGTGAGTTAACTATCATATTTTTTCGTTTTTTTCATGGGGCTTGGATTAGAAGGATAAATAGAAGACACCTTGGATTTTGGATATTCAGTGTAAAGAAGACTTTTTGGGATAAAGTTATTTCTCATCCAGGTCTTAAAAAAAAAAAAAAAAAGAGTAAAATGCCTACCAAGCTTAACATAATATTGGTGTAGTCTGCATAGATGGGAAAGGTCACTTCTGCATAGAACAATAGGTCAGGAATAGGCTTCGCACAAATGCACGAAACTAGTAATAATCAGGAGCCATGGGGTAACATCGCTATTCATGGTGGAAGTGAAAGAGTCATAAATCTTCGCTCCGAATTGCCCAAGCTGATTTAATAGCTCTCTAAACTAAATGAAAAGATAAGGAGTGGCAATCCTGCTCTTCCCAGACAGATGTCACAATCAGCCATGTTTAGCATCACATCATCAGCTACATACATCGGGAATTCATTGCCAATACTGAACGGAAGGGAAAATATACATGTTTAGTCCATTTTTTAACTGTACATTAATCATATTTAACACACCCTTTAAAATAGATTAAGCTATAACTTTTACGTGTCATGATAATCCTTGGACTACGAGGCCCAAGACGAGAAGGGAAATAGAACTGGATAAGCTACTAGCACCTGCCTCACGTCACTCAGCAAGGTCTAGGAAAGGTGCATAAACCTCTCTCCAACTGAGTCCGAGCAGTAGTCAACTTTCTCGTGGCCATGTGTGAAAAGGCCATCCGGTGCCGTTTTGCCCTTTCGGTTCTGGGACTTCTTTCCTTTTCCATCAGAAATTTAAGAAAACTACAAATCACAGAACTCCAAGCAAACACCGGTCTGGGTGGCCTTCTCAAGCATGGCCAAGGGAAACTCGACAGCTCTGCAAAGTTCACTGCCCAATGTATCATCCAGATATTGCGAGGGCTTTCTAAACATTTTTTTTTAAAAACATTCTAAAAAACATAATTGATGGGAAATAAGTTATTTACTAAATATAAAATGGTGTCAGTTGTATGTTAACTTGTAAATAACTTGTGACACAAGCAAATAACATACTTGCCAACCCTACTGATTTAGGCAGTAGGCTACTGCTTTTTAAGCAGTCCTACCGCCTATAGATTTGGGTGTCAGATCCTGCTGCTTTTTTACAGTGGCAGGTAATTTATGTGACTCTAAGGCAATTAATCTGTCTGTGCGGTGGGCGGCGGGTAAGTGATACATTTGAGTGATGGCTCAGATCACTCCACTAACCTGACAGCTACATGACTCTGCCCTGCACTCTTGTCCGGACAGACCTTAGGTGAACCACCAGTGAAGGCAAGTGGCAGAGCATGCCACTCACACGGCATCTGCCTATCAGACTGAGGAGGGTAACACTCTCCATGTTTTTCAGTGTTCAACCTGCACTACTGCCCGGGCTGCTGCTACAGAGCAGTGGCAAATGTTACCTACCAGTTCTGTGTGATTATTTTTTGTGAAGTTAGGTTATTGAATTCTGCAGTAACTTACCATTCACAAGTATACATTTTAAACATTTGAGCAGCTTTCCCTGTTCATGCTGTTTGATCGGTTGTGCATTTTAGAATTCTCCAGTGGTGCCAACAATGTATGTTGGGTAATTTCTTGTGATGTCATTGTTATGCTAAGTATTATTTTTGAAACTTGAAAAATCCTACATCTTTTTGGTCACAGAACGTTGGCAAGTATGAAATAACGTTACCACAACAATGAAACACAAGACAAGTGCAGTGCTTTCAATTTTCCTGTGGACATCCAGACTTGCAACCCACACCCATTCTTTGGATTATGGGACTTGTAGTTTTGTTTATTTCCCATTTAAAATTTAGGAAAACTAAAAATCCCACATCCCCGAGCATAAAGGGGCTAGGTGGCCGTCCCACGCATTGTCACATGAAACTTTAAAGCTCTGAGTTTGAGAAAGAAAGTTGACATTCACGATGGCGACAAAAAACATAATTTACAAAATAACTATTAAAAAAAAAAGTTTACAAATTAAAATTCACAAAAAATATCGTCTATACCGCACCCGGATAATCGAATTGAACTTATTGTGGAAGCAACATGATGCATCGTATTCAGTGAGGGGGGGGGGCGGTAATTACGCACACATCTCGGTTATTCCTAAACATAGTGCAAGGTTTTTGCACGGGGGTCTTTTACACACACTACACTAGCAGCCCGCCGGGGTCCGTACCGTTTTTTTGTCCTTTTTCGGCATTGCTCCTCCGCCGAGTGGCGCGCTGAGCGCCCGGGCGGAAGCCGCCCGGAAGAGGCGGTGCAGCGGTAGCGTGATCACGAGAGGCCGGGGAGGCGCCCAGGCCGGCAGGCCCGAGAGGCCGGCTTCACAGGGGGGCGAGGGGCGCCAAGGGCCAGTGCATGAGCGTTACCAGAGCCGTGACTGCTCCCGGTGCAATTCCCAGCCGCCACTAGGTGCAGAAATCCCTCCCCTACCAGACACGGGGCAATACTCAGGACGTCATCATGCATGAGGACACTTATCATTGGCATGCAACTTTCTATTGACATTTGCAAACCCCTGGGCGGCAAAAGACGCGCAGGGCACACATATGCATGTCATGCACTGCTGCCCCTGCCATTAATCACAGAGCTCTGGACCCGTGGCGATGCGAGACGGGCTAAGAGCACCGCCACAGTCCTGGTTTTGTTTGGAATTCTGGGACGTGTAGTTTCCCCAGAGTGCAAATGGAAAAGAAAAAACGACAACCCCCAGAATCCAATGGGGGGGGGCGGGAAACAGGAAGGAGTGGCCTTCTCACACATGGCAACAGGAAACTTAAGATAAACCACGAGATAACGGTCTGGAATATCATATCCAGACATTTCATTGATATACTTTGTCCATAGAGATTTAAGTTCTTCTAGAAAAGAAAGCCCTCCTGAAGATCTGCCAAAATAATGGTAGAGAAACACGTGTAGAGGCATCTCATTTTGGTTTCTATAAGGTCATTATGTGGAGTAAAACAAAAAAAAACGTTTTGAACGAAAATGATTCAAATTGAGACTTGTTATATATAGGCTTGTAATGCTGGCAGTTGAATATAGCAAACAGCAATGATACGCGTTAAATGAAACGCGGAGGCTTGGATGATGGCTGTATTCTCTTTAATGACTAGGTGCGAACTGGCGCACAGGCGGGCGCTCCACCTTCAACAACACGTGGGTCACAACCCACAACACAGTAACAGAAAGGGGACAGGGCTAGGCCTTCCCAAACATTAACAATGAAATAGGACGTTACATCTCCCCCTTGCTTAGCAAAGAGCATGGGTCATCAGCCCATTTCTTCTATACAACGAGATGGCTTGCGAACTACCCTTTTGGAAGGCCTTCACAGGCAGGGGGTGTCTTCTATGTTGCAATCACTATCAATGTCATCAGCGTCCATGTCACCTCTGCATACATGCCATCCCTCCCGATTTAGGCGGGAGACTCCCGATTTTTCGGTGAAAAATATTGGTATTTTTCACAGTCTCCCGCCTAAAATAACTGTACCCCCAATGCATTTCTATGGGGAAATGTATGGGTCCCGATTTCCCTGTGGAAATCTCCCTGCCAGGTGCATCTGAATGTTGGCATGTATGCCTCTGTATTCAGAGTCCACGTCAGACGAGTCATCATTGCCTGTTGAGTCACGGCTCTCATGAACCACTTTTCCTTCTAAAGACCGAAAGAATGAGGAGTTCCGAGTGACAGTGCCAGTAGGACTAGCGGCTGTCACCTTGGATCCTTGAAGGGAAAGAGCTGTTAGGATTATGTGGCAGGGTGGTTCTTACTACACACCCAAACATGAGCCATAGCTCTCACCCATTTGAGTCGCAAAAGCGGGTGAAAACACCCGATTTTGTTTTTGGCGGGTGAGAGGCCCATTGAAATGAATGAGCCTGCAGGAGGCTTGGCGGGTGAGTCCACTCTTTTCAAGGCGGGTGACACCCGCCAAAAGCGTGTGAGTTGAGAGCTATGCATGAGCGCTGATGGACATGTCTCTGTAGAGCTATGTGGCGTATTTCTGTAATCCCGTAGTAGTGTGCAGTTGGCCTGCATAAAGGATCTCTTTGTGATGGAACAGACTTGCTAGGTGCGCTTTAGATTACCCATACATCTCTCCACTGTTCCATTTGCTTGTGCCCAGAGGGGTGTGATTTTGCGATGTTGGAACCTAAGATGCTCAGCAAACATGGCAAAATCATGTCTGGGTCCATTGTCGAACTTCACGATGGAGGGAATCCCATAATCAGCAAATGTTTTGTCCAACACCGGTATCACTGCCTTAGCACTGGTGGAATGAATCAGATGAACCTCTGGGAACCGGGACATTTAGTCAATTATTACAAGTACATATTTGCCATTGGCTAGTGGGCCAAACAAGTCGACGGCAACCTCATCCTATACCTGTAGTGGCATCGTTGTCATCTTGAGAGGTTTAGGAAATGTGCGCGGGGCGTCCGCCTTGCATGCTACGCACTTTCCAAGTGTCTGTCCCACCCTCTGGTCCATCTGTGGGAACCATACCTTGGTCCTTAACTGTCTTTTTGTGGACACAATTCTTCGATGTCCCGTGTGTGCCAAAGCGAGTATTTGCTCTTGTAAACTCACAGGTATCACAATCCTATTTTCTTTTAACAGCAGTCCTTCTGGGGAGATGGACAATGGGTGTCTAATGAGTCGAAAAGTTTGAAAGTGTCTCTCTTCAACTGCTGACAGTGGCTGATCGTATTTGGTTTTGAGGTACCACTGGACCGATCTCACACATCTTTGTATCTTCTGGAGCAGCTGGTCATTTTTCAGTCCTTGTAGGAGTTGTGCACTTGTGACTGATTTGGGCAGTGCATTACTCACCAGATAGTTTATGTATTGGGTGGCCTTGATAGATTGTCTCTCATCCTTGGCAGGTAATGGGTATCGAGATATGAAGTCCGCCGGGTTATTGTCTTTTCCTGGGCGGTGTATGATTTGAAAGAGTACTCTTGCAAACGGAGCCCCCACCTCGCAATGGGTGGAGGCATCTTAGCCAGTGGCTTTCCATAGATGGTTGTGAGGGCTTGATGATCCGTGTTGATGGTAAATGGACGCCCATAGAGGAACAGATGGTAGTGTTCACATGCCCATACAACAGCAAGACTCTTTTTCTCTGGTTGCGAGTACATGCATTCTGTTGTAGTGAGGCTGCGGCTAGCTTATGCTACCATGCGTCTTGCTGAGTTGGGCGAGGTTCCTGGTTTCGTTTGTGCTAATATTGCCCACAGTACAACGGGGCTGGCATCGACTCTCACTTCTGTGTTAAGTTCAGTGCCGTAGTACGCCTTGCAGGAGGCAGATGCAATTAGTTTCTTGATTTCTTGAAAGGCCTCTTTACATCCAGTTGACCAGGAGAACTCTTGTCCTTTTCCGGTGAATAGCTGGAGGGTCGTGCTAACTGAGGCGAAGTCCTGAATGTATCTAGTGCAGTAGCTCGCCATTCCTAGAAATGATCTGACTGCGGACACTGAAGTGGGCGTAGCGGCTTTCACTAATGCTTGCACTTTATCCGGGTCTGGTTGTAAACCGTTGTGTGAGAATATGTACCCAAAGAATTTGAGCGTCGATTTTCCGAGTTCACACTTCTCAACATTTAGGGTCAAGTTTGCTTCTTCTAGAGCCATGCACACTCTCCGGAGCATATCGTCATGTGCATCTTGTATAGCCCCAAAGATTAAGAGGTCATCGCTATAGTTTAGACAGTGGGGGATTTGCTTGATAACTTGGTGAATTTCATTCAGAAAAATGTCGGCGGCTGACGATACCTCAAAGCTGAGGCGCTTGTACCTAAAGAGCCTCAGATGTGTAGAGAATGTTGTTATATACCTGGAATCAGGATGTAGCTCTAGCTGATGGTATCCTTTGTTTAAATCAAGTTTTGAGAATACTTTTGCTCTGTGCAGCAGATGCATCATGTCAGTCATTCGGGAGGCCAGGTGTTGTTCTCTCTCTATTGCCACCTTGGGGGCTCTCATATCTACACAGATATAAATGCTTGTGTTGTTTTCCTTCTTTGGCCCAGGTACTATGGGGGACAACCAGGGTGTGGGTCCTGAAGCTGGCTGAATGATGTCTTGTTCTAGTAACAACTGTATTTCATCCTCCATGTGCCTTTGAATGTTAAGGGGTATGCCCCAATAGTGTTGAGCCGTCGGCTGTACCTGAGGGTTTATGTGCAACTTGATTTGCTTGCCTTTGAGTTTCCCCATATCTTTGAATAATGCCAGGAACATCTTCTGTATCATTTACTTCGCGCTGATCATGTACACGGACACGATCTGGTACATCACATGTATTAGACCCATCTGGATGGCTGACCGAAAACTGAGAATGCTTCCTCCTGGAACATTTCCTCTCACCACATATTACTTGATTTTTAGACTCTTGTCCTTGTACGTACATGTGGCTCTAAACATTCCTGTGCAGTCAAGAGGTTTGTTAGTGCCATATGGGTATATATCAGTGTCTGCCTTGAGTAAATCCTTCCTTTTGCTGAGGGACTTTTATGTGTCTTTGCTGATGACATTTACTGTGGCTCCAGTGTCTAGGAGGAATTTGCGGCTCTGACCATTAATTTGCAGCAGCAGGGTCTGGCTGTTTTCGATGGCTGCGTTGTTCCCCATAGCATGTACATATCCTCTTTTCCGGTCACCACTCGATAAGGAGGAAATGGATTCACGTCTACGCCATGGCGATGCTTCCAGGTATCTGATTTTCTGTTGTGATGTTCTCTGTGATTCATTTCGGTGTCTGTGTTGCTCCGAGTCCTCTCTTCTGTCATCACGCTGCCTGTCGCTGCAAGACGACTCTCGCGTTCTGCTGTGTGAGGTGTGTCTGCTGGTTGATGGAGATTGCCACGTGCTCGCTTGATGACTTTCCTGCCTCGGGCGATGGCTTTCCCACTTCCTGTGCTCTCTGCTGATCTCTGTCGACTGGAAACATTTGATATTCTTGCAGACTGATTGGAAGTGGTTTTCTCCTCCACATTTATCACAATGATGATTGTAAAGACTGGAGGGGGGTTATCTGTACTCCTGCCCTTTATATGGCAGAGTAGACACACAGAGCAACCCAGCCAAGATTCTCTAAGCGGTAGCAATGGACGAGCAGTCAAGGCTTAAGCTCTCAGGAGGTGATGTGGGCTGGTTCTTCAGTACAGTGTAGTCCCCAAGCCCCCACAAAGGAATATGCACACACTATGTTAGTGATAACCCAGTTCTTTATATAAATAAGGTTCAAGTTACATTCATACACAATAACACACTTTGTGCTCAGGCAATACTATAATGATAATTATGTACAATATCTATTTGGTACCGCAATTCACTCTTGACTCCTTTAAAATGCACCAACTGCTGACAGTTGCAATGACATACAACTCTAATAGCAATGTGAACCAACACCAGACATAAGAGGAAAACAAGTTGGGTTAAACAATGGCAGAATACTGGCTCCTGTTACCTAGATACAGTTCTGTGTGAGGATCCCCTCACCTGGGCAACCTGTAAATAAAGTATATTGACAAGCCCAGCCCATATATTGTTTAGCAGAGTCTTGTTCCCTTCTAAAAATGTTCTACTACCCCAATGTACCTGGTTTAGCAGAGTTCGTTGACAGGTCATCTATGGGTCCTTCTTGAGTGAACTCCCTTTAAGGCAGGCGCCACGGATCGTCGAGATCCCTCGAAGAAAGGGTGAACGATGTTGTCGAGGCGGGAGCTTTGGCATTCGCGGTGCTCGTCATCGATCGTGGATGTCCTGCGAAGATGAGGTGTGCGGTGCACCTTGACGATGAGAGTTTGTTGCACCAAAGAGTCAATGAAGAACATAGGCCCAGCAATGGCGTCGGGTCGTCGGCGGGTGCCGTCGGCAACCAGGACTCGACCATGGCTGGCTTTCGGATCTTCGTCAGCGTCTTTGTGGACTTCGGGTGGTGGGAAACCCACCGGCGGATTCTCCTCGGTTCATCGGCGACCTGGACTTTCTCCGGCGGGACAAAGCAGTCGGCGTGATGAGCAAAGGAGTCCTTGATTTCAAAGTGTCTTAAGCAGTGGAGCGTTGCAGCTCCGGTCGTGAGGTTTCAGCGGTCCTCCGAACCTCGGTCAACGGTGATGGTCTTCGATGGCCTCGATGTCCTGGTGCTTCACTTCAGATTCCTTGGCGGTCCCCGTCTCCAGTCGGCAGCTTTTTGAGGACTGACTTCAAGAGAACCTTGGTGAAGGTTAGCTGGTGCACAATGTTCCCTCGTAACTCACAAAGAGGTCTCCTAGCCAGGTGCTCTCTTGAATCAGTTCTTGGAGACACAAAAGCTTTCAGAATGCGTCGAAGGAAAGCAGCAGCAAAGACTTCTTCTTCCAGCTGGGCTTCAAGATTAAGCATCAAGTTTCGACTTCATCTTCTGAACAATTCCGGTGAGTGAGAGGTCCCCAGATATACTGTTCTGTCTCTCATTCACACTGCTGGTCCAGGCCCAGGCAGCCAATCATTCAGCGGGGCATTAATGCAAGCAGGCAGCCAATCAGGCTCACAATGCATTCAGGTCATTCTTCTCCATACAGACACTCACAACAAGGAATGTGGATTGGGACAAGTACCCAGCCATTCAGCACTCTACACTGCATTCGTACCAGTTTCGGGCAGGGCTGTCTCAGTCATTGTGTCACACACCAGAAACCAGACACCCATAGTATGAAATGTATATTGGTCACACACTCCATTCACCCAGGTCCCACCCCAAGGGCATACCCACAACATACAGTCACTGGGAAGGCTCCACCCAGTCTGGACATCCCCATAATACCATATATGGAACTTCCACCCAACAGCCAGTCAGGGGAAGGAACAGGGTCAGGGGTTCCCTGGACTTTGGGAAAACAAGGTAACAGGCAATAGAAGGCAAGAGGCCACAGGGGCCATCTTGTCTCCTATCAGGAATCAACTGATCCCAATGGCAGGGCCCGGGTATCCCAAAATGGAGGATACTCAGAGCACCTGCCAAATTAATTATGGCGCTGCCACCAGCCCATACCCTGCTCTGTGGGCCACACACAGGTGCCCAAAAACATACACTAGGGGTACAGGGTTGTTCCGCCACCCATGGGTGCCATAAGGGTATTCCAAGGGTCTGTTCACCATGACCAAAAAGAGGAAGAGCTGCACTGCCAGGAGTCCCGCATGGACTCCTGTGCAGAAAGTAACAATGAACACACATGATAAAAGGAGTACAGGACAATGACATGGAGCCCCTGTCCCTCCAATGCATTTCCAGCATAACAGTGCCCCCCACCCAGACTGAGGTTATGGTTGTCTAATTTCCCACGAGATTGACACCCTCATCCAGACGGTCAACATACCTTCTAGAAAGGCCATCCGCATTATCATGACTCTTCCCTGGTCTCTGCTCAATACTGAAGTCTAGCCCTTGCAGGCTAATGGACCTCCTGAGCAGTTTCGGATTTTCACACTTCATCTGCATAAGCCATTTTAAGGGCTTATGGTCTGTTTGGACCTTGATTGTAGACCCCATAATGTAGGGCCTAAAACGCCTAAGGCTCCAAACTATGCTAAAAGATTCCTTTTCAACAGTAGCCCACCTAAGTTCTCTAACCTTGAGTTGCATACTGATGAATATAATAGGATGTTCCCTCCCTTTGTCATCTAACTGGGACAAGACGTCTCCAATGCCGGTGTCGCAGGCATCAGTCTGAACGATAAAGGGTTTGCTGTAGTCAGGCACACACAACACAGGTGCCCTACACAGACTTTCCTTCAAACCAATAAAGGACCTCTGACAGTCTTCTGTCCAATTAACCTTCCTTGGTTGTTTGGGTCGAAGTCAGAGCTGTCAGGGGGCAGCTATGGTTCCATAGTCACCATGAAGTTGCGGTAATACCCAGCGAGGCCCAAAAAGGCTCTCACCTGGGTTTGAGTAGTGGGAGTCTCCCAGTCATGTACGTCCTGTACCTTACTGGGGAGAGGTTGGATTCAACCCTCTCCTACCTCATGACCAAGATAAGTGACTTTCCCCTGAGCTATCTGGCACTTGGTGGCCTTGATAGTGAGGTTATCCCTTTTCAAGACCTGCAACACCTTATCCAAATGAGTCAAATGCTCTCCCCAGGTGGAACTGTAGACAGCAATGTCGACTAGGTAGGCCACACAAAAGGCCTTCAGCCCACTGAACGCATGGTTGACTATAGCTGGAAGGTGGCAGGTTTATTCTTCAACCCGAAAGGCATGACTCTAAACTGGTAGAGTCCCTCAGGTGTTGAGAGGGCAGTCTTTTCCTTGGCATGGTCCATCAGAGCTTCTTGCCAATAGCCTGAGATAAGGTCAAAGGTGCTCCCAAATTTGGCAACACCTATGGTGTTCACAAGCTCATCAGCCCTGGGCAATGGGTGCGCGTCAGTTTTGGTGACGGCATTGACCCCTCTGTAGTCCACACATAATGGCCAATCCTTGGTACCTGCCTGGGAACTTGCCTTGGGGACAAGTACCACTGGAGTGGACCAGGGACTGGTTGAGGGTTCAATTACACCCAGAACCAACATCTTGGCGACCTCAGCCTGGATGTGGTTCTTAACCGTGTCTGACATTCGGTAGCACCTGCTTTTGACAGGTACACTGTCACCAGTGTCAATTTCGTGCCTGCACCATGGGGTGAGGCCTGGTGTCAGTGAGAACAGACTGGCATACTGTCAGAGCAAAGCCCACAGGCCCTCCGCTGCTCCGGTGGCAGATCTGGAGAGAGTTACTCTCCCTCTACTGAACCATCCTGGGGATTGCTATGCAGCAAATCAGGAAAGTGCTCACTCTCCTCCTCTTCTTGCTCTGAAGCCAGCAAGAGACATGAGACATCTGCTCGCCTACGGAAAGGCATGAGCCTGTTGACATGGAATAGCTGAGGGGCTACCCCAGGGACTCCCATGTCAACCAGATAATTGACTTTGCCCATCTTGGAGATTATCCTGAAGGGTCCAGTCCCTTTATCTGCCAAAGCTCTAGGCTTGGTAGGCTCCATCACACGGATCGCCTGACCTGGAGTCCAATCTACTTGTGATGCTTTAAGGTCATGCCTGTATTTGCTCAACTCCTGGCTTGCCTTAAGGTTCACTGTCGCCTGGCCCATCATCTGTGTCATCCTCTGTCTGAGGCCTAAAACATAGTCCCCCACTTGCTTGGCAGGACCTGGAGGGGTGGCCTCCAAACCTTCTCTGATCAAGGCAAGGGGCCCCCTCACGGGATGTCCAAAGAGCAACTCAAAGTGGCTGAAACCAACCCCCTCTTGAGGTACTTCTCTGTAAGCGAACAGCAGGCATAGCAGGAGTAGATCCCATTTCCTCCTTAGGGGCTCTTCCAAAGCACCCAGCATGCCCTTGAGAGTTTTATTAAATCCCTCAACCAGACCGTTGGTCTGGGGATGGTAGGAAGTGGAGAACTTGTAGGTAACTCCGCACTCTTTCCACATCGCTTTAATGTAACTAGACATGAAGTTGGATCCTCTGCCGGAGACCACCTATTTAGGGAATCCAATTCTGGTGAAAATGCCTAGGAGAGCCCTGGCAACCACATTGGCTGTAATGGTCCGAAGGGGTATAGCCTCAGGGTACCTAGTGGCATGATCAACCAAGACCAGGATGAACCGATGTCCACCTGAAGAGGGAGGGTCAAGGGGACCGACAATGTCGATTTCCACCCTCTCAAATGGTGTGCCAACCACTGGCAAAGGCTGCAGTGGGGCAATGACACTGCCTCCAGTCTTGCCAGACAACTGACAAGTGGGGCGGGTCCTGCAGTGGGACTCCACTTCTACTCCAATCCGGGGCCTGTGAGAAATGGGCAGAGAGCCTCTGCTTAGTCTTCTTGGTCCCAAGATGGCCAGCTAAGGGCAACTCATGCGCCAATTTCAGTAGGGGCCTATAAACCTGGGGTACCACCAACCGCCTGAGGGCACCAGGTTCAGGCTTAGTGGGCTCACTATAAAGGAGCTCTCCCTCCCAATAAATCTGGAATGACCGAGGCACTTCACCTTGTGCCTGGGCCAGGTCCTGTTTCCTCAGACCCTTGAGAGAGTGGCACTCTCTATGACCCTTGCAGAAGTCACCCCTAGAGGGCCCCCTTTCAGCCAGCAGGCATTGAAGGTCAAGGTGATGCTCTGGGTTGAGCACGTCCCCCGCAGGAAGGTCTTCTGGCTCTTCTCCCTCAGGAGTTCAGTCTCGGGTTACCACTGGACCCAGCCCGCCCGGAGCATGAATCCCAGTGGGTGCTGCTGAAGCAGCAGGAAGAGAAGGAACCCCCTTCACAGAGGTGGCCTTCTTACTCTTCCATCTTGCCTTGGGTTTCCCCTTCAGCTTGGGCACCTGACTCACAGTAAGACCCAGTGTTACCTGTGACCTAGTGACTGCAGCAGCAGTCAGGGGGAGACCATCAGCGAACAACCCCAAGTCCACTAGATCATTTCCTAACAAAATGTTAGCAGGTACATTGTCCTGTACCAGGACAAAAAGCTTTGCTGTCTTGTCACCAGTCATGAGGGTGACTAGGGCTACAGGAGATAATTTGGGAGACCCACCAGCTAACCTGGTAGATCCCAGAGGAGCACCTACATAGTCCTCTGGCATGAGCAGGGTCCTGTCCACCACTGTCATGCTTGCCCCTGTGTCTCTCAAACCAGTAGAAGGCTGGCCATTCAGCAGGACACTTCTAAAAAATCGGCAGGTGTTTTGTGGGATTGTAGCCAGTACTTCTGCATACTGGTCCCAGGCACCAAGGGACACTAGGAAAATCTCTGCAGGAGCACCAAATGTGATACCTGTAGAGGAAGGGAGGACAGTGGCCTCCACCTCAGGCATAAAGTAAGGGTAGGTCAGGCTGACAGCCTGGACTCCAAGTGCTTTAGCTTTACACTTGGGATCACCCTTCTTGTGGTCCAGAGCCCCACAGTCCCAACAAGTACCAGGAATGCCAGGTACAGTACTGGAGCCACTGGGAGCCTGCTTTGCAGCAGGAGGACCACCACTCTTACTCCCACCCACATAGGACTTATCCCCACTAGAATGTTGGGGCTTAGGAGGGGAAGGTTTAGATTTACCCATTTGTGACTGCTTTTGGGACTCCTCAGACTTCGGAGAGGTCCCCTTTTCTTTGTCCTTGTCCTTCCCACTGGGCTCCTTAGGGGACACCCGGTGGGAGACCCACTTTTCAACCAGCCTGGCCAGCCTAAAGGGATCTAAAATGTTATGGTTAGCAACATACTGACGCAGCTCTGGTGAACAGGCTTCAGGAAAATGCTCAAAAAATAAAAGGTGGGACAATTCAACAACAGTTTTCACCTTGTATCCATCAATCCACCCCATAATGTTCATATGTGTAGCACTCATCCAGTCAATCCAAGACACATTATCTCTTTTCTTATATTCCCTGAACCTTTTAAGGTATTGGGTAGGTGTCTTGCCAAACCTGGCAATCAAAGAATATTTCATGCACTCATACTGACTCCTTTCTTCCACACTCCGTTTCAGAATAGTCATAACCAGTCTGAGGCACTCTGCTTAACAAACACCTAGCCCAATCTCTTTTAATCATCATCATGGATTCCACAAGCCATTTCAAATGCCTCAATCCATTGGAGGTTATCAGAACCCTCCACATGCACACCAACCAAATCTTTCATAAACTTGATGGCAGGGGAACTGACACTCTCAACTGGTTTGGCTGAAGTCTCCACTCTAGCTTTCTCCAACTGGATTTGGTGACATTCAGTTCCCCAATCCTTGAGTATCACTTGATGTGCCAACTCCTCTTTCTTAAGTTCAGCTTCAGTTTCCATCTTTTTATATTCAAAGGCCAATTTCATCCTCAATAATTCAAGTTCCAAGGAATTCCCTGAAGAAACCTTGCTGGGTTTCGGAATAGAGGCAACAGGAGTGATGGCACTCCCAGAAACTGTTACGCTCATCTGGTATCCACAGGGACGCCACCCAGCCGGGTTACTCGCTGGTATGCTTCTCAGCTTTGCCCTGATGTGGTCTGCGGGGAAGGTTCTGCCTTGTGGTAGAATTAGACATGCTCTCCGTCCTGCCTTCTTTGCAGGGGCGCGTTGTCTTTCATGGACGAGTGCGGTCCAGTTACTTCACTGACGCCGGCCCGTTTGATATTGTTCAGGTAGGCCTTATTGCTGTTCTGTAGTTTTGATGCTATCCTGCATGCCTTTCTTTGTTTAAAATGTCTCTTTTGTCTCCCTTAGGTATGCAGAGCTTGAGCGCGGCGAACTGGCTTGGTTGTGCCCCGCTGGTAAATGATAGCGCAATAAGAGCGCTATGATGCAGTAAGTAAGCGCTATGTGCAGCGCTGTGAAGTCTTGCCTTTGCTAACCTGTGTTTTCCTTCCTTGTAGGTTGCGGTGTTCTTCAGCACGAGTGGAATGTCCGGAGTGGTGCCAGCCGAGAGGCGACCAGCCAGGTAAGCCTTTTGAGCAGTTCGTAATTTGTAAATGTCTCTACTGCTTTCTTTAATGTTGCCTCTATCTTCCTCTTTCAGGTCGTTCTGTCCGGGAGGCGTGCAGATTCGAGGAAGCTGTTCTCAGTAGCTGCAAATGTTTAAAGATGAAGACTGCAGGTAAGATGCTGCTGCTAATGATGTTCCTTTTGTCTCCTTGCAGGTTCTGCTTCTCCGAGGTTCGAGGGAATAGCTGGACTTGGTGAGCGTCACGTTGCAAGCTGCAAAGTAACGCGAAGCGTGTTGTCTTGCTCGGGTGTGGTTTAAATAGCCCAGACAAAATAGTCCAGGTAAAGTAGTCCCTAGGCTACCACACCCAAAACACTAGACCGCATATCTTGGTTCTTAGGAACCAAGCTATGTGGATGCCTCCATGTTGGCTGACAATACAATAAATTAGTTCCCAAGCACATTGTTTTTCATGGTGTATGAGCCTGGTGCCGTAGGTGCCAGGACTGGCCCCATGAGGGCTTTTGAAGAGGATGCCAGGCTCTAGAGGCCTGAGTCCTGACTCCACCTGGCAAATGGGTTTGCCAGAGGGGGTTTTGGGCGAAGGTCGTGACAGAAACAGATTCAATAACAACCCTAGGGGTAGGGTCCTCAATAGTTGCATCCCCCCTCCATCAAGAGCTTCACAATCAGTCTGGTAGTCCACCAGGGCAGCTATCAGCACAGCACTAAACTTATCTTCAAAGTCTAACTCTCTGGCTTCACAACCACTCTGGAGAGCCTCTAAGCTCATCATAGTCAATTTACCATTTGCAATAGATTTCATTGATTGTCATGTAGTTAGCATAGTACACAACTAAACCTCAAATTCATAAAGTGTGGATGGTTTGTAAGTGGCAATGTAACACACTGATTCTTAAAACCATAAGCATCCCACCACTGCCCCCAGTGTAAAGACTGGAGGGGGGTTATATGTACCCCTGCCCTCTATATGGCAGAGTAGAAGCACAGAGCACCCCAGCCAAGATTCTCTAAGCGGTAGCAATGTACGAGCAATCAAGGCTTAAGCTCCCAGGAAGTGATGCAGGCTGGTTCTTAAGTACAGTGTAGTCCCCAAGCCCCCACAAAGGAATGTCCACACCCTATGTTAGTGATAACACAGTTCTTTTTATAAATAAGGTTCAAGTTATATACACACACAATAACACACTTTGTGCTCAGGCAATACTATAATGATACTATAATGATAAATATGTACAATGTCTATGTGGTACTACAATTCACTCTTGACTCCTTTAAAATGCACCAACTGCTGACAGTTGCAATGACATACAAGTCTAATAGCAATGTGAACCAAAACCAGACATAGGAGGAAAAGAAGTTGGGTTCAACAATGGCAGAATACTGGTTCCCGTTACCTAGACACAGTTCTGTGTGAGGATCCCCCCACCTGAGCAACCTGTAAATAAAGTATATTGACAAGCCCAGTCTATATATTGTTTAGCAGAGTCTTGTTCCCTTCTAAAAATGTTCTACTACCAATATGTGCCTGGTTTACCAGAGCTTGTCGATGGGTCGTCAAAGGATCCTTCTTGAGTGAACTCCCTTTAAGGCAGGAGCCACCAATCGACGTCCTGCGAAGATGGGGCGTGCAGTGTACCTCAACGATGAGAGTTAGTTGCTGCAAAGAGTCAATGAAGAACGTAGGCCCAGCAAGGGCGTTGAGTCGTCAGCGGTTGGCATCTGCAATCAGGAGTCGACCATGGCTGGCTTGCGGATCTTTGTCGGCGTCTTTGTAGACTTCGGGTGGTGGGAAACCCACCGGCGGATTCTCCTTGGTTCTTCAGTGACCTTGACTTTCTCCAGCGGGACAAAGCAGTCGACAGTGATGAGCAAAGGAGTCCTTGATTTTAAAGTGTCTTAGGCAATGGAGTGTTGTGGCTCCGGTCGGCGATGTTACAGCGGTCCTCCGTACCTCGGTCGACAGTGATGGTCATCAATGGCCTCGATGTCCTGGTGTTTCGCTTCAGATTCCTCGGCGGTCCCCGTGTCGGATATGTCTGTTATATCCTCTTCCACTTGTGAAGAGTCTGATTCCCTGTCCTCCCCCTCCACCTCACCTCTGATTTTCCGATGTAAAGCAAACTTTGGGTTATCCTGAGTTCGAGTCTTCACCTTTTTGTAGATAAGGACGACCGTGAAAGGACGCCGCAGTGACACCCAATGGGTGAACTGTGGCTACCCTCCTCAGCCGTTGATCAGTGGGGTAAAAGCCAGTGGCATAAAAAACCCCAGTAAGGTATTCCTCTGCTGAAGAGATGAGTGGATCAGGAAATTCCAGGGGTAGTAAACTTTGGCATATAAACAGCAGTAGAGTGCCTTAGAAACACGGGTAGAGAGTTCCAGTAGCAACAAATCAATTCAGGAAGAGGCAGGCAATCCGTAGGACAGGCAGGAGTCGGTACACTAGAAGTAAGAAAATGCCAATCGGGAAGAGGCTAGGCAGTCCGTTGTACAGAAGGAGGTCGATACACAGAATGGCAAGGCAGAAGGAAAAGGGGGGGAGGGCGGAGTAGGAAGGAATGAAAAAAGACAAGCCTGAGGGGAAAATAACACAAGACGGGAGGAAGGGACCGGCGGTAGATGGGAGCGGATTTGTAGAAGGAGGAAGGGCGAGGATACAGAGACGAGAGGAAAAGCTGGAAATCAGAAAGGGAGGAAAAAATAGGACAGGGAGACTGGAGGAGGTAAGGAGACAAAAACTCAGAGGAGCGAAGTACAAGGAGTACGGCAGCGCAGGCGATCAGAGATACTGTTCGTTGCAACGCATCCGACACCGGAAGTGAGAGGCTAAAGAACTGGCGTCGGAATGCATAGAAGAAAAGACTAGACCTGTACTCTGCGCTTCGTTGTACATGAAGGAACCAGCAATGGAGGACGCAGCTTCCATTTAGACCAAAGCCGCCAGGTTCCCTGAGGTGTGACACCCCATCTCCGGTCGGCAGCCTTTCGAGGACTGACTTCCAGGGAGCCTTGGTGAAGGTTAGCTGGTGGACAATGTTCCCTCGTAGCTCGGAAAGAGGTCCCCTAGCCAGGTTCTCTCTTGGATCAGTTCTTGGAGACACGACAGCTTTCAGATTGCATCAAAGGAAAGTATCAAAAGAAAGCAGCAGCAAATCCTTCTTTTTCCAGCTGAGCTTCAAGGTTAAGCATCAAGTTTCGACTTCAGCTTCTGAACAAATCCAATGAGTGAGCAGTCCCCAGATATACTGTTTTGTCTCTCATTCACACTGCTGGGCCAGGCCGAGGGAGCCAATCATTCAGCTGGGCATTCATGCAAGCAGGCAGCCAATCAGGCTCACAGTGCATTCAGGCCATTCTTCTCCATCCAGACACTCACAACAAGGAATGTGGATTGGGACAAGTAACCAGCCATTCAGCACTCCACACTGCATTCGTACCAGTTTCAGGCAGGGCTGTCTCAGTCATTATGTCACACACCAGAAACCAGACACCCATAACATGAAATGCATATTGGTCACACTGTCCATTCACCCAGGTCCCACCACAAGGGCGTACCCACAACATACAGTCACTGGGAAGGCTCCAGCCAGTCTGGCCTGGACTTCCCCACAATACCATATATGGAATTTCCCCAACAGCCAGTCAGGGGAAGGGGCAGAGTCAGGGCTTCCCGGGACATTTGGGAAAACAAGGTAACAGACAATAGAAGGCAAGAGGCCACAGGGGCCATCTTGTCTCCTATCAGGAATCAACTGATCCCAATGGCAGGGCCTGGGTATCCCAAAATGGAGTTTTCTCAGAGCACCTGACTAATTCAGCATGGAGCTGCCACCAGCCCATACCCTGCACTGTGGGCCACACACAGGTGCCCAAAAACATACACTAGGGGTACAGCGTTGTACTGTCACCCATGGGTGCCATAAGGGTATCCCAAGGGTCTGTTAATCACAACCAAAAAGAGGAAGAGCTGCACTGTGCAGAAAATAACACTGAACACACATGATAAAAGGAGTACAGGACAAGGACATGGAGGCCCTGTTCCTCCAATGCATTTCCAGCATCACAATGACCTACAGCCGGGCATGGGCCAACATATGGGAAATAGTAGCCACATCTGTAACATTTCTTTTGATCTGGAGTGCGTTCAGATGTGCGTATGGGGCACAGCACTGCTGATGACGCAGTTTGTGTGATTTTAATATTGCTGAGTGATTCTGTTTGCAGAGACAGGGCAGAGTCCGCCCTTGCAAATTGAAGGATTTCATCAAGGGTTCTGCTTTTCTGTAACAGTTTTTTCCAGAATTCAGGTAATTCGCACCCTGTGATGGCCTGAGATTTTAAAGCCTCCTTTGTGGAGTATCTGTCAAAATCATAATATGTTGCCCTTTTCCGCAGTCTCATGACAAAATTGTCCATGTTCTCTCGCTTTTCTTGTGTGGACGTATGGAAAATATGTTGTTCATAGACCACGTTCTTCAGTGGCGCAAAATAATTATTCAGCGAGTCAATTATGCCTTGAAATGTATCAGTAGCGTTTTCCGGCATTTCAAACACGTCTCTCCCTATTGGGCCTAGTGAGTGCAATAATATGCCTCTAAGACGGCGCTCCTCCCTAACACCCGTCGCATCAATTTAGAGGTGTAATTCCTTGAGCCACCTGGTCCATCTTGGCGCCAGAATGCTGGTGTCGGAGATATCAAAATGTTGCATGGCTTGTAGCTGCAATGATTCATGACCTCCCTCCTCCCTATGTGTGGGATTGCGAGGGGTTGAATTTGACTGCAGACTCTGTGAGCTACTGCCCATTTCATTATCAGACATGATGGCTTGGGCACGTGGGGTTACAAAAGCTCACCCTTGCGGTCTGTTGAGCTGCTTGTGGGTGCTGTGTATGCAGCCACAGTCTGGATGAAACAGTAGAAGCAGGAGATCTCCCAGAGCACGTGTACTCCTGTGCCTGGTGTCTGAGGTGTGAATAGGTTCTTATTTGTACACACGTTGTGGGCTTATGACTGGCTCTCCTCATGAACTTTTCTCTGTGGCGGCAAAACGTTGGAGCTAATTTAAAGCTCTTCTGGTACGGCACGTACCATGTGCTGCAAGCGCGTGGGATGAATTATTTCCTCTGTGGCGGTGAATTGTTTGCAGGCCCTGGGCTCGTGGGCCACGTCGCTCAGGCACGCTGAGTGATCTGAAGGATGGGCCAGAGAGTAGCTTGCCCCAACTCTGCAATGAGGCAGGAGACAGCCGGTGGCAGTGCGCACCCAAGGGGGGACCGCTGGCGAAAGCTTGTGCAGCACACCCTGAGAAAAGACCTTGTCGCCAGTGTTATATATAGGCTTGTAATGCTGGAAGTTGAATATAGCAAACAGCAATCATACGCATTAAATGACATGCTGAGGCTTGGACGATAGCTGTATTCTCTTTAATGACAAGGTGCGAACTGGCGCACAGGCGGGCGCTCCACCTTCAACAACACGTGGGTCACAACCCACAACGCAGTAACAGAAAAGGGACAGGGCTAGCTAGGCCATCCCAAACATTAAAAATGAAAGAGGAAGTTACAACACTGCAGGGGTGTTGCTAGGTCTGAAAAAGATCAGGGGCTATGCTAATATCAGGGCTGTTGGGACCCGAGGCTAGCTAGTCTTTCAGTTGTAGCCCCTGAGCTTCTATCAGGGACTACAAACAAAAGACCCGGGGCTATGGCCCCCCTAACCCCCCCCCCCCCTAGCAACGCCTCTGCAACACTGTTCAACAAACTTGTATTACTTGGCACATCCTTTAAAAACTATTTTCAATAAGATTAGGAAACTTAAGATCTCTACATTACAGAAAAATATGTCAAATGGACTAGTGATAGGAGAATGTGATCGTTGACGGGATCATGGAAAGTACAGCAAGTTGCCATCAGTGAACCCAAGTGACAAATACATTGTGTGATGTGCAATATATGAATCTTTATTATTCTTCTTTATGAAGCAATACCTTGAGTTAGGCTTCAGTTGAATAGCGTTTTCTACAGATCCTGCGCAACAAGATAATATGATTTGTATGGGATCACACCCTTCAGTTGCAACTTAAGGCACTTGATCACATATGTTTGCACGTCTAGTTCTTTAACATATGTCTGCTGACACACCCTGACAAGATCACAACACGCAGACCTCTCAAGTTTCCTGGGGCCATACCTGGGAAGGCCATGATCCAATCCTGTTTTTGCTTTGAATTCTGGGACTAGTAGTTTTTCAACATTTTAAATGGGAAGAAAAACACTACAAGACCCTGGTCCAAAGAAAAACTAAACAGGACTGGATGGTCTTCCAAAACATAACCACAGAAAACTTGACAGCTTGGAATACGACACTACTCGGACAAGGTCAGGCACCATAAAACCACAGTAGTAGTAATGGGTGTAGTCAAAATATTGAATAACGTGTTTTTTGGCATTCAAGAATACAAAATGACTTGAAAAGGACATTAATCATAATAAATATTCAACTGTTGGCAAATTTATAAATCCTTATAGAAATACAATAAGCAAAAATAGTTTTATTTTTGATTTTTCTCTATTTTGAATGGGAAGACTACATATCCCAGAATGCAAAGAAGTCTGACGATAAATAGGTCTTTGGGCTTTATAAATATACGTACAACACCTAAAGACAAACAAAAAAATAATATGTGATAAGGTCACCTGGTTGTAGTCATTGTTCAACACAGGCGTGCATATGATGTGAAGAAAACATGAAGCTCACCTAAAACAAGGTGTCATGTAAGCATACATGAAAAGATAGGAGACATATTAAAACTGTTTTGTGTGATACATTTTATTTGTCTTGAAAGAGTGTAAATTTGGGCAGTGAACTTTAACTTTTTGTGTACTTTTATAAGAAAATTGCACCCATCACAAGCAGTTCTTATCATCTGAATGTTATGACTGATTAGGGTTGTTTGTAATAGTGGTTACTCGAATGAACCATTATCTTCTTATTAAAAATGTATTCCCATGACAAAGAGTTCTAAGAGTGACTTTGTGAGGATCCAGTGAGGACATGCGTGCCAAGTCTTGTGGAGTGTGTGGAATTTGGGGGAAGAGGAGTTGACAGCAGAGCCTCAAAGGATAAGGGCATGAAGAAAGGCCTTACCGGGTATTCAGGTGGTAGCTGCTGCCTGAGAGGTCCCCATTGGCAAGGGGCCCTGGGTGATTGCACAGATAGCCCATGCTTAGCACCTGTCCTGGGGTAGATACCTCCTATTGCATACACAATTTGAAAATGAGTGTTTGTTCAGTTGATCAAAGACCAGGAAAAGTGGTGCTGAGAGCGAAATGAGGTATGCAGTGCTTTAAAAAGGAGGGTGGGTGGCAACAAAACACATTCAGTATTTTCTACAATTCAGTATATATCCATGTCCCCAACCTTCCAGACTCATCAGAACACAAAGTCCCTTTCCTTGCATACACAGTATTGAAATATCTTGTGATAACATACAGACACATTCTCCCTATTTTGTGGGAACATTCACAATTTTTTCACTCCAAATTGTTGATATTCTACAACATTTTTAAACTCATGTATTGTGCTCTAATGCAAGTCAGTGTGAAAAAAACAGGCTCCTTCATGGTGAAAAATCGCTCACTTAGGGTCAAGATGGCTTCTACTAAGGAATCCAAGGACAAGGACTCTGGATCAAGCACAAGGTCTCTCAGTAGTCAACAAATGGGTATGGGGGTCAACTAAAAGTCTCAGGGTCAACAGGAAGCCTCTGGTTTCTGTTATCCCCAATCCAGGGTCCCATCCTGAGATTCAGAATAAATTATCAGTCACTCACAATCTGGGCTATTTGAGTGTCCCCAAAATTCTTTCTTGGCTGCTGGTCCTGTTGATTCCAGGTCTTCTGCATGGTTCTGGACATGGGTCTGGAAAGACCGCTTCGCCGGGGACCCAGGCATTATGTTCACCTGCAAGTTAGGATGCAATGATGGCCAAAGCTACTGCTGGATGCCACCAGTATAAGGTCCAGAAATTCCACCACAGAGCTGGCCGAATGAGTTTTTCAAACATTTGCCTGAGGAACTGATGATATGGCAGAAATCCCCACCCGAAAGCTAGCCAATTTGACAAAGTCACAGTGCCAATATCTCATCCAGTCCACTGTCTGCCAGAAAGTAGGTCTGACAGGAACAACCCTGAACTAGTCATGAATCCTTTAGGAAAACAGCTAGTTGGGAATTAACAGGTTCCAAAGAAACAGGGTAGATTCTGGAATGGTTTTCAGGGATTCTGAAAAGGATATGCCATGGGGTAACACTAGCAAAGCCATAGAGGCCCCCTCAGTCAACTGGTGTAGACCCTCAAAAGAAAAAACAAACCTCTCTCAAAATCCCCACTTAGAAGTGCTGGTGACGGAGAATCTTGTTCTCCCTCCTATACAGTTGAAGCACGTAAGGAGAGAAAGACTTCCTAACCCTTCCCCATAGGAAAACTGTTTTGGCACAGGTGGGAACTTACTAGAGGCTTTCCTGTCCCTTGAAAGGGCCCTTTAACACCAGAAACCAACAAAAAGAACTTATGTGCAGGAGGAGAGCCAGGAGGCAAGGCAGGAGCCAAACATCAGGGAAAAACCAGCTCCTGCATGCAAAGCAAACTGAAAGAAATCCCAAATGGCAGCAAATCTTTTAAAGACTTCCATGTCCTGGCTTGGAATAGGAAGCCAATGAACCAATCAATTCATAAGCTTGCCTCAGCCAAATTGAGGATGCTGGGGGCTTTAAAACAGAGCCCAAGATTCACAGGCAGTGAGTGTCTCTGAGATGGGAGCTGGGAAAGATGAGGATGTTGTGAAATCTGGAGAGCAACACAAAAGGGGAACCCATGGACCCCAGAAGAGGGACATGCTCCAGAGATGGGGGAAAAAGAACCCCTTGAACTCCAGAAGAGGAGTTGTCTCCAGTGAGGGGAAGAAGAGCCCCTTGAAACTCAGAAGGGATGTGTGCTCCTGTGAGAAAGAGGTGAGCACCTGGGACACAAGAAGAGGGATGTGCTCCAGTGAGGGGGCGGAGAGGACTGTTGAGACCGGAAGAAAGAAACCCCTGACCCAAGAGGAAGGGGGGTGACAAGTAGTAAGAGAGAGAGTGACTTGGATTCCTAGAAGTGGAGATGTGTAGCAGAAGAGAGGCCCTTGAACCCCACAGGCGGGTGTACTATATTGAGCGGGAAGAGAGCCTGATGAGGGGTATGCTTCAGAGAAGAAAAGAGTGATTTTGATCCTTAGGAGAGGGGATGTGTAAGAGCAGGGGGCTTTGCCTGCTGAAAGGGAGTAAGTAACAGAGAGAATAAAGACAGCAGATAAATGAGGGTCATTGTGGTGCAAACGAAAAAGCAATATTTGACAATGGTGATGGCACTCCTAAATCAAAGAGAAAGCTACCTCCCACTGGATAGGGATCCTAGCCCGACAATAAAACAGTTGATACAGGAGACCAATCTGCTAGGGAGGGAAAGAGAATGGATATCACAAAAGGAATATGATTTTATGAATAATCCCAAAGGGAGGATGCCCCTGTTTTATGTCATCCCTAAAATCCACAAGGACCCCAATGATCCACCAGGCTGCCCGATAGTATCACGGTGTGGTTATATATTGGAACCGGTCAATAGATTCATGGACTGCTTCGTCAATCCAGTGAGTATTTTAGCTCAGTCATACCCAATAGACACCATGGCATTTATTGCATGCTTTGAGGAATAACCATCTAACCCTGCACAAGAGATGTTAGTGACTAGTACACTAGCATCCCACATGATCATGCTCTGGAATGTGTCCGAAATCAACTAAATATACATTATCTGCAACAAAGAGTACCAACTGAGTTTATAACAGACTTATTACACACAACGCTCACAAAACAATTCTTTAAATTTGATAACAAGTGTTACCAGCAGGTGAATAGAACAGCAATAGGGGCAATGTTTGCACCCAGACTTGCAATAATCTTTATGGCATGCTTTGAGGAGAGACATTTTTTCTCGAACACTAACCCCTACATTGAATGCATCCACAAATAGAAACGCTTTATAGATGATATTATCTTCATCTGCAGGGGCAGCAGGGAGAACTTGCTGGAATTTCTGGACTGGCCAACAATTGAGACCCACACATCAAGTTTTCAATGAATATGAGTCACCAGGAGATCCACTCTCTGGATCTAAACATTAGCACCAACAATGCAAAGTTGAAATGCACACTGTTAAAAAAAAACACAACATAAATATGTTGTTACAGTACGGCAGTTATCACCCTCTGACCTCAAAGCAAAATCTTCCTTATGGACAGTTTCTGAGGGTACGCCGTAACTGCACTTCCTTGAATGACTACCAGGTATATGCAGAGGACCTTACAGATAGATGATACCCCTCAAAACTACTCTGCCATGCCAAAAAGAGATCCAGATACACCCCAAGGGAAGAACTTCAGACACCTAGGGTTAGACCAGAACAACAAAGCGACCAGAAATTGACATTTGTCACCACATACTGCCAAAATACCCCCCAGATTAAAACAGCCATCAAACAATTCTGGCCACTAGTGAAATTGGTCCTACTAGATGAACCATGTACCATGTAGAATGGCATTAAAAGAATTGAAACATCTCAAAGAACACCTCACGCATGCCTTATTTAAACAAACAGCCACTGAAAACATCATTATGTAACCTGGGAAAGATTGTGGCACATCATTCATGTGGAATGTGCACAGTGTGCAGATTCACACGCAAAATTAACACATTTGCAGTGGAAGGCAGACCATGAGTCCTGAATCAATTTACTAACTGCAAAACATCCAACGCAGTTTACTGCATACAGTGCCCATGTGGTATGAAATACATTGGACACACGTCAAGACCATTTGTAAGGAAGGCATGGTATCAAAATAAGACAGACACAAGTGATCACAATTCAAGGGTGTTTATTGAACTTTATTAGGGGTGTGAAAAACACCTATCTACACCTAAATCTAAGATTGGAGCAAGCTACAACATCAAATAATAATAATACAGTCCTAGTGGAGTCTAGTCAAATAAAAAGGGCCTATACTAAAAAAAAAACGATTGCCAATCCTTACCGCTATGCTACAAATAGTGTGGGATAATGTTCACAAAAAGAAAGAAATGTTCACAAAATGATAAGTCAGGATGTTCAGGCAGTTGGCCTCCCTTCTCCACCTTTTTAGCACGGGATAAGGCAGCTCACTCGAGCACAGCACACTCTTGGACTTCTTCGGCACGAGGTCACAGTTCCTTTTAGCAACATCAGGACCTTCTGTGCCCAAGTCTGTTACGTTCAAAGTCTCTTGCTTCAGAGGATCTGATGTACCAGAAACAACAAAAAAGTTCCTTTCCAAATATTCAAGTCAGGCTATTCACTATTCACCCTGGATCCCCCTTTATCCGGGCTCAGATAATTTTTCCTATAATTAGCTTCTATCAGTGGGGTTCAGACCAACTTTAGTTCACAGGCATCCTTCAGTTGGGTTCACACTTGTCAAAGCAATATCTTCTTGGGTTACGATGGTTCACCCCGGATCCTCCTCCTCCGTGCCCAGATCCCCTTTTATACAATTAGTCCCCCTCAGCTGGGGTCAGACCAATTTCAGTTTTAGCTTGCAGGCATTACTCAGTCAGGTTCACACTTGCCTGAACAATATCTTCTTGGGTGACTTACGATTCACCCGGGACTGGGCTCAGATCCCCTTTTCAACAATTAGTCCCCCTCAGCGAGGCTCAGACCAATTTCCATTCACAGGCAATCGAAGACTTTCGAAAGTGAACAGGATTCAACCTAACCCGCTGCAGGACTGCTACGATTTCACAGTTCAATAATTCTTACAAGCTCAGTTGATACCAAACAGAGACCTTCGAGTGAGCATCCACTTGGCGCCGGACTACTTTGTATCTCTTAATCATTTCGGTTTCATAAAGTTCAATCGAATACAAGTTCTCTTTCTTCATACAATGTTGCCGCTTGCAACCTTGAGCGTAACACAGTCCGGTCTGCTATCAGTTTCTCCAACCCACTGGCTGTGCTGAATTCGCTGGCGTTCCTTTGCTGTCAGAGTCAAGGACAGTACCACAGTGGCAATTACTTCTCCCCGCTTTGGCTATCAATGTGTGAGGGCTCCGTGTACTTTTGACACACACTGCACTGTTCATTAGCTGCAATTCCAGGAGTTATGTTTCTTGTCCTCGAGGCCTCCTTAAAGTCACCGTCCTTCCCCAAAAAGGGCAAGGGTAGTTCCCTCCTTGTCGTCCTCTCTGGTCTCATCGCCTTTCTCCTCGGTTTAAACTGCCATCTCAGAATTGCTGCTTCCTCGTGTGTTTTGTCTTGCTCAGAGTGTGCTTTCATGCTCCGACTTTTATCTGTGTGGGGAAGTGTGATGGAAGTCAGGAGTGTGTAATTATCAGTAATTGCCGGACTCTGCCTAACCCTTGTGTTGGGACATGTCAGGTATACAGCTCTAGTGTTAGCATGCTGTCGCTCACAATGAACTGTCCTTGAGAACATGTTCATGTCGGGAAAGGGGGGGGAGTTGAGTTTCTAGGTATCCTACCTGGTAGGATGGGGAAAAGGTGTTAGAAGGAAGGAGATACTGTGTCTCACCCTTCGGTGTCCCACTTCCACCCCCTGAAGACCCCTCATCCAGGTGGTCTTCCTACACTGGTTCACCCCAGGAACTCGATCCAATAGTGATGGCCGTGTCCTGGCCACCTGGATGACAGATCCACGGGGACTAGCGGGTGAGGCACCTTCAGGTTTCTCACATAGTACACAAAAGAATAGGGGAGCATCGTTCTTGTATTAGATGCAAAACATAAACAGCCCCCCTTGTAGCACATTACATAGGTCATCAGCACACACCTGATGATATGCCATGGTGAATCATAAACACAGTAAGAAACTCTGCAAACAGCACAACGGCCCTCCTACATAAAGAGTCCTGGTGGATCCATAAACTGGGCACAAATGTGACAGGTCTTAATGAAGAACTAACCTTTATGTGAACCCATGCGGGGAACCACAACCCACCATGCTATAGCTTGACAGCCCTAAACTCCAATGCATAGTTTGGGCATATCAGTATAGAATACATGCAACACATAGTTAAGGGTGACAGCTCTCACTCAGGGATATTCGGGACACAAGTAGATCTGGAATAGTTTGAGCACTGCAAGACATGACAATGGCATGCACTGGGATGCAACAGAAATGAAGAGCCAGACCACCACCATCTCTGTGACTTTAGGCTAACAATATGCACTGGAGAGATGCATTTAATCCAAAACCTAATTATATGGGGCTGGGCCGGCAGGCTCATTAGCACGAGACACGTAGTGTTGTAATTCAGATGTAAGTATAGATTACTCACTGCAGGATATAATGTAAGGAACTGACAGAGTGCCCGCCGTCAAAATTAGTGTTTATAACTACCAACACAATCAGCAAACCCTAATGCCTCCCAAAGCAAAAGCACAGAATTAAATACAAGGCGCTTCACAGGTACTTTGTTTACGATAGACACGCCGATCACAGGAAATTAGGGACACCGGTGCAGCAATTCAGAACTGATCACTAGGCAACGCAACGCAATCTTCACGTCGTGGCAAAGGTCGATAGGCACAAAACAGACGTGTACATTTAGCAGCACGTCCCGAAGAACTCAACCAAATGGAGCCAGCAAGGAAGATTTTGTTTGGTATGAACGTTCATCAGACAAAAGTAAGTACCAACATATGTCGGGTAGCCTTCAATCAAAACATATTTTCATTGCACAAGACCACAGCTGCCAGGAGGTTAACCCTTCTAATCCTCCCACATTTGGATCTTTTTATCTTTCCCCGCTGCCGCCGCACGCAAGAGTTCCATTTGGAAAAGGGATCAGTCACAGAAAAGGAAGGAAAACCACCTGATGCATTGCAGCCTATACAATCATGCTTAATGTACTCTCCTTAAATATAAATGTAAAGAATATGTATATTTTTGCATGCCAGTCACAAATGGACCCTCATTGTGTGACCAATGGCGACATATAAGCAATGCCTTCAGGAAATGTGTTTGTGTCATAAAGTACATAAATACAAATTAAATACAACACATTTCCATTTTTCAGATTAAACGCTAACAGGCTTGAAGAGAGGGTCCCTGAAATGCCCCTCCTCACCCCAGGAACATGACAGACCGAAGATTTAAGAATGCACAGAGCAACTCACTATTCCGACAGCCCCCAGGAGGGCCAGTGACATCCACATATGAGGACAGATACTCTCTTAGACAACCATTCAAACATTTTCCACTGAATGTGTTTTTGGAAACAGGTGCCTCAACACTGGTCATGGACCCAAATGCCTTGATGGATGACGTTGACTAACGGCGGGAAACTAGTGTGCTGACGTCATTATTGACACCACGAAATAGCAATGTTAGTCACAAAGTAAACTCACAGCATTACATAAAGTTACACGAACATACACGTGCACACACGAAGAACATGCTTATGAACCCAATCTGTAACATGTCATGCTCAGGATGGTATGCAGAATAACTCTTACACCAAATAATCAGACCGACTCAGGAAGTTTTCAAAGTCTCATCCGACTGTTTTATTATCAATTGTCTAAAACAGGGAGTTACAATGGACATCGACAGACATTCGCTCGAGCGCTCAAACATTCTACATAAAAACATCTTTATGTGCAAAACATACATCAGACGTGACATAATACGTGGCAAAAAAAGAGAAACCTACGGGGTGTTGTGGTTGGATTAAGGGGAACATCTACGTATACTTTCTATAAGGGATCGGGTTGTGATTGGGTTACTATAGTAAGGTGGACATGTTATGCCCAGCCCTAGTCCAAGTCATCTTTAACAGTTTCTAGATACACAGTATATCATTGGCTCAAACTATAAGGCCCTTTGTTATGTAGCCTCCTACAATTGGTTGGCACGCTCGTGCCCTTCTTGAACATTCAACTCACTAGCAGCACGTAAGCTAGCACCCCAGGTGCCAGTGGGTGGACTTGACCGTGTCTTCCCACCTAATTAGCCCCACATCCATCATCACCCATGCCTTCTGACATGTAAATTGTCTTTGAACTTGGCCTTGCAAAGTAGCCTTGCTCCTGAGAATATACAGGAGTGTGAGCATGCGCTTATCTCAAGTCTAGAGCTGCATGCCCAATTTCTATTTCCATCCATATCCCATGTGACAGGAGAGCGCAATTCGACTCCTTTCCTAACATTTAATTGTATTAAATGAATAAAACTTGGCACTCATGGTGCTCTTTCCTCGCACCTTAACACAGAATGATTCGGCTTCTCACGTTCACTGTTCTTCAAGGATAACCAGTTTCTTGGCAGCTCCAGCATTTGACACCAGCCCAGACAGCCTTCTCTGTCTTTCCACGATTTCCAGCTGCGTTCTTGCTGCAACACAGCTGTCAATCCTTCTTTCTCTGTGGGTCTGAGCTTACTAAAATTGGGACATCGAATGTCCAGTTTCTTTACAATGGCGGCACCGCCTGCAGTCTATTCACTACGTATAGCCAGCCTTTATAATTACTTAGTCTACTTGCTTTGCTGCATCTGTACAGTTATAAAACGGGCTTGCATTTTCTGCAGTGCTTGTCACACGTGTGATCTTCTCTTCTCACATGAAAGTTACTCGACTCTTTTACTTCGTCATCAGATTCTATAAAGCCTATACATTCTCTTCTTCAGTCACACTTCTCAGTGTGCCACGCTTGCTTCTTGTGATGTGACCAACTTCTCCTTCTCTCATTTTCATATTCCTTCGGGGATCTCCTCCAAGAATCTCTACGGGGATACATCAGATAAGGTTTTCTCAATGGATACCTTTTCTCAAAGACTCTTCGTGGGATAGGTACGATCACTGGTGTTGTGCATTTTCGTGATTTCTAGCTTCCAACATATAGGAAGGATGGGGGTAGGACTTACTGCAGAGGTATTCAGCTGCTCCTCTACACTCCCCCCTCTGGTTGATTAATCGACCACTCCTTCACCAGTTTTCACATCTTGGAATCCTCTCTTGAAGAATTGGTTCTTTGGAGTCCAGATCTTTATCACTCTTTTCAGGGATCCTGCTGATTTTACATGTTCATCAACACTCCAGGTCATGTAGCTGCACTGTCCATTTGGGCTAAAAAATACCCATCGTCCTTCATACTTCTTGTGATTTTTTTGGATGCAGGAACTTTGTTCCTTCAGGTGCTAAGATGCTGGTTTCTACATATTTCCTGATTTCTTCATCTGTCAACCCCTTGGGTACAAACCCTGATTCGACATTGATCATGATCTTCATTCCTACTACCTTCTTTGCTGTCTTCTTGCACTGTGTAATTATTGTCCTGATCTCACAGAATCCAAACATCATCATCACTAATACTGCTCCAAGAAACTTGAAGATGTTCGCCATCCATTGTGGAACCCATGAAAAGATAGACGCGAACCAACTGTCATCTGCAATGTCTTCTGTCTCATCTCCCATCTGGTTGTGCAGTTTCGTCAGCAACATTATGGCCTCTGTCAAGGTCCCATTCCCGCCAGCATGAGAAGGTATGAACATGCAACATGATTCCCCGATTTTGGCACAAATTCCTCCACCCATGGCTGTGATCATACCAAGGACATATCTGTTTTGGATGGTCATCAGTCTTATGGCCCTAAATTCTACCTTGATAGCATTAAATCCCTTTATGGTAGTGTTGATTGTCTGCAGGAGTTCCCAGCGAGTGATTTGCAACCACTTTGCTTTCGCCATCATCTGGATTCATGGCATAAAGATATTCGTGAATATCGCTGAAGTCTGGCCGAACAACATGTGCTCATATGGAACAGCATCAAAGGCTTCTATTGATTTAGCTGAAAAGTAATTCTCCCTCTTTGTCCGGTTGACAAATTCGAGTGATCTTCTCCTCCTCAAAGGGGCATCTGCTTTTGGAAACTCTCCAATATTCAGGTCACTCTTAGGAATCACTAATGCTGGAACATGGATTAGCACTATACAGCATATCCCCCCCAATCGTTGGGCAGCTTCATGTAGGCTCTAGACCCACAAGCCAAATCGTGATCAATTAAGACAACCTTTCCATCGTTCATGCCTGGTACATCAAATATTTGGCCACACTGGCGATTTTCTCCAACTTTCCTCATGCCATTATTTCTGAAACATAAGGACGCACACTTTAGAGGTATTATCTGCAATGGTCCTCTTTTATCATCGACCCATGTCAACAACTTTGTAATCTTTGGCCATTGATCCCTGCATTCTTGTTCTGCAGTTAACACAACTTCTTCTCACTGTCCGTTTATCGCTGCTGTTTTGAACACAACCAATCCTTCAGCCCACCCTTCATGAGTGAGCAATGTTCCTTTGATTTGTAGTTGGCCTCTTTCCCAACATATCCGTATCTCTTCTTTATCCTTGCCTTGGCAGTTTAACATCTTGTTTTCTTCTACCCTGATTCCTGCTCCATTCATTCCAGGCAGTTCGTATCTTATTGCCAGATGCCGTGTTTCTGGCTTCTCGCGTCTTCAAATCTTGCACATAATTATCTTCTCTTTGATTTGTCGCTTTATTCATCCACACTAGGGATGCTGTTCTACCCTGCAAGTGTCCTCTTAACTGGCAGAGTGCGAGATGCGTTAGGCAGTGGGCTTTTTTCACTGGTACTTCTGTAGCTATGACTAATTTGGAAGTTCCCATGGCATAAGGTATGAGAGCACAGACGTAGCAACTCTCCTTAGACGTTCTTTCTCCCACGTTTTTCATGTGCTGATACCACATGTTATTACCCAGGTGTGCTGTACTATCTAAATACGTTTTCATCCCATCATTGTCTTCCTCTGCACTCCTCCTGTGTCTCCCTAACAAAATATTTGCAGCCCATGGAAACAACTCTAAAGAAACAACTGTAAAGCAGCTTTACTCTGGGGGGACAACACAAGGGGCTTTGGCTCATCAGTAATGGGCAAATCTACAAGAGTTCCTGGAGTGGGGAGAATCAAAGGGTCATCTGTCTTGTTCAGATCAATGTGACAAAAAAAGCGAATCAGAAAAAAAACAGAAGGGAACAAAGCATAATTGTGCATATGTATATCATGAACCAACATATTAATCCCCACCACTCGTGCCATTCTGGTGTTGGCTGGGCTTGCTCATTCCCCGAAATCGTATCAATTTCAACATTCTTCATCTTTACTTCAATTGTTTAGGGAAGGAAAAACACAATCAATCAGGTAACTGCAATAGATCTGGCAGTAATAATATTTCTTCTACTATTGCTACAAATAGCCTTCTGATCACAGGGCCATTTTTAGGATCCTGTAAAAAAGTGCGAACGTCGGTGTGTCTTCTGACAAGAGCAGGATAAGCTTGAAGGATAAATACAAAACCAGCAAGTAGAAGTCTGTGGGCATCTCCGTCTGACAATACCATGGATTTAACCAAATAGGAACTCAGTGACAAAATGAGTCTGGAAACTGTTTGCGTTTCCAGCCATCAAACTCGAATTCTAGATCAGGCATATTCGTGATACATCAATGTCATTCTAAAGTTGTCACGGGCCATGGGTACAGGTGATCATTGTGGCAGCGTTGGAGGAAGATTGGGCTGATGGCTTATGGCTCTCCCAAGATGGCGCTGTGGAGGTGGAGTGGTGTTTCAGTCTCCAGCAGTGCCTCAAGGATGCAAGCTCCGTCCCTGTTGTCAAGGAACACATATATGGCAGCACTGACAGAGCAACTTCGCGTTGCTACTGTTTCTGTAGTTGTGCGCCCCTCTGCCATAACCAGCATTCATATCACCCTCGGGGACTATTCTGAACGAGTTACTTCATTCCCTGCTCCCGATCTGTTGTCACTTCTCCTCCGAGCCGCAGCTAATGTTTGCCGATGCTAAGGAAACTGCGACTGGTGTCCGCAGACCCGGAAGCAAGAGTACGCCTTTCACACACTTGCTGTACGGCTCAATCTGAATCCACCGCTTCCGCGGAGAAGGGTATGGAGACGTTATGATTCTCAAGCTATTGCTAAGCCTTTCCTTTTCTTCCACTTGTTCATAACTTTTCACATATCTCTCTCTTATGTTTAGCAGCTCATTCCCATCTCTCCAGATTATATTTGCCTTGCATGAGAGCTACAATCTATGAACCCACACCTATCCTTCCTGGTTTTTGGGGTAAGAGAGGTTTCACTAGAGTGCAACTTCCCAAGTACTTTAGGATCCAAATCCATATCTTGTGTTGACAGACTCTAGAGGTCTGTCTGCCAGAAACAAGAACCTTCCTGTTAGAGGATAACTGCACAGCAATCCGGATGACCCTTTTGCTGAAGACCTGCCCAGGGGTGTCGTCCCATCTGTTTTGAACTACAGGATTTTTTCCCCAGAGGGTTTCCCTGGAGACCCCATCTCTACTTTTTGCAGTTTTCTCTGCAAGTGGTGGCGGGGGACTAGGGGAATTCATCTCCTTCTGCAACGTCTGATCCAGGTAGGAGTTTTTTTCTGTTATATGTGGAATTTCTCTAGTGTGTCATGACAAGTTTACCAGTAATTTAACAGTTAGCAATGCCTGAAAAGGAAATACAGGCAGCTCCAACATGGTTCAGACACAATAGTTGGTAGCCGCTGTTCAATCCCTAACTGCTGAAGTACAACAGCTCAAACAGGAAAACTCTGCATTGAGACACAACTTGTTAGAACCCCTTGTTGTTCTAAGTTACCTCTGGGGCCTTTGCCCGGAGGTAAATTCAACGGAAACCCCCATAGATTGAAAGAATTCCTTGAGGGCTGCACTATTTAGTTCACTTTCAAGGCAGCCTTTTTTCCTTCGGACAGAGACAAAGTGGGCCATATGATCTCAAATCTTTCAGGAGCAGCACTTGCATGCGCTACTCTGTTAGTTACTAGTAACAACCCGATCCTGGACTCCTATCCTGCCTTTTCGAATAATCTATGGTCAATGTTTGGAAGGTAAGAAGTTACTGTTTCCGCGCAGGAACATTTATTGGACTTCAAACAGGGCTTTTAAGACCTATCAACTTATATTATGGGATTTCAACAAATGGCAGCCGATACCGTCTGGCCCGATGATGCCTTAATCATGTTGTTTCGGCGTGGATTAACAGAAGACCTGAAGGATGAGGTTTCACAAGTCCCTTGTCCGGGGAATCTAGCGGAAATTGTAGCGTTAGTAATGCAGCTGGATTATCGGCTTCAGGAACAGCAACAGGAGAAAAAGAGGAACAGATCCCACCGGTATCTGCCAGAATCTATACCCCAACCTTTGAAGAGCTTAGCCCCGGATAAACCTAAGCAATTAGGAACCGCTTGAGGCCTGTTATCAGCCGAGGAAAGAACGCGTAGAAGAACTCTTGGCCTATGTATGTATTGCGGGTCCAAGGAGCATTCCATACAGAATTACCTGATCGCACCTTCACGGCGTCAGGGAAATGCAAATGCCCGGTCGTAGGGGGAACCACAACCAGAGACCCCACCATAGGTTCCCCATATTCTTCTCTTTCCTCTCATCATACTGAAATCCTAGAAGCACCCATGGTGGTGTTATGGATCTCCTTCATATGGAACAATCAGAACTTAACCAACGTACCGGCTTTTGTAGATAGTGGGTCTACCGGGAATTTTATTGATGATACTTGGGCTCGTTCCCGAAGTCTGTGTCGACTCCGGTAGAATACGTGGACAGAAGTCCATTGATTTCAGGCCCTATTTGTGAACAGACTCTTCACTTAGAGATGAAGATTCAGACACATGTGGAAGAAATCGCCTTAGACATTATAAAGACAGCCCACTACCCAGTTATATTGGGACTCCCTTGGTTAAGGGTGCATAACCCTCATATCAACTGGGCTGCAGGAACCTTGTTTTTGTGCTCTGAACACTGCATCACCCACTGTCTAGTTTATGGGGCAATAGGGCTTCATACTCCTTCCGAGGTTCATTCTTGGGGACCCGACACGACTATTGTACACCATACCCAGGGTCTTCTGGAACCTTATCAGTCCTACCAGGACATTTTTTCCACCTCCGAATATTCTGAACTTCCTCCTCATAGAAGGGACGATTGTTCAATCAGTTTAATGCCTGACCAACCAATCCCCTTCGGCCACATGTCCATTTTGTCTGCCAGAGAAAAGGAGGTGCTGAAGGAGTACCTTCAGAATAACCCATGGAATGGCCTAATTACGGAATCCTCTTCCCCTTCTGGTGCCTCCCTTTTCTTTATCCCCAAGAAAAACATAACGGAACTCCGTCCGTGCATTGATTTCAGAGGTCTGAACAAGATCACAATCCCTCATAGATATCCTATGCCTCTGATTCCTGACATCCTGGAGGCAGTCAAAGGTTCTACCATCTATACCAAGTTGGATTTACGGGGCGCTTACCATCTGATACGGATACGACCAAGCGACGAGTGGAAGATGGCGTTCCGAACCCAGTTTGGGCATTTCGAGTACCGAGTGATGGCCTTCGGTCTGTCCAATGTCCCTGCCGTATTTCAGCAGTTCATGGACCATCTCTTTGCTGATATCCTGTTGCATTTCGTGGTCATCTACCTTGATGACATTCTGGTTTATTCTGCTACCCTAGAAGAACACATCCATCATGTTCAAGAGGTTTTACGCCGGCTACACCGCAATTGTCTATTTTGCACATTTCAGAAATGTGAATTCAATCTCCCTAGTGTGTCTTATCTTGGTTACATCCTGATCTCTGGAGGGGTTGCCATGGACCCTGCTAAGGTGAAAGCAGTGATGGAGTGGCCCGCACCAATCTCAGAAAAAGATATCCAACGGTTCCTGGGTTTGCAAATTTTTATAGACAGTTCATTCTGGGATTTTCCGACATTATTCTTTCCCTCACCTCTCTTCTGAAGAAAGGAGTACCGTTCTTTTGGTCTGCCGATGCTCAACAGGCCTTTCATAACTTAAAGACCCGATTCACCACATCTCCGGTTCTAATCTCACCCAATTAGAATAAGAGGTTTATAGTGGAATCAGATGATTTACATCAAGCACTAGGAGCTGTCCTGTTGCAAGAAGATGATCAGGTAGTGGAAAAAACAGTGGGTTACCTTTCTAAAACACTATCTCCTTCGGAACTCAATTAAACTATGTTAGAGAAGGAGCTGCTGGCCATTAAGCGTTCCTTCAAAGAGTGGAGGCATCTCTTACTGGAAGCTTGACATCCAAACGAGGTCCGCACGGACCATCACAATCTACGATCTCTTCAGTACGCACATACTCAGAACAGTAGGCAGGCCCACTGGGCTCATTTCTTCTCCCCCTACAACATCCTGTTTACTTATATTCCAGGCAGAGTCAATCTTCGAGCAGATGCTTTATCCCGCAAAGAACCGATTAGGTATTCGCAATTCCATTCAGAACCATTGTTTCCAAAGGCCATATTCATTCATACGGTTACTGACTTTCTTCATCGTATCAGACAAGAGTTCCGGAACCCTGTGGTGGATTATCCTCATATGTCCTCCCACTATACTCTCACCAAGAAAGACGGATATCTCTTTCAGAACAATAGACTATTCATTCCTAACGCCATCCTCCAGAAAGAAGTCTTGCGGTTGCGTCATGACTCCCCATTGGCAGGACACAGAGGTGTTCGGAACACCACTGAACTCTTACAAAGAGACTTTTGGTGACCCGGGTTGATGGGCGATGTTAGAGACTATGTGGCTTCTTGAACAGTATGTCTGCAGTTGAAGATCCCACGGTCTGTTCCCTTAGGGAGTGTGACCAGAATGCCTATCCCGGACAGGCCCTGGCAAATAATTTCCACGAATTTCATTGTCGATCTGCCCCGTCTCAAGGATACACAAGAATAATGGTAACCATAGACTCTTTTACTAAGAAGGCACACTTTGTACAACTCAAGCGTGTCCCTTCGGCCGTCATCATGGCACAAGTGTTTTTGGAACGCATTCTTTCCCTACATAGTGTCCCGGGCGCAATCATATCTGACCGGTGTTCACAATATACATCATAGTATTGTAAGGAACTCTGCTCTATCCTGCAAATCAACCGCGCAATGAGTTCCAGTTTCCATCCTCCGATGAACGGTCAAACTGAACGTCTAAATCAGACCCTAGAAGGTTTTCTACGGTATTACACTTCTGCAGCACAAAACATTTGGGCAGACCTGCCCTCTTTGGCAGAGTTTGCATATAATAACGCCTCACATGCGTCTTTGGGTGTCAGTCCTTTTTACTGCTCTGCCGAATTTCACCCTAGTGTTCTCCCATCGGCTTCTGTCTCTGCCTCATTGTTCCCAGATGTGGATTCTCTACTCCAGACTATTCAGCAGGGACACAGGTCTGCCTGACTCTCCTTATTTGCTGCTCAGGAGCATGCCAAACGATTTGCCGACCATCACTGTATTGTGATCTCCGTTGGGGACAAGATGTTGCTGGCATCACGGTTTCTTCCTCATCATCTCATCCCTTCTAAATTGTCACCTCGTTATTGTGGCCCCTTCCCGGTGCTTGCTTTACTCTGCAGCTTTTAGACTTCATTTTCCTCCTTCACGGTCAAGGATCCATCCAGTCTTTCATGTCTCCCAACTAAAGAAGGATGTGCATGATTGTTTTGCCAGGGGTGCCTTGGCCAAACCTCCCCCTGTTGTGACTTTTTCTGGCCCTGAATTTGAAGTTTCTGGCATATGTGATTCTCGTTACTGTCAGGGCACGTTGCAGTATTTGGTTGATTGGAAGGGATATTCTCGTGCTGACCACTCCTGGGAACCTGCTTCTGCGATCCATGCTCCTCAACTGGTCCGTCGTTTTCATTTGCTTCACCCGGGGAAGCCCAGCACATCCGCCCTTCAGAGGGAGCATACTGTCATGGGACATGGGCACAGGTGGTCATTGTGGCAGCGTTGGAGGAGGATCGGGCTGATTGCTTATGGCTCTCCCAAGATGGCGTTGTGGAGGTGGAGTGGTGTTTCAGTCTCCAGCAGTGCCTCTCGAGTGCAAGCTATGCCCCTCTTGTCAAGGAACGCATATACGGAAGCACTGAACAAGCAACGTCGCATTGCTACTCTCTCTGTAGTCACACTCCCCTCTGCCGTATCCGGCATTCATATCACCCACCGCAACTGTTCTGATCGAGTTACTTCCTTCCCTGCTCCCGATCCGTCGTCCCTTCTCCTCCGAGCCACAGCTAATGTTTTGCCATTGCTAGGGAAACCGGAAAGCGAGAGTACGCCTTTTGCACACTTGCTGTACGGCTCAATCTGAATCCATCACATCCTCAGAGAAGTGTAGGGAGACGTTACGATTCTCAAGCTATTACTAAGCCTTTCTTTTCCTTTGACTTGTTCATAACCTGTCACGACCCTCGCGAAAAAAACCTCTGGCAAACCCATTGGCCAGGTGGAGTCAGGACCCGGGCCTCTAGAGCCTGGCATCCTCTTCAAAAGCCCTCATGGGGCCAGTCCTGGTGCCTATGGCGCCAGGCTCATACACCATGAAAAACAATGTGCTTGGGAACTACTTTCTTGTATTGTCAGCCAACATGGAGGCATCCACATAGCTTGGTTCCTAAGAGCCAAGCTATGTGGTCTAGTGTTTTGGATGTCGTAGCCTAGGGACTACTTTACCTGGACTATTTTGTTGGGGCTATTTAAACCACACCCGAGCAAGCAACATGCTTCGCGTTACTTTGCAGCTTGCAACGTGATGCTCACCGTGTCCAGCTTTTCCCTCGAACCTCGGAGAAGCAGAACCTGCAAGGAGACAAAATGAACATCATTAGCAGCAGCATCTTACCTGCAGTTTTCATCTTTAAACACTCGCAGCTACTGAGAACAGCTTCCTCGAATCTGCACGCCTCCCGGACAGAACGACTTGAAAGAGGAAGATAGAGGCAACATTAAAGAAAGCAGTAGAGACATTTACAAATTACGAACGGCTGAAAAGGCTTACCTGGCTGGTCGTCTCTCGGCTGGCACCACTCCGGACATTCCACTCGCGTTGAAGAACACAGCGTCCTACAAGGAAGGAAAACACAGGTTAGCAAAGGCAAGACTTTGCAGCGCTGCGCATAGCGCTTACTTACCACATCATAGCGCTCTTAATGCGCCATCATTTACCAGCGGTGCTTAACCAAGCCAGTTCGCCGCGCTGAAGCTCCGCATACGTAAGGGAGAAAAAACAGACATTTTAAACAAAGAAAGGCATGCAGGATAGCAACAAAACTAAAGAACAGCAATAAGACCTACCTAAACAATATCAAACGGGCCGGCGTCAGTGAAGTAACTGGACCGCACTCGTCGCGTGAAAGACAACGCGCCCCTGCAAAGAAGGCAGGATGGAGAGCACGCCTAATTCTACCACAAGGTGAGGAGAGGGCGCCAGAGGGACTGAAATCATACGGGGGTGGAGGGAGGATACTTACCACAGTCGGTCAGTCTTGAACACAGTCCTCCTGTATTTCCAGGCAGAACCTTCCCCGCAGACCACATCAGGGCAAAGCTGAGAAGCATACCAGCGAGTAACCTGGCTGGGTGGCATCCCTGTGGATACCAGGTGAGCGTAACAGAACGCGAAGCCTACCATAACAAAACCACCTGGGCGCCATGGAGACATCAGAAATGGACCAATTGGCCCAATTACTAGGAGAACTTCATGCTGAGGTTCATTCTGCCCGACAAGAGACTAATGCCCTCCGGAGAGACCTAATAGTGACCAAAGAACACACTGAAGAGATTAGCAGGCAATACTTGCAATCACAGGCAAGACAGACGCCTCTACCTGGAAGCAATCCAACGATGCAAAACCCTGCCATACCACCCACTCCGATACCGATCACGTTACCTGGAACAGTGCCCCTGGCACCACCAGAAAGGTTCTCAGGCGACCCACGGAAGTATGCGGCATTCATCAATCAGTGCTGCCTTCATTTTCTTTGTAGGCCTGGAGCATTTCCAAACGACCAAGCTCGGGTAGCTTTTGTCTTATCATACCTGAGTGGTAGTGCAGCAGATTGGTTGGTGCCATTGGTAACCCATGACGATCCTCTATTACATGACTTTGGGGGTTCCAGAGAGAAATGGAAAAACATTTTGCTCGCCATAACCAGGAACAAGCAGTAGACGTTGAACTCTTGTCTCTCCGACAGGGGAATCAGGACTTGTTAACGTACATTGCTACCTTCAACAGACTGGTTGCCGAAGCTAGGTGGCCAGAAAACAAAAGAACCACGTTATTCCATCGAGGCTTATGAGGCAAATTAAAGGACGACTTAGCCCAGGTGGTTGATCCACCCAGAGACTGTGCAGAATTCATAAATCTGGTCGTGCAGCTAGACCACCGGTTGCGAACCGAACCGGACCGAAAGGCAGACCGGTCTAAAACGGACCCTCAGACCGTGTATGTTCGACCAAGGGAAAACACACCCCGTGTACCTGAAAATGCTGTACAACCCATGCAGATTGGAGGGATACAGCCTCCATTAACAAAACAAGAGCAGGACAAAAGAAGACAACAACAGCTTTGTTTGTATTGTGGGAAACCAGGACATTTCCCGAAGGACTGTCCAGTAAAACCCCCAAGAAGAACAGTCGGGGCCATAGAGAAGGATGAAGCTAAGGAATCGGAAAACTACCAAGCTCGACAAACGTAGAGGTCAGTTTGTCGAGTGAGAAGAAAGAGTTGCTGACCTCGTACTTTGCAATACCAGTGATCTTAATTAACCACCAACAGTCGTCAAGAATGCATGCCGTTGAAGCATACATCGATAGCGGAGCATTTGGAAATTATATTGATCAAGAACTGGCAGCAGAGATGGATTTTCCTTTGTGTTCTAAGCCAACTATGGACAAGGTAACCACCGTGGATGGGACAGAAATCGCTTCCGGACAAGTAACCCAGTGCACAGCCAGGGTAACCCTGCTGTGCCAGGATGGGCATTGGGAGTCTATTTCATTCGATCTCATCAAGGCACCTCAGTTCAGGCTAATACTAGGGATGACATGGTTGGTTGCTTACAACCCTTTGATAGACTGGCGGGCATGAAATAACCTTCCCCGGTAACTGCTCCCCTGCCTGCTATTACCAATAGGGGAAACCCGACGTCTGTATCCCCATGACTCCAGGAGCAACAGTATCAACCCTGAGAGCAACTAATACCTTGCCAAGTGAATACCATGATTTCCAGGATGTTTTCCGAAAGGACCAAGCCAATACATTGCCGCCGCACAGGCCCTATGGCTGTCAGATCGACCTTGTTCCTGGTGCACAAATCCCTTGCGGCAGGATCTACACTTTCACAGAACCAGAAAACCTTCATTTGAAATCCTATTTAGACCAGTACCTTGCAAACGGATTTATCTGTCCTTCGAAGTCCCCCGCAGCCAGTCCTTTGTTCTTCGTACCGAAAAAGGAAGGAGACTTGAGAACCTGTATGGACTACCGCGCAATGAACCAGATCACTGTGAAGACCCGCTACTCCTTGCCACTTATCCCTGAGATGCTAGACGAAGTTAAAGATGCCCAGATTTATACCAAATTGGACCTTCGAGGAGCATACCTCCTGGTCCGAGTCAGAAAAGGAGATGAATGGAAAACCGCCTTCCGTACTAAGTACGGCTTGTTTGAATATCAAGTCATGCCCTCTGGGTTATGCAACGTTCCTGCGGCATTCCAGTATTTCATGAATGACATCTTAAGGGAGTTAATTGATGTGTGCGCTTTAGTGTACATAGATGACATCTTAGTATACTCAGCCTCGGAACAAGATCATGTCAGGCACTTTCGTTCAGTCCTCACCAAGCTCCGTCAACATCGCTTGTTTGCAAAGCTTGAAAAATGCCTTTTTCACATCACAGAAGTACAATTTCTTGGTTTTATCCTTACTCCAGGAGGCATCAGAATGGACGTACACAAGGTAGATGCCATTCTGAAATGACCTTCACCGACGTCTCTGAAAGGGCTACAAAGCATGCTGGGCTTTGCAAACTTCTACCCCCTCTGGAAAACCCATTGGCCAGATGCCTCTAGAGCCTGGCATCCTCTTCAAAAGCCCTCATGGGGCCAGTCCTGGTGCCTATGGCGCCAGGCTCATACACCATGAAAAACAATGTGCTTGGGTACTACTTTCTTGTATTGTCAGCCAACATGGAGGCATCCACATAACTTGGTTCCTAAGAACCAAGCTATGCGGTCTAGTGTTTTGGGTGTGGTAGCCTAGGGTCTACTTTACCTGGACTATTTTGTTGGGGCTATTTAAACCACACCCGAGCAAGACAACACGCTTCGCATTACTTTGCAGCTTGCAATGTGACGCTCACCGTGTCCAGCTATTCCCTCGAACCTTGGAGAAGCAGAACCTGCAAGGTGACAAAAGCAACATCATTAGCAGCAGCATCTTACCTGCAGACTTCATCTTTAAACACTCGCAGCTACTGAGAACAGCTTCCTCGAATCTGCACACCTCCCGGACAGAACAACCTGAAAGAGGAAGATAGATGCAACATTAAAGAAAGCAGTAGAGACATTTACAAATTACGAACTGCTCAAAAGGCTTACCATAGCGCTTACTTACCGCATCATAGCACTCTTAATGCGCCATCATTTACCAGCGGTGCTCAACCAAGCCAGTTCGCCGCGCTGAAGCTCCGCATACCTAAGGGAGAAAAAAGAGACATTTTAAACAAAGAAAGGCATGCAGGATAGCAACAAAACTAAAGAACAGCAATAAGACCTACCTGAACAATATCAAACGGGCCGGCGTCAGTGAAGTAACTGGACCGCACTCGCCCATGAAAGACAACGCGCCCCTGTAAAGAAGGCAGGACAGAGAGCATGCCTAATTCTACCACAAGGTGAGGAGAGGGCGCCAGAGGGACTGAAATCATACGGGGGTGAAGGGAGGAAACTTACCCCAGTCGGTCAGTCTTGAACACAGTCCTCCTGTATTTCCAGGCAGAACCTTCCCCGCAGACCACATCAGGGCAAAGCTGAGAAGCATACCAGCGAGTAACCCAGCTGGGTGGCGTCCCTGTGGATACCAGGTGAGCGTAACATAACCTTTCACATATCTCTCTTTTATATTTAACAGCTCAATCCCATCCCTTCAGATTATCTTTGTCTCACATGAGAGCTACAATCTATGAACACACACCTATCCTTCCTGTTTTTTGGGGTGAGAGTGGTTTCACTAGCGTGCAACTTCCCAAGTATTTTAGGATCTGAATCCATATCTTGTGTTTAGAGATCCCAGAGGTCTGCCAGAAACAAGAACTGTCCTGTGAGAGGATAACTGCTCAGCAATCTGGACGACCCTTCTGCTGAAGACCTGCCCAGGGCTGAGGCCCCATCTGATTTGGACTACAGGGTTTTTTCCCCCGTAGTGTTTCCCTGGAAACCCATCTCTTCTTGTCAGAGTTTTCTCTGCAAGTGGCGGCGGGGCGACTAGGGGTATTCTCCTTTCATCTCCTTCTGCAACTTCTGATCCAGGTAGGAGTTCTCCTGTTATATGTGGAAATTATCTAGTGTGTCAAGACAAGTTTAACAGTAATTTAACAAAAGTCCCCTTTTCAAATATTCCTGTAACTCTAGCAAAGAATTGCATGCCTGCATAATATCTACAAGAAGTGTCCAGGGTGAGCCACAGTCCAAATGCAAATCTGCATTTATCAGTTATTAGCCTTATCGTCCTTCTTCTTTGCATTGATTGAGTCTGCACTACTGACATTCTTCTTCATGTCTTCCCTCTTGATCGTTAGCTGGGGGTGCTGCGGTCTCAACGGCGTATATCTTGATGTCATTCAAGTGGTTCCAAGCTCACCTGTCTTGGACTTTTACTGCTGAGGGAGTAACATATTCAACAATGAATGGGCCGTCAAACCTTGGCTTATACCACTTCCTAGTGAAGTTTTTAATTAGCACGGTGTCGCCAACAAAGAGTATAGGTGCTGATAATAGTTCACTTGATCCGTTTGATGAATTGAATGGTTTTCATCTGTGTTCTGAGACCGACCCCCCTGGTGCTTGAGTTGATCTGAAATGAGAGAGATGCTAGAGGTCATTCACATCAAATACTCATGTTACTCATTTCCTAATTACTAATTTCCTAACATTTTCACTGTACTCTCACTACTACTTCTCAATGGAGGAGTCAAAGGCGTTCTCATTCTCTTTCCCGTCATTAGTTCATGTTGTGTGAGGTGATGGCCCGAACCAGGGCGATTCCTTAGGGCATATAAAGTTTAGGGCAGGCAATATAGCCATCCCTTTTTCAATGTTAGCTTGAGCTTGGCAATCATTTCTTTAAGGAGGCAGTTGAGTCACCCACATTTTCTGTTCACTTGCGGGTGATAAGCAGAAGAAAACGTATGTTTAATACTCAGCAATAGTCATATTTGTTCAAATACTTAATTAACAAAATGTGGCCCATTATCGGATCTCAGCACTTCACACACACCCCATCTTGGAAAGACATCACGTACCAAAAACTTCACTGCGCAAGTGGCATCAGGGTGTGTACACGGACCTGCTTCAATCCACCTGGAGAAGGGACACACCACCACTACCAGATACCTGTATCCATTACACACCCGCAGCATATCATATGTATATTGGCAGCACCGTCTGCAGTCTATTCACTATGTATGGCCAGCCTTTATGATTCTTTAGTCTACTTGCGTTTCAACGTATGTACACTTATAAAAACGGCTTGCATTTTCTTCAGTGCCTTTCACACATGCAATCTTCATTCCACATATTAAATGTTACTTGTTTCTTTACTTCATCACCAGATTCTATAAGGTCTATTCACCTTCTTCCTTGGCACATCTTCTTGGTGTGTCCTCTCTGCTTCATGTGACGTCACCAGCCTTCTCTTTCATCCATCTTTACACTTCTTCAGGGATTTCCCCTAAGAGACTGCCATCTCTTCGTGGATACATCATGTAGGGCTTTCTCAATGGATACCTTGTTTTGAGGATTCTTCGTGGGATAGGTACCATTACTGGCGTCGGGCATGTCGCAATTTCCGGCTTCCAACATATAGGCAAAATAGGGGGGGGGGGGTAGTCATTTGGCTCCTCCTCTACACTCCGCCCTCTGGTTGATTCATCGACTACTCTCTCACCAGTTTCCCTATCTAGACATCCTCTTCTGAAAAGGTGCTTCTTTGGAGTCCATACCTTCACTACTCATTTCAGAGATCCTGCTGATTTACCATGTTCATCATCACTCTCAGGTCATGTGGTTACATTGTCCATATGGGATGCAATAGACACATCTTCCCACATACATTTTATGGTTTCTCTGATACAGGAACTTCATTCCCTCAGGTACTAGAATGCTTGCTTCTACATATTTTCTGATTTCTTCATCTGTCAGTTCTTTGGGTCCGAACCCAGACTCAACATCGATCATGATCTTCATTCCTACTGTTTTCTTTGCTGTCTTTTTGCACTGTGTGATTATTATTCTGATCACACAGAATTCAAACATGATCATCACCAATAATGCTCCAAAACACTTGAAAATATTTGCCATTCACTGTGGAACCCACGAGAAGATTGATGCATGCCAGCTGTCATCTGTGATAGCTTCTGTTTCATCTTCCATCTTAATGTGCAGGTTTGTTAGCAACATTATGGCCTTGGTCAAGGTCCCATTTTCGTCAACATGATTCTCTGATTTTGGCACAAACACCTCCATCCATTGCTTTGATCATGTCCAAGACATATCTGTTCTGAAGAGTCATCAGCCTTATGGCTCTCAATTATGGATCTCAATTCTTCCTTGATAGCATTGAATCCCTTTATAGTAGTGTTGATCGACTGCAGGAGCTCCCAGTGAGTGAATTGCAACCACTTCGCATTTGCCATGTTCATATGGAATAGAATCAAAGGCTTCTATGGACTTCGCTGAAAAGTAATTCTCTCACTTCGTTCAATTGAGGAATCCAATTTATCTCCTCTTCCTCATATGAGCATCTGCTTTTGGAAACTCCTCAATGTTCAGGTCACTCTTCAGAATCACCAATGTGGAACGTGAATGAGAACTATGGAACACAGCCCTCCACAGTCTTTGGGCAACTTCATATACGCTCTGGATCCATAGGCCCAGTAGTGTTCCACTATCACTACTGTTCCATCCTTCATGCCTGGTACATCAAAATGTCATCCGCACTGGTGATTCATACCAACCTTCCTTGTGCCATTGTTTCTGAAGCACAGCTCTGCACTTGCTAGAGGTACTATCTGTAAAGGTCCTCCTTTATCATCGACCCATGTCAGCAATTTTACAATATTCGACCAACGATGCTTGAATTCATTCTCTGCGGTATGTATGACTGGTTCATAGTATCCGGTAAGTGCTAATGCGTTACATAAAATCAGGCCTTCCGCCCATCCTTCTATAGTCAGCCCCATTCCCTTGATTTGCAGCTGACCGATCTCTTTGCATCTTTGTATTTCTTCATAGTTCTTTCCTTGACAATTGAGCATTTTGTTTTCTTCTCTTCTGATTCCTGCTCCATTTATTCCAGGCTGCTCATATCTTATCACTTGATTTTTCGTTTCAGATTTCCCTTTTGTCTTTAAATCTTGCACATCTTCTATTGGAGCCGTTTTCTCAGTCACTCATACCAAGGATGCTGTTCGACCCTGGAACTGACCTCTCATATGGCAGAGTGCAAGGTGTGTCAGGCAATGAGCTTTCCGGACTGCTACTTCTATAGCTATAAATATCTTGGAAGTCACTATAGCATAAGGTATGAGCGCACAAACATAGCAACTCTCTTTGGACGTTCTCTCACCCACCTTTTTCATGTGCTGATATCATCATTACCCAAGTGTGCTGTACTGTCTAAATAATTATTTAATTCATAATTGTCTTCCTTCATGCTTCTCCTGCGTCTCCCTTGCAAATTGAGTGGTAGCATAATGTCCAGAAGGATATCAGTAATAGTCCTCCTTACAAGGGGAATCATAGGAACACTTGTCATAGAAATGGGCAACCTCACACAAGCTACTGGTCTAGAGAAAATCACAAAAGGTCTTGGTCTTTCAGTAATAGACAATTCTGTGAGAGTCACTGGAGTGGGAAGAATCAAAGGGACTTCTGCCTTACTTGGACTAATAAAGTAAACAGTATGGATTAACAGAATCAGGAAAACAACAATAAATGCAGTGCATGCATATATTATTCAACAATACATTAATCCCCACCATCTATGATTCTCCACACTTTATTGAGTTTTCTCACTTTCCAGAACTGTACCATTCTCGACAGTTCTCATGTTGCCCATATACTGCTTTAATGAAGGAAAAATCTTATTAATCAGGCAATTCTTTTAAATGGCCAGGTAACTATCAGGATCTCTACAACTATTGCCACAAGCAGATTCCTGATTGCAGGGCCGTTTTTAAAAATGCAGGAAAGTGCGAACACTTTCTAAAGTCCAATTCAAAAGATTCCTGTGACTCAAGAACAGAGTTTGCACTCCTGCTATAATATCTATAAAGAGGGTCCGTGGTGCACCATAGTCCAAATGCACTTTTAGTCAGCAATCTTAGCGTCCTTCTTTGTCATCGATCGGGTCTGCAAATGCTGAACTTCTTCCCCTTGTCTTGCATCCGAATCGATAGTCGGGGGTGTATTGGTCTCACCAGCATATGGTTTTACATCAATTAAGTGGATCCAAGCGTGTCTCTCTTTGACCTTTACTGCTGAGGGAGTAATATTTTCCACAATATAGGGACCACTAAAGCGTGGCTTGTACCACTTCCTGGTAAAATTACGTATTAGGACTGGATCTCCAATAAAAAGTCTAGGTATAGGTAATAGTTCTTGAGCTCTGGTTGCTGAATGATCTTCATCTGTGTCCTGAGACTGACCCCCCTTTCATTTGAGTTGATCTGAAATGACAGAGATACTAGTGGTCATACATGTCAAATAAGCACATAACTAATTTCCTAACATTTCTTCAGACTTCTGGGCATCACTTCTGCTCCTTGATGGAGGAGACAAAGGCGTTCTCATTCGCCTCCCTGTCACTAACTCGTGGGGTGTGAGGTAGTGGTCCGACCCGGGCGGATTCCTTAATGCATATAATTCAAGAGGCGGGCAATATAGCCATCCCTTCTTCAGTGTCAATTTGAGTTTTGCAATTCCCTCCTTAAGGAGACGGTTGAGTCTCTCAGGTATCCTATTCGCTTGCAGGTGATAAGCAGAAGATAACATATGTTTAATATTTAGCAATAAACTAATCTGTTCAAATATTTCATTAACAAAACGGGGCCCATTGTCAGATCTCAACCCCTCACACACTCCCCATCTGGGAAATACTTCTCGGACAAAAGACTTTGCTCCGCAAGTGGCATCATTATGTGTGGAAGGACCCGCTTCGTTCCACCTGGAAAAGGGACACACCACCACTATCATATACTTAGTCACAAGAGGATAGCTCAGGGATAACATGCTTGCCTTGGAAGCAAGACAACACTGAGCAACACAGGTTCGATCCCCAGATCCGCGCTCAGAAACCTCTGGGTATTAAGCATGTTATAAATAATCAATCATATCATTTCATACCTGTATCCACTACATAATTGCAGAATATCAACATAATCGATATGCAAATGCTGAAAAGGACTGGTCGGTCGAGGAAACACTCCTCTGCACGTTCTCAGTGTGTGCCCAGTGGTAAACTGTTGACATACGATGCAATTTACTACATAAAATGCAACGTGTTCTAACAGGTTTGGTACAAACCAGTCCTCTGCAATAGCTGCTGCCAGGCTCTCCCTAATTACATGTGCAGGGCAGTGCAGCTGTTCAAGCGCTACCTTAACAATGCTACAGGTATCACTGGCTTTCCAGTGCTGTCCTGTCACCATAATGCTTCAGAGGGGTGTAAAGAACACCCTCTTCGTTTCCACAGCTCTTGCTCTTCCTGTGGTGCACTGTTTTGAACTTCCATCTACTGCGTTCTCGATAAATTATTAAACCCTTCATTTACTATCATAGTCATGACTACTTTTTCCTTTATAGCTGGAGTATCAAAACTTGAAATATCTGACGAATATGCCTACCCTTTTGGCCTCTAAGTCTGTGGCTTTGTTCCCACGAGAGATAAAGTCATTTCGCTTAGTGTGTGCTGCGCATTTAACTATTGCAATGGCTACTAGGAGTTGTAGTGCCTTAATAAGTCTGTCCAATAATGCTGCATGTTGCACATGAGTGCCATCTGCTGGGAGGTAGCCCTCCTTTCCCAACTTGCTAACCCTCCGTGCATGGTAGACGTCACATAGGCGGAGTCACGGAACACTGTCACTTCCAGCCCTGCATGATTTTCGAGCGTGACAATAAGCGCCACTAATACTGCTGCTTGTGCTGAAAAGTGAGACGGTAGTCTTGCACTTGCTACCACCTCAAATTCACCATTTGCTCTGTGTCTCGCCACAACTTAACCAGAATACCTTTCCCCACTAGTCTGATCAATTTTTGAAGACCATCAATAAAGAGAATCTCTTCCCTTGATAATGCATTTTCCTTTATGTGCGGGATGTTATCGTAGAATTCCTTGTAGTTTGCGTAGTCATGCACATGCTCGCCGTCTACCATGGGTTCGCCTACAAACGTGGCAGGGTTCTATATTTTACACCTGACTATTTTAATTGCTGGATTCAATATAACCACCTCATATGCAGAATCTCTCTGAGATGTCAATGTGCCCTTAGGTTTTTCCAAAATGGTAAATAATGCATGCTCAACAAACAATGTCGTAGAACACCCCATCACAATTCTGGTAGACTTCTTGATTGCGGACGCAGCTCCTGCCAGCAACTGTTTGCAAGGAAAGTACCCTTTCATAGCTGGATCTAAAATCCCACTGTAATATGCAAGATGTTTATACCCTCTGTGTAAGCACTGCTGTCATGACTGTTCCATTCATCATAATTGGGAATTCCTAAAACTGGAGCTGTACAAATTGCTTTCTTTAGTTCTTCAAACCCTTCCTCCATTTCCGCGTTCATTCTATTTTTTCCTTATTCACTTGTGCTTTCTTTAGAGCCTGCAAAACGAACTATAATCAAACACCCATGATCTAACATAACTACATAATCACAAAAACTGTTGCATGTGTTTTACCGTGTGTGGTTTTGCTGTTTTCAGGATTGCCTCAGCTCTCTCAGGTGTGACCCTCTTCCCCTCATGTGATATTAACTTGCCTATATACAACGCTTCTTCTTGACAATATTGCAACTTCTCTTTGTCTACCTTATATCCCTTATCTGCTAGGATAGTCATTAACTGAATCAAGTCTTGTCTACACTCATCTTCTGTTGTGCTGCAAACCAAAACATCATCTATGTGCTGTATCACAACCCTTTTCAAATCAATATTGCCCAAGTCCATCTGGAGGACCCTATTAAAGATCGATGGTGACTCAAAGTACCCTAGGGGAAAAGGAGTGTTTTTTAGTCTAGTTTGGTGAAACGTAAATGATGTAAGGTCTTGGGAGTCCTGATGCAACGGGATTGAGAAAAATACATTTTTCAAGTCAATCACCATAACATATCGTGCTTCTGCTGGGAAACTACACAATATTCTCGCCGGATTCAGAACGAAAGGAAACTCTGCCTCTACAATCTGGTTAATCATTCTCATATCTTGAATAAATCTCCACGACCCTCCCTTTGATTTCCTAATTGGATACACCCTGGTATTACCCAGTGCCTCTGACTTCACTAAGATACCTTGTTCCATCAGGGCTGAAATAGTCTTAAAAATACCTTCATCCGCCTCTCGAGACATGGGGCACTGTCTTGCTTGAGGTAAAATTGCTCCTGGCTTCAGCTTAGTATTAAACTACCCTACCCCCTTCAATAATCCTACATCATAGGGCCTGTAGTCCATAAAGAGTTTGGTACCTTTTCCAAGTCTTTATCAAAAAATGCTGGACGCTGCCACACTATCACCATTCACTGTGGGATCTCACATTTCGCTTTTCTGATGCAATATGTAATACCTTGAATATCACTTCATCATCTGATGGATCATCTCTAAACATATCCTCATCAGTGATGTCAGTCAATCTCTACCCTTCTACAATGGTAATCACTGTTCTCCATGGCCTGCGCTCATCATCGGTTCCTTCGAGTATGGCCATTTCCCCTCACACTATGACTGCATTTAACTCTAGGGGAATAGTTTGTCCCCTGTCTTCGTCCATAGGTATCTGTGGCCTGAACAAAAATTCACCAGGTATTCTCAATCTTTCCCACTAAGCCGGGTAGCCATGTGAACAGAGTGCATACTCCATAAAGAAAAACTTCTGGCTCTAGTGGCATTCCTTGCAGAGCCATTTGCACTGTAAATGCCAATATAAATTTGCCCACATTCATATAATGTATCCCTGCAGTAGAACACACTATGCCTTCATCAGTAAAAGAAATTGTCATGGTAAGCGTCGTCATTAAATATTGTCCTAAAATGTTTACCGGTGTCTGCCTTGAATACAATAATGGAACAGACATGTCACACTCTCCTATGGAGACTGGTAATTCATCAGTAAAAGGAACTTGACTTGTAGCTCCAGAGAATTCTTGAGCATTCATGGCATTTCCCGACATTGGATATTTTCCCTCTCATATACATGAACGAGTAGCCCCAGTGCCTACTAAAAAAGAAATATATTTGCCTCCTATCATCACATCAATCCTTTGTTCCTCTTGGGGGTCTGGTGTCACAGATCGTACTGAACACATCAAGTCACCCTGTGAGCTGTCCTATTGTGAATACATGCATGTCCCTGTACCTGTGAAAATACTTCCTCCCACCACAGGTGGTCCTTGCAGTGGATTCATTTGCGGTTGCTGTGCCTATTGCATTTACGGTGCTTGTGTCTAATACATTGTCTGATCTTGGGCGAACCCTCCCCTAGCTTGTGAGCTACATGCTGGAGCATAAGCTGTCCCCCTTCTTGAGAATTGGCCATTCTGTGTACACCCTTGGCTCCCACATACACATGCAATGTTCCCTGTCATCCCACAAGTCCAACATACAGGAGGAGCCTGTCTGGCTAGTCCCCCTTGGTTGAACTCTCCTTGCACATTCTGATTCTCATTCTGTGCATTCTGAAACCCACCTTGATTGCTTTGGAATCCACCCCTTCCTCTTTAGCCCATGCCTCTACCTTGCGGCATGAACTCATTCTCTCCTTGGTCCATCGGATGCTGACTATCTGCCTGCGATGTACCCACTGCTTGCTATATTCCCAATCCTTCTCCACTCGTCAATACCGCCCCTTCTATGGCATATTTTGACAATTTCTTCTGAACTAATTTAGCTTCTTCAAATATCCTAGCCTCATCTTATTTCTTATTTTCCTCCTGCATCAGCCGACAGTGATAGACTATCATCAACTGCATTTCAGCCCATGGCTTTGCTTCCATTCCCACTTGCGTTTTCATTTGCCTCTGCACTTGCTCGGGCAACCCCTGACATAAAATGTGGTAAAATAATGCCACTGTTTTTTCCCACGGTTCCCTCGTTTCAAGGGTCCACCGCTCTTAAATGTCCTGAATGCAAGCAATAGTGTCCTCGTCTTCTTTCATCTTATGTGTCAAGAATTCACCCAATCCTGATGTGTCAAGAATCTGTACCCTGAGAGTCCTCCAAACATCTGCTTTGCAATTAATGAACGGCGCTTCATTGTGTGCTGTGTTCTGTGCTGTCACACTTGAATAGCCTGCTCTCCTCCATATGTCATCAGCTCTTTCCCCAAGAATGGCTTCTAGGAGACCCTTAATGTCTCCTACTGCAAAGGTATTCCCGCCTGTCATTTTTAGAATTCATAAATCCATTTTCCCGCACCCGATGTCAAACTCAGGAGTTTGCATCTTAAATTATCCTTATCCATCTGCGGCCAAGGAATATACTGTGGTCTTGCCCCCCCTTTTTCCAATCAGCAAACTATGTAAACCCTAACCCGCTATCGGAACCCATCGTCTGCCTATGCATAGTAGGGACTATGGGTCCTGACCGCCACCACGATGGTAACGATCTTAACCTGCTCACATATGGCAGTGATTCTCCCTTCTCACTATACAATCGTCCTCTGGGACACTCTGGATATGCTATGGGATCTGGTGTCCTATGCTTAAGTTTCTCCAGATCAGACCATTTTACTTCCTTGTCCGCTTGCAGGCTTCCCTCGGAGGGAACATGCACCTCCTTCCTCTTCCCCACGGAAGGATTCTCTCTCCTTATCTGACATGTCTAGTCCCCAACCAGTGTGACTCTCATCCCCTTCACCCTTATCTAAGGTCAGTCTGCTTAAGGATAAGGCTCTATGCTTTAGGCTGAAGAGATTTTCCTCTTCGCTTCATGATTAGAAGACCAGGTTTGATCTCCCTTCCCTTGGCTTCCTGATTTGCTACCTTCCTTTAATTCTTGATAGGCTTTATCGATCCTGTCTCCGATACTTCTTTTATCAATGTTCTCTACTAATGCAACTCTAGATGGCCCTGTCGTCACTCCCTTTAACAGACGGAACTCTTCCATTCTGTCCCATCGTATTGTAGGACTTCGCTCCTTTAGCTCCTTTTGAATGAGGTTAATATCAAGCTCCCAATGTCTCCTCTTACGTTCTAATTCTTCATCTAATTCTCTTCACTTTCTCGCTTCCCATCTAACGCTCTCCTCTTCTGCTCTCCTTTCTTCCTCTCCTCTTTGTCTCTGGATTCTTCTATCCCTTAATTTCTGCACTTCCTCCTCTTCTCTTTTCCTTTCTTGCCTATCACATTCTTCCATTGCTCTCTACCTGTTGTCATACTTTCCTTGCTCCTCTGCCCTTTCTTTTTTCTTTTGCTGCTCCTCCTGATACATCTGTTCTCCCTGCTGTCTGCTCTTTGTTTTATGATCATCTTCCTTCAATCTTTTTTCTTGTTCCCTGTCTTTTCTGTCCTGTTCGTCCTGGTCTTCCTTTTGCCTTACTTCCTCAATGCTTTTCCCTTCCAGCTTCAGTAATATCTGTCCTCCCATCCATTTGTTCTGTATGAGTGTTACCTCGTCAGCTTTATCCTTCTTTCCTTTCCCTCTATTAATCTCTCATTCTATTTCTGTCGAAACATTAGATCGCTCACTTTTCTCCTCTTTGTCCTGCAAGATCTTCTCTTACTCTCCTCTGGACTATCATCACTGCTATAAGCGGGCGGTTCGTATATCGGATTACAATACCCCGTCGCAGCTTTCAATTCCCTTCCGGGATATCACCCTTCATCTTCCGCACTAGCACCTTTTGCTTCAGGCGAAGTAAGGGGAACAGAAGGCTCGACAACTTCCTCCTTACACTGGTTAAGCATCCACTCCACAGGTGGCAGATCCTCTCTCTCTTCCTGGTACATTTTTGGAAAACTTTAAAATAGCCAACCTTGTCTCCAATTTCTTTCCCGTGTACGCAGCGTGCAATACTGCTTTTGACAATGATCCCCTTTTTGGCCACGGCATTAACATATTATCTGCTGTACCTTTCACCCATTCCGCACTATTCTGTTTGAGCTTGGGCATGTGCTTTGGCAATGCCTTACATAAATGCATCAGAGGGGTAATATCACCCAGTGTGACCAGTCCCAATTGACTGTCAATACTTAAAAGACCTTATAAAATAACTTTTCAAAAACAACAAATATGAGTGCGCTCCAAAAATCGCTGCTCCGAACCTCTATTTTTCAATAATCTCTGTCTACCTCTGGATTGGTATCAACCACTTCCCTAGATAAACAATATAACTCCTTGACTTTTTCTCTTAATTCCTTCAGAACTGTTTGTGTCGCTCCTTGCCATCTTAATTCAACACAAATACATAACCAGACAGACTAGTCGAGTTTTCACATTTAAACCACAGTGATCACCATTATTCTTCTCGCCCCTAATTAATACTCGGATCAAAGAGTTTAGATTGTCTCCTTATGCAGACCTGTCTGGCACGTAGCCTAATTTACTCTGATTGGAGTGTGAGGTGACTTCTTCTGACCCCCTTGGGTCAGGTTTCTGGCTGCTATATCTCTCTCTTTTCACACAATATTTTGTGTTACTACTGTTACTCTTGTTACTTAAGTTACTTTAAAATTACCACAACTCAGTTTCAATGGCATACAAGTTAAAAAGCAATGTGAATCAACATTAGACATAGGAAGGAAGACAAGTTAGGTTAAAGAATGTCAGAATACTTTGTCCCGTTCTGTGTGAGTATCTCCCCATCTGGGCAACCTGTAAATAAAGTGTATCAACAAGCCGAGTCCATTCATGTTTAAAATAGTTTTGTTTCCTGCTAAAATGATCTACTACCCCAATGTACCCGAGTTTAGCAGAGTTTCTTCGACGGTTCATCGACGGATCCCTCGTGGGTGAACTCCCTTTAAAGCAGGAGCCACAGGGTATCGAGATTTCTCGAAGAAATGTGAACACTGTTGTTGAGATAGCAGCTTCGACCTTTGCGGTGCTCGTCGACGATCGGTCCTGGACGTCCTATGAAGATGAGGCATGCGGTGCACCTTGATGACAAGAGTTTGTTGCCGTAAAGATGACTTGATGAAGAACGTAGGCCTTGCAACATTTATCGGCGTTTACGATCAGAACTCGACCACGGCTGTCTTTTCAAATCTTTGTCAGCATCTTTGTGGACTTTGGATGGCGGGAAACCCACCGGCAGATTCTCCTCGATTCGTCGGCGACCGTGACTTTCTCCGGCGGGACAAAGCGATCGACGGTGATGGCAAGGGAGTCCTTCATTTCAAATGTCTTAGTCAAAGGTGGAACAGTGCGGTTCCAGTCGTGGAGCAGCACAGCGTCAAGCTGTCCCCGCTTCTGGCCAACCCAACTCGACTGGCTTCTAGCGGGTACAGTAATCCTAAGAATCCTGGCCGACGACGATGGACTTCGATGTCCGGGTGCTTAACTTCAGGATTCCTCGGCGGACCCAGTCTCCGGTCGGCAGCCTTTCGGCATGGACTTCCAGGGTGCCTTAGTGAAGATTAGCTTTTGCACAATGTTCCCTCGTAGCTCGAGAAGCGGTCTCGTAGCCAGGTCCTCTCTTGGATCAGTCCTTGACAGACATGACAGCTTTCGGATTTAGATGATGGCAAGCAGCAGCAAAACCTTCTTCTTCCAGCTTGGCTTCAATGTTAAGCATCACGTTTCGACTTCAGCTTCTGAACAATTCTGGTAACTGAGAGATCCCCAGATATACTGTTCTATCTCTCATTCACACTGCTGCGCCAAGCTCAGGCAGCCAATCATTCAGAAGCTCATTCATGCAAGCAGGCAGCCAGTCAGGCTCACAGTGCATTCAGGCCATTCTCTTCCATCTAGACACCCATAAGAAGGAATGTGGATTGGGGCAAGCACCCAGGCCTGTCAGCACACCACAGTTCATTCATGTCAGTTTCGGGCAGTGCTGTCTCATTTTTTGTGTCACACACCCAGACACCCATAACATGAAGTACATATTGGTCCCACACTCCATTCACAGAGGTCCCACTCCAAGGGTGTACCCACAACATACATTCACTGGGAAGGCTCCAGCCAGTCTGGCATGGACTTCCCCCACAATACCATATATAGTTCTTCCACCCAACAGCCAGTCAGGGGAAGGGACAGAGTCAGGGCTTCCCAGGACTTTGGGTAAAACAAGGCAAGAGGTAATAGAAAGCTAGCGGCCACAGGGACCATCTTGTCTCCTATCAGGAATCCATTGATTCCTATGGCAGGGCCTAGGTATCCCAAAACGGAGGATACTCAGAACACCTGTCAAATTCAGCATGGATCTGCCACCAGCCCATACCCTGCTCTGTGGGCCACACACAGGTGCCCAAAAACATTCACAAGGGGTAAAGGGTTGTACCCCCACTCATGTGTGCCATAAGGGTATCTCAAGGGTCTCTGTCCACCATAACCTATAAAGAGGAAGAGCTGCACTTCCAGGAGTCCCACATGGACTCCTGTACAGAAAACAACAGAGAACACACACAATAAGGGAGTACAGGACAAGGACATTGAGGCCCTGTCCCCCCAATGCATTTCCAGCATCACAGTCTGATCATCCGAAACACTGGAGTTAACAGGTCGATTGGTCTTTTTAACAATCCAACATTGCTACCACGTGAACCCAGGGGTCCTTAATAAGTAACATGTCATGCTCAGGATGGGATGCAGAATAACTCTTACATCAAATCAGACCAACTCAGGATGTTGGCAAAGTCTCATCTGACTGTTGTATTATCAATAGTCTAAAACAGGGAGTTACAACAGACATCTCAAACATTTTACATAAAAACATCCTTATATGCAAAAAATGTATCAGACGTGACGTCGTAAAATGTGGCAAATAAGAGAAACCTACGGGGTGATGTGGTTGGATTAAGGGGAACATCTAAGTATACTTTCTATAAAGGATCGGGTTGTGATTGGGTCTCTACAGTCAGGTGGACAACCTATGCCCACCCCTAGTGCAAGCCATCTTCAATAGTTATTAGATACACAGTATATCATTGGCTCTTCAAACTATAAGGTCCTTTGTTTTATGGCCTCCTACAATTGGTTGGCACGCTCGTGACCTTCTGGAACATTCGACTCACTAGCAGCATGTAAGCTAGCACCCCAGGTGCCAGTGGGCGGACTTGACCGTGCCTCCCCACCTAATTAGCCCCACATCCATCATCACCCATGCCTCTGACATGCAGATTGTCTTTGAATTTGGCCTTGCAAAGTATCCTTGCTCCTGAAAATATACGGGAGTGTGAGCACGCATTTATCTTAAATCTAGAGCTGCATGCCCAATTTCTATTTCCATCCATAGCCCATGTGACCGGAGAGTGCAATTCGGCTCCTTTCCTAACATTTAATTGTATTAAATAAATAAAACATGCCACTCATGATGTTCTTTCCTCGCACCTTAACAAGGGATGATTTGGCTTCTCACGTTCACTGTTTTTCAAGGATAGATAACCAGTTCTTGGCCGCTCCAGCCTTGGACACCAGGCCAGACAGCCTTCTCGGCCTTTCCACGATTTCTAACTGCTTTCTTGCTACGACACAGCTTTCAATCCTTCTTTCTCTGTGGGTCTGAGCTTACTAAAATTGTACCATAGAATGTCCAGATTCTATATAATGGGGGCACTGCCTGCAGTCTATTTACTATGTATAGATAGCCTTTATGATTATTTAGTCTACTTGCGTTGCTGCATCTGTACAGTTATAAAACGGCTTGCCTTTTCTGCAGTGCTTTTCACATGTGTAATCTTCACTTCGCACATGAAAGTTACTCGATTCTTTTACTTCGTCATCAGATTCTATAAGGTCTGTACATTCTCTTCTTCAGCCACTCTTCTCAGTGCACCATTTTTGCTTCTTGTGATGTCACCAACTTCTCCTTCTCTCATTTTCATATTCCTTCGGGGATCTCCTCCAAGAGATTGTCATCTCTACGGAGATACATCAGATAGGGTTTTTCTCAATGGATACCTTTCTCAAAGACTCTTCATGGGATAGGCACGATCACTGGTGTTGTGCATGTAATGATTTCTGACTTCCAACATATAGGAAGGATGGGGGCGGGACTTTTTGCAGAGGCATTCAGCTTTTCCTCTACACTTACACAGTTCTATAGATATAGGACTGATACATACTGTCAAAAGCTTTTAATTTTTTCCTCATTAACCAAGTGCAGAAACGCTGAACGCAAGGCAAACAAAGAGATGCAGAGCAAGTTTGCAACCACTTATCACAACTAACCCTATGGAACTACAGGGTAATGTAAGGAGCCTGCAGGACCAAATATGACTAAGCTATAGGAAACATAGCACGGTATAGATATGTAGAAATGATAGCATAATTATAATGAGCATTACATGAGGCTACAGGTGACAGGACGAGAGACAAGGAAACGCAGAACCAGGCTGCACAGAACAGCAGGCCAGGGCTTGCAGCCAAGGTCAGAGACAAGCAGCACATTCCAAACCTAAAACCACAAGTGGCCATCTGCAGAAAAACAGAATAAATCCTCATGAATTGAAAACTAGAGAGTTTGATTTTGGGGTCCCCAACTACGTGATGCAGCCGATCCAGACAATGGCCATTCACCCACGGTGGGAAGATGAACTGTTCTCAGCAACACAGACATGAAGTGAAACATGGAATCGTTAACAACGTTGCAACACTGAGGGCACTCTCACCGGCAAAAGTGGTAGTGCTAACATTTACATTGGGAACACATAGTCATTCTCATCAACATGTGAAGGCGCACATAGCGCTGAGAACAGAGCTGGGTCCCAGGCCTCGGGAGATTAGCTCCAGCCAATCAGGGAACAGAAATCAAGGGGTAGATGGCTGTCAGTGGTCATCCTTCTAGGAGACTGTGGCACAGATGAATCCTGCAGCACGTTCACTCATCAGAACGTGCTAGCCCGGTCTAGTCTTTTCCAAGATGGCCACTGCCTGTGCCTGCCCTGCACGTTGCAAAAACACATCTCTTTGTGGTAAAACGTTGCTTTCCACCTCGAGTGCCTTTGCTCCCTCCTGTATTGTCTTTTCCTTTGACCTTTCTTGTTCGTGCCTCCCTGGCGCTACTTACACTGCTCGTTCTTCTTGGATTGCCTTGTCTCTCTGCCACGCCGCCATTGCCTATTCCTTCTTGTTCCACTCTGAAAGGTGACTCTACTTCCTTTCGTCCATTTTTGCAAGCAGCATCCATGGGATCCTTGTTCCTCTCTTCTCTTCAGACGCCGGAGTACTGTGGACCTCCTGTTTATTGAAATTCACCAGCAACATCTATTGAGACAGAAGTTTTTTTTTATGTCTATCAGCTTTTTCCCTTTGCTTAGTTGTTTCGGGCTGGGGCCTCCTGCCTTAGCTGTCACAAACAGCAGGCATAGTGGCTTCCCCTTGAGGTAGACCACACCTCTACACGGACAGACGTTCGTCACGGAAAAAAGGATCTTCCCCACTACCAGACGAGTCACCAGACCTCTCCAGTAACGAAGACTCAGGGTAGGAAGAACTAGCTGCCAGTGACAATGGCAGAGGGCAAGGGCCAATCATAACCGTGCGACCCTGCAACAATGTAATATATAGTTTCTTGGGGAAGGGGCAGGCTAGCCACCTCACATGCGAGGACCAATAACACAATATCTATAGGTGCAGTCCATAAGTGATACCACCCATTTTAGCTTTGCTACCTAGTTGCCGCCTCACGTTCAAGGAAAGCTTTTGTTTTACTGCTGCTAGATGAACTTTTAGATTAATTGTTGTTTCTTCCTTTAGACCTCATTTTCAAGTGTTTTTAGCTGCGTGCATTAGTTCACTTAAAATTTGTGTTGATAATTTTCTTGGTTAGAACTACATCCCCCATCAGCTTTTGTAGTTCTCTGCCTTATTAACTCTGCAACCAGGTGCGTGAGCACTGGCGTCTGAGAGAGGCTGGTGTGAGAAACCTGAGGGTATTCTCCCAAGTATATCCTGGGAATCCCTTATTCAGGTGGCCCGGGACAAATTTACCCTCTCAGATCCCAACCCGAGGGGTAGACGAGCGAGGGAGGATCACCTGAGTAGGGAACCCATGATTATGCTCGGGGGAATGCACAAAGGGAGACACAGTATTATACCAATGAAGACGATGAGGGGGACGAAGTCCCTGAGGTTTTCTTTGGTTATTCCACTTCTACCTCCCTTCCGCCAAAGAGGCTCCCTAAATAAAATCCAATCACCCCTACACCTCTGGTAAACCAACTAGGAGCCCAAACCCCATTACAGTCGGAAACTACCTCCCCCAGAATCCCTGTTTTCCTATGTCCTACCCGAATACTCCTAGTCATTCTCCTTACCGTGCCTCCGATTATTATTTCCTGCACCCCCAACCCGCTCAGAATAAACACTACCATTCTCACAATCCACCTTCTTGCAACACCTTTTCCCCAACCTACCACATAGGATATTCCGAAACACTGCCCCACCTTCTTCATACAAACACTTTTGCACACCACGAAAGACAACAGACTAACACCAGAGCCATTTACCTGAAGTGTCCCAATACAAGGGTCAGGCAAAGTCAGGCAATTAACCAGAATCACACACACCTGACACCCCTTCCCTTCCCCACAGGGATAAATGGTGGAGCACGAGAGGACAGGATGAGCAAGGTAGAACGCACAACGAGAGAGCCAACTAGGCACAGCAGATCAAGAGGAGGAGAAATATAGCACTAATCAAGAGGGTGACAAGGACAGAACCGAACTTGCCCTTTCTAAGCAAGGTCTGTGGGACCTCGGTAGAAGGAATCGTAAGACCGATAACAATAGCTCAAGTGTGTTGCAGCAGATGTCAACGGTACAGGGAGCGTGCCTATGCTCATAGGCAGGACTGAGGGAAAGTCCTGCTACCATGGTACCGGCCTTGACTCCAGATACGAAGAAAGCCAAGCGGTTCATCACAGCCGGTCAGTCGAGGGGAGAACTGATGAAGAAACCGAGTTGAATTAAAGTCACAAAGTGGCACATTGAGAAACGTTCAAAGAACGATACATTGTTAAGGGAAGACCAGCTGCAGAGGGGAGCGGTACCACGTGGGTGCTAACTTGAGAGATTCTGGTTTATCCCGTGTTGATTGAAACTACTGATACCAGAAGGCCATAGGAGAACCGCCAAGAAAGGTCAAAGTGGTCATATAGGGGTCAAGCCAAATCCCAGTACAGTCAAAAGTCTTTGCCCGACAAACCATTGAAAATGCAAGGGAAGTGAATCCTGCATTAAGAAAGTGCAAAAGGAATTGTGAAGTGGCAAGAGTGAACCCAACGGAGGGATGCCAATAAAAAGGGGCAAAGTCTGAAGTCCTAAGAAACAAGTGTGTTGACAAAGGTGAATGCGGCAGAGGGATGTCCACAGGGAACTGTTTAAAAAGACATTAAGATTTGCAAATGCCATGGAGGGGCGAAGTCGAAGGTCCCAAGAAACAGTGTGTTGACAAAAGTGAACCCGGCAGAGAGAGGTCCACAGGAAACTGTTTAAAAGGACATTAAGATTTGTGAAAGCCAAGGAGAATATTTCTGTGCAAAAACCAGAGTGAACCTGATGAAGGGAGGCGAACAGATGAGACAGGTCTGCGCCCGGAAGAGGAGGACCCAGGGATGAAGAACCATCAACTCAAGTATAATCCGAAAGGAACTTTTTGTTTGTTATATTTTAACCTATCAGGCCCTCAGAAGCAACAAAGTCAACCACTGAAGGTCCTGATAACAATAGGAACTGTTTGTGGATCTAAGCCCGGAAGAAGGCCACCCAAGGGTGAGAAGCCAGCATCCAACATGCTTTTGAAAAGGAACTTTGAGTTGTTTATTTATTTGTTTGTATCAGGTCCTTGAAGGCAAGAGACTTTTGTGGAGAAAAGAGACTTGGCCATCGATGGTCCTGATAGCTGGGAACAGAACTGTCATCTCGTGCTGCGAAAACTTGAGCGTGTGCTGTGCTCAGAAGTCCCACCTTGTCCCATGCTCAAAACATGGGGAAGGGAGACCCCCGGCTACACATCCGGACTTATTATTTATGAACACTTATTTGTTTCGTGTGAAACTTATCCCACACTATTTTTGTATTAGTTGTAAGCATTGGCAATAGCTTTTTCTTTTTAGTACAGCCCATTTTTATTTGGCAAGACGCCACTAGGACTGCTTATTTTTCATTTGATGGTCGTAGCTTGCTCCCATCGTAGCTTTAGGTTTATATTAGGCGTTTTTCCAACCTGCAAACTCAATTGATGTGACTCAATTGTAACTAAGTGGGGAACCCTACAATTTCAAAAACATAGTCAGAGAGCCTCTAGACCTTCCATCGCCACCAAGGAATCAATAGGGTTTGATATCTGTAGCAGCAGGGAAGCCATTATCCCTCTGGGAAAAAGGAAGGATTCCTACGGACTTGGTTTTGATACCCCCTCCCGGGTGCTACATACGATTGGCCCCAAAATTTGGCCTAGCGTGAAAGTTTGGGATAGACGTCTTAGAAGGTGTTATTGATCCTGACTTCCAGAGAGATGCAAAGGTTCTCTTACAGAATCATGGTGAGGTCCCTTTTGAGGTACGTTGGGGAGATCAAATTGCCCATGGAATTTTAGAAAGAGCTCTATTTCCTCAGTTTAAAGAAAGTGAACCAGATAAAATAGAAATAGGTAACTTAGGCTTTGGGGAAACTGATAAATCTCTTAACATTGAAGAAAGGAAGGGAGATAGCCCACCATCTATCCCGACCTAGCCTTCGCCCAACAAAATGATCCAGCTCTCGCTGAAGCTTTTCTACAAGCAATTCCTGAAGGAGAAGGCTTAGAGAAGGGAAGTCCCTTTTATTGCTTTATAGAAGAGAGACATCTACGGAAGGTTTAGTAAAAACACAATTGGTAATACCCAAGAGCCACCGAAAGGTTGTACTGGAGATCACTCATTCCCATCTGACCGGGGGCATTTAGGACAATCTAAAATCCAGGCCCATAGTAGTGGGAAGTTTTACTAGTCAGGTATCCACGCCGCTATAAATCCTTCATCCAGATGTGCGAAATATGTCAAAAGACCAGCACGCACATCCCATTACCTGCCCCTCCGAACCTGTTGCCTATCATAGAAGTCCCCTTCTCAAGAATTGGTATGGACATAATTGGACCTCTAGAGATACCCAGTTTAGGAAATAAATATGTCCTTGTGATTGTGGATTATGGAACCCGATATCCTGAGGCATTCCCAATGCGAAATATTACCACAGAGCAGATACTTAAATATCTTCTACCGTATTTCTCCAGGGTCGGCTTTCCCAAGGAAATACTAACAGACCATGGTTTGAATTTTATGAGTAAGCTTATGGCTGAAGTCAAACAGTTACTCCACATTAACACCTTGTGAACTTCTGTGTACCATCCCCAAACTGATGGCTTGCTAGAAAGATTCAATAAAACCCTGAAATGAATTTCTTTTTTAACAACTTTATTTAAGTAACGGTTGCATCAAAATACATACATGTTAAAGAAGACAGGCAGTAAAGTGGTAATAGTTATTGTGGACTGGCCACTCAGCCCCACCCCATGTCACCAGCGCACCCCTCAGAGAGCTACCCAACACCAGTGTACCCTGCATTGTAGGGGGGCCTCTAAGGCCTCAAGAAACGACTCACCAGCTGTGGGTGGAAGGTCAATGCTAATAACAGTTTATTGTATTCTAGGACCAGGGCCCAGCAGTCTGTGGAGTGGTGTAGGGCTCCTCCTTTGGCCGCTGTGACTTTTTCGGCCACTAGGATCTCCCAAACTTTGAGCCACCACAGCAATAGAAGGGGGCCACCTGGGTCTTCCATTTAAGGGCCAGGGTTATCTTTGCCGCGAGGAGCAACTGAGTGAGTAGTTTAGCAGATGTTCCTGACTTTGGGTAGCATTTTGCCATGCAGCTCCCGGTAAGATCACCTCCGGGGTCAGAGGCAATTTGCACCGGGTGATCGCTTCAATAGTTTGTAGCACCTTCTCCCAGAACGCCTGTGCCTTCGGGCACTCCCACCACATGTGAAAGTAGGTCACGCGGGCGCCACACCACATCCAGCTGGCTGGATCCAGGGACCTCTGAAAATGATGCAGCTGTTCTGGGGGGTGGTACCATTGGTGGAGGAGTTTGTAAGTGCACATTCCTTGTTGGTAATTCATCTAGAGGCAGAGCCGTTTCTTGTCCAGATATCAACCCATGTTTGATCCTCTATAGGGTGACCTAAGTCAGTTTCCCAGTGGGACATGATATCTGGCTGTTAACATGTCATCTTGTGGTAATTTATATAGCTTGGAGATGAGTCCCTGGTGCAGACCCTTTTAGTGCATGCTCCAGGGTGTGAATCTCCCTCGTGGCCCCTTGTTTGACCGCTGGCTGAGAAATCCAGTTCCGGATCTGGGCATGGGTGAATGTGTCTGTTTCTGCTCGGGAGAAGCGTCTCTTGCAATCCTCGAAGGTTAGGGGGGCGCCGTTCTCAAACAGTTGGGAGAGTGTCTGGAGGCTACCTCGGCCCCAACCTCCAAAGTTTGCCGTTTGCAGGCCTGGAGAGAAGTCTGGGTTCTGAAGGACTTGGCAGAGCATGCCTGGTCCTTTGGGAAGCTTCTTCTTTCGTAGAGCCCAGCCCCACAAACTCAGGGCGGTTCTGGTTGAAGATAGTCTTGTCAGCCAGTGGCAGTGTGCCCAGTCTGAAATGTGTAGTAGGGAGCTTAGTGGAGGGGGCTCTTGGCTTGTTCAATGCATGTCCACCTTGGGTGCTTGCGTTCTCAACTCATGCGCTAGCATTCGTTAATTGGGCTATGTAGTAATTTTAGAGATCGGGTAACCCCATCCCGCCCCATTTGGCCACTCCAGGCATCACCTTTAGGGAGATCCTGGCCCTGCCTCCTTTCCATATGTATTTAGATAGCTGCTTTTGTAGCTGCATGAGGATTATTTTGGGGAGCTGCACTGATATGGTTGAGCATAGGTACAGGTATCTGGGCAGGAGTTTAATTTGACTCTCCCCAGCAAAGAGATTTCATGGCCCTCCCATCTCTTGCGGTCAGCCTCCAGTTTCTTGAACAGGGGAGGAGGGTGAGGGGGAGTTCACTAGTCATAGTTGCTTTGGGTTTGCCACAATGTGTACTGCAAGGTAAGATGACGATGCAGCGCTCCATTTCCACGGGCATGTCTCCCAGAATCTCTTTATTGTCTCATTGATCATATTTACCAGCAGTGCCTCTGATTTAGCATAGTTGACTGCGAAGCCCACCACATGTTCAAAGGCTTACAGCTCCATCAGGGTCGCTTGGAACGAAAAGTGGTTGTTGGTGAGTGAGAGCATCACGTCATCTGCGTAGATAAATATCTTAAATTGCTCCCCCTTTAGATCCATCCCTGTTTTGTTGACATTCTTGGGAATTCTCTGTGCGAATGGTTCCATTACGAGGCCGAAGATTAATGGGAAGAGAAGGCAACCCTGTCTGGTCCCACAGGAGAGTGGAATAGGGGCCAAGAGTTTTTGGTTTATCCATTGGGTAGTTTTTGGAGCCTTGTAATTGGCCAGCAGCATCTTGCAGAGCATTGGGCAAAATTGGAAGGCTTCCACGGTGAGCTGCATGAATGACCAATCTACCCGGTCAATGGCTTTCGTAGTGTATAAGGTGAATACCTCTAACTCCTGTTGTTCCTGAGGTGTCAGTTCGATGAGGTTAACGGCCCGCCGAATGTTGTCTCCAGTGCCCCTTCCCTTGATGAAGCCTGTTTGGCCAGAGTTGATGATGGCTGGGAGCACTGTCACCGGTCTGTTCGCCAGCACTTTGGAGTAGATATTTGCATCTATATTGAGAAGCAAGATAGGCCTGTTTGAAGCGCACTTCTGTGGGCCTTTTCCGCGTTTTAGCAGCATTATAGTGGCAGACTCTTGCATTGATGGGGTTGGAACAAGTTACTTACCTGTAACTGTTGTTCTCCAGCATGGGTCTGGCATGGATTCACATGCTCATGAATATTCCCCGTCGTCAGGCTGGGAATCCTCGGTAAAGAAAAAACCAGTATCAGTTTCGTTTCTGATCTGTCTTTCGTAGTAATAACCAATCACTGGTCTCTGCGTCATACTGACCACAGCCAATGACTGCCCTCTACCTAAGCACCGCCTCTGGCAGCCATCTTCAGATTTGGAAGCACGTGAAGTGGCAGTATGACCAAGTGAAGAGCCGCAGAGGGGTAGGCGGGAGGGTTCGCATGTGAATCCATGCCAGACCCATGCTGGAGAACAACAGTTACAGGTAAGTAACTTGTTCCTTCTCCAGCATGGGGTCTGGCATGGATTCACATGCTCATGAATAAAGAATACATAGCAGTACACACATGCACAACCACGGGAGGTGGCAAAGGCTCAACATTAAGCATTACATCAAACTCAACATTAAGCATCTTACCTCCTCACCAGGCTCACCTCAGGCGAACAGGTTGCGCAGCACTGCTTGGCCGACCCTGGACTCCTCCCTGGAATCCCGATCGACGCAGTAGAATTTCGTGAAGGTGTGCGTCGACCTCCACGTAGCAGCCCTGCATATGTCCAGCAGGGGCACACCAGAAAGGAACGCCGTGGCAGCTGCGATCGCTCTGGTGGAATGGGCTCTCGGACGGCCAGGCAGCGGTCGGTTTGCCAACCGATGACAGTACATGATACAGCCGGAGAGCCATCTGGAAATGGAAGCCTTCGAGAGAGCCTTCCCCTGATTGACAGGTCCAAAGTTCACAAAGAGTTGTGACGTCTTCCGAAAACACTTCGTGCGGTCCACGTAGAACTTCAGCGCTCTAGCCACATCCAGCGAGTGCAAAGTCCTCTCAGCCGGCGACGAAGGCGACGGGAAGAACACAGGCAACACCAAGGGTTCGTTGAGATGGAAGTCCGGCGGTACCTTGGGCATGAAGGAGGGGTGCGTCCTGAGCACTACCCTCGTGTCGTGAAAAGTCAAGTACGGGGCCTTGCAGGAAAGGGCCTGGATCTCTCCCACCCGTCGTGCGGAGGTGATGGCCACAAGAAACGCTGTTTTCCACGACAGAAACTTCAACGGGGCCGAGTGCAGAGGCTCGAACGGAGGTCCCATGAGCTTGGTCAGCACCACGTTGAGCTCCCACGCCGGGGCCGGAGCCTTCACCGGCGGGAACGATCTGAACAGTCCCTTCATGAACTCTTTCACCAGACGATGAGACCACAAGGACGTCCGGCCCGTGGTTCTGGTGTATCGGGAGATCGCAGCAAGATGAATCTTGATGGACGCGTGTGCCAGTCCAGCTTTGGCCAGCGTCAGCAGGTACGGCAGTACCTGGGGAGCCGTAATCCGTAGAGGGTTAATCTTCTGTGCGTGGCACCAGACAGAGAACCTCTTCCATTTGTGTCCGTAGCATTTAAGAGTCGAGGACGCCCTGGCCTTTGCAAGAACCTCTCTGCAGTCGGCCGGTATGTCGTATCCTCCAAACTCTAGCGCTGCAGGAGCCAGGCCTGCAAGTTCAGCGATTTCGGGTCGTGGTGGAGGATGGCGCCTCCTTCCCTGGAGAGAAGATCCGCGTCCACCGGCAGCTTGATTGGCGGGGACGCTGACAAGTCCAGAAGGTCCGGGAACCATATCTGCCTCGGCCACGCAGGTGCGACGAGGATCATCCTGCACCGTGACCTCTTGAGCTGGTTGACAAGCCGGATTAGCAGTGGCAAAGGAGGGAACGCGTAGAGGAACAGGCCCTCCCAGGGGAATGAGAAAGCATCGCCCATGCTCCTCGCCTGGGGAAACCTGCTGGCGAACCTCCGGCACTTGGAGTTCGTCGCCATCGCGAACAGGTCGATCTGGGGTGTGCCCCACCCTCGGAAGAGGCGATCCACTAGATCCTGCCGTAATTCCCACTCGTGGCATGAGCGCAGCTCCCTGCTGAGTGAGTCGGCGATGGTGTTTTTTATCCCTGCCAGATGAAACGGCACCAGAAACATCCTTTGGGCGACGGCCCAATGCCACAGGTCCTGTGCCTCCTTGGACAGTGCTGGGGACCTGGTTCCGCCCTGTTTCCTGATGTAAAACATGGTGGTGGTGTTGTCGGTGAAGATCCTCACCACCTTGCCCTTGAGGGACGGAAGGAAGGACCTGAGGGCCCAGAACACTGCACGGAGCTCCAGGACGTTGATATGGAGGGACTTCTCCGTCGGGAGCCAAAGGCCTCTCGCGTGCAGATTTTCGGTGTGCGCTCCCCACCCTTCCAGGGAGGCATCCGTGGTCACTGTCTCCTGGTGGCCTGGGGTCTGGAAGTCCATGCCCGCCGTCAGATGCGCGCGGGTGCCCCACCACCGGACCGCTCGGCGGAAACTCTCGTCGAGTGTGATCCTCTCCTCGAAGCCGCCCGTTGTTTGGATCCAGCGCGCGTCCAGGAACTCCTGCAACGGGCGCATCCGGAGCCTGCACATGGGAATGAGGTAGATGCAAGAAGACATCATTCCGAGGAGGGACTTGATGGACCTCACCTTGGCCGCGTCGGAAACCAACATCCGCTGTACCTTGCCCAGGATGGACCTGGTCCTTTCCTCCCACGGGGAGGCCAGAAGGGACACTGTGTCGAGCTTCGCTCCCAGAAACAGTGCGTTTTGCGCGGGTACCAGGTGGGACTTGGCGTAGTTCACGGAGAATCCCAGGTCCGTGAGAAGTTGGACGGTCCTTGCCGTGTGCTCCACGGCGAGCTCCCTCGTCTTGGCTCGGATGAGCCAGTCGTCCAGGTAGGGGTAGACGTGGATCCCCTCGCGGCGCAGCTGCGCCGCCACCGGTGCAAGGCACTTGGTGAATACCCTGAGTGCCGACCGTAGTCCGAAGGGGAGGGCTTTGAACTGGTAGTGACGCCCTTGGACCACAAACCTGAGGAATTTTCGGTGCCCCTTTAGGATGGGAATATGGAAGTAGGCATCCTCCAAATCCAACGACGACAGGAAGTCTCCTTCCTCCAGCTGACCCAGGACGTGCTGGAGGGTGACCATCCGGAACTTCTGCGCCTTGATGAACTTGTTCAGACGTCGCAGGTCTAGGATGGGGCGCCATCCTCCCGTCTTCTTCTTCACGAGGAAGTATCTCGAGTAAACTCCGGAGCCCCGAAGCCTCTTTGGGACGAGTTCGATGGCGCCCTTCCTGAGCATCGCCTTTACCTCCAGGAGAAGCTGAGGGACGTGAAGCTCTTTCCTGACCACGGGGGGGACGCGCGGGCACCTTCTTTGAAACTCGAGCACGTGGCCCCGGGCTAAGGCGTCCAGCACCCAACGGTCGGTGGAGATGGACTCCCACACGCTGACGAAGCTCGCCAGCCGGCCTCCCACCGGGGTGCTTCGGTGGGGGCCCGACCCCACGGCCGGTTCAATCCTGTTTCGACGAGGCTTTGCCGCCTTGACCTCCTTGGCGACGACGGCGGGGTCCGCCAGACTTGCCTCGTCCTCTGTAGGCCTCCTGAGACGACGAGCGGGCCGCTTGACGGTAGGTGGAGAAACCGCCGCCGGAACCTTTGGAGGCGCCCTTGCCTCCGCTGCTCCGAAAGGGCGTCCGTCGTTGCTGCAGAACCCCAAGGGCCCGGGCCGTCTCAGTGTCCGCTTTAATGGCCTGAAGGGAATCGTCCACTGTTTTCCCAAACAGGTTGTTCCCATCGAACGGCATGTCCAGGACTCTGGTCTGTACGTCTTGACGGAAGTCCGTAGCCTTGAGCCATCCACGCCGCCTAAGGCACACGCCGTTGCCCAACTGGTGAAACCCAGTGTCGGCGATGTCCGTCGCAATAGTGATGGCGTGGTCCGACGCCACCTCACCTTCCTGTAGGATCTCCAGGGCATCCGCCCTCTTGTCGTCCGGTAGGAAGTCCAGCAGGGGAGCCAGTTTGTACCATAGCTCCCTGTCGTAGCGGGCCACGATAGCCAAGGCGTTGGCCGCTTTAATCGTCGTCGCTGCAGACGAGATGACCCTGCGTCCCATAGCGTCCAATTTCTTTCCCTCGCCGTCCGGTGGGGAAGTCGATGTGGAGGCCGCACCCCCCCCCCGCTTTCTTCCTGGCCGCCGCGGAGACGACGGAGTCCGGGGTAGGCTGCGCCCAGAGGCACAGGGGGGCCGCGTCCGGGACCCGGTACTTCTTCTCGTACCGGTCTCTTCTAGCTGGCGTCGTGGAAGGGTTCTTGAGGAGGGCGAGGCCCTCATCCCAAATGTCGTCCAGTAGAGGCACCGCGAGGACCGTCTTCCTCTTGGCCTCGCGCCGTTGATAAAGGAATCCTTCCTTTTTCTTCTCCTCAGGGCAGAGTTGGAAAAGCTCGGATGCCCTGGCGATCATGGAGTGGAACGATCCAATCTCGTCGGGCGGAGAAGCCCTGGTGGGAGGTGACGACGGTAGGTCCTCGTCGTATACCTCGTCGTCCGTACCCGTCGCTGCCGTGTCAGTCCCCGTATCATCCCCTCGGGTGGACTGGGAGGAGGGCTGGACGGGGCGCGACGGCTGAAAAGGAGGTGGAGGGTGAATCCTTCTTTTCTTGGGTGGGGGAACACCAGAAGGTCCCGGTTCAGGATCCCCCGACAGGAGAGGTTCCTCCGTCGGCAACGGTAGTCTCGTCCTTATCTCTGAGCATAAGGACTGTATAGCCAACAAAATGGCCGCCGAGTTGTCTTGCGGCGCTGGCAGAGGGGAATCCGACGGGCGATCAGGGGCCCCGTCGGCACCCTCAACGATGTCGTCGTCACCTGCGTCGGGATCCATCCCGACGGGCCGGTCTTCATCCACGCCAAGGCCGTGGCTTAAGACCTCGATCAGCTCTTCCTCCGAGGTTGAAGCCGAATCTACGACGACGCCCTTCCCCCCCCTTTTTCTTCCCCGCCGGGGATTTCACGGGGGTCCTATCGATGGGCACAAAAGAGGACTCCCTCCGAGGTGGCAGGGAGACTCTGAGCCCCGAGACCGCCACCACTGGTGTAGCCTCCACAGGCTGAGCCAGGGCCGCCGCGACAGTATCGATAGAGGGCTTGGCCGGATGGATTAAGGCCTTCACCACCTTAGGTGCGCTCACCGCCTTATCCTTGAGGGGGGGGACACTGCCTCGCTCCCCCTCCGATGGGGCCTTCGAGCTCGACCGGGGCCTCTCCAGGAGCTTCGCCGGGTGCTCGCCCTTCCTCTTACCCGACCCAGAGCGTCGGCTCGTGGCTGAAGGTGCCGGGGAGGGTGCGCCCTGCCTGGCGCCCGTAGAGCCCGACCGTTCGGCGCTCCCGGTGCCAGCGGACTCGCGGTGCTTGGCCTTGTGTTGGACCCCCGTCGCCGGGGCGTCCTCAAAGGTCTTAGAAGACCGCTCGGATTTCTTCCTCTTCTTCTCGCCTGACGGGCTCTTCCCTTCCAGCCAGTTGGCGAGGCGTTGATGGCGGTCCTTCATGGTCCGCTCCGACATATTGCCGCAAAACGCACAGTCCTTCTCCACGTGCGTCTTGTCCTCATGTAAGCAGTAGAGACAAAAGGAGTGTTCGTCCTCCTTAAAGACGTTCTGCAGCTGGCATCCAGGGCAGACCCTGAACAGCTTTCCGGGCGTCGAGCTTCCCTTCTCCTGGGCCATGTCCGGGCCTGAGAAGCTTCTGGAGTCCTCCAAAAACGTAGCTCGACGAAATCTTCACCCTTGAGGGGCGCAGACGAATCCGACACGGGTCCCCGTTGATCGGATGGAGAGTCGGTGGAGCTTGAGGCTCTTTTGACCGAAAAAAACGAAGTTTTTGAGAAAAAACGTGAAAAAATAGCACTAACGCTCGAGAGCAATAGCACGAGGATCCCAACACATGAACCTGTGGTAAAAATCTGAAGATGGCTGCCAGAGGCGGTGCTTAGGTAGAGGGCAGTCATTGGCTGTGGTCAGTATGACGCAGAGACCAGTGATTGGTTATTACTACGAAAGACAGATCAGAAACGAAACTGATACTGGTTTTTTCTTTACCGAGGATTCCCAGCCTGACGACGGGGAATATTCATGAGCATGTGAATCCATGCCAGACCCCATGCTGGAGAAAGAGTGCCTGTTTCACAAAATGTGTTCAAGAGCACCGTTAGCTGGCCTATGAGGGATGGCTTAAAGAGTTTGTATAATTTGGACGAGAAGCCATCAGGGCCTGGAGCTCTTTGTTTCAGGGCTTTAATCACTGCTTTTACCTCTTCGGTGGAGAGTGGGAGGTCCAGGAAAGCCTATCCACTTCTGACACGTGGGGGAGACTGGATTGTGTCACATATTGCTCCAGCTGCGTTGGGGGTCGAGGGGTGGCTGTCATGATGTTGGTTAGGTGGGTTGTTGCCAGCTTCAGCTTTGCCTCTTCCCCATATTGGGTTAAGCCGTCGGGGCACCTTAAGGCTGCAGTGAGATTTCGCCTTTGCATTTTTCGCCAGTTAGCTGACCAGAAGCTTTATTGCCATTTGCCATTGTTTTGTTTTAATAAGGGTCTGGGCTGCGTCTTCCGCATAGTGGGTCTCCAGTTTGGTGCGGGCGATTCGATGGGCTTTGGCCACTCTAGGTCACCATCCTTTCCTGAGGTTTTCCTCAGCTGCTTCCATTTCCCCATCCAGATGTTCTTTAACCTTGCTGCGTCGTTTCCTATATTCCGCTGCCTGGGCGATCAGTTCCCCCTGATAACCGCTTTCATTGTCTCCCATATGGTGGCTGTGGATGTGAGGCCCGCAGGGTTCTCCTTAAAGTAGTTGTGGATAGATCTGGATATAGAGTCTTGCAGTGCCATGTTGTGCAATATTGGGTCATAGAGGGACCATTGGCATCTAGAGGCGGGGGGGGGGTCAGGCTCACAGACCCAGGCTGTTAAGATTATTGAGCATGGTCAGAGAGTACCTTCGTGCCTATTTCCACCTCATCAGTAAAGAAAAGTAGTTGATGGCTGGTGAGTAGCATGTCTATACGAGAGGAGGTGCACTGGACGTGAGAGAAGAACGAGAAGTCTGTTGCTTCTGGGTGAAGAATCCTCCATGTGTCTACAACCCCAAGGGACTTAAAGAGGTGGCATAGGCTCAGGGCAATCATGAAGTCTTTGGGCGGGGGTTGGTTTGCCTTTTTCATGAAAACTGAGGTCACTGGATGGCAATAGCAGCATTCAGGTCACAGTGATGGTGATGTCCCTCTATTCGGACACTATTTTGTTACATAGTGGAAAGCGGCTGGGGTTCTTAGCTAAAGGTTAGATACTATTGAAGAATTTGGGCTACTGTCAGGCCTTAATATTAATTTCAAGTCTATTTCCTTTTGAATTGTGATCCCCTGTGCTTCATATCCCTTTTGACTGAGGCCTTAAAATATTTGGGAATATTGATTGACGCTGACCATGATAAAATGTATGTTCTTGCATTTTCTTCTTTCATTCCTACCTGCTACCAGTGTCGTTACCTTACATTGGACCACAAATACAAGCTTTGCTGTGTCCGATGCAGAGCCTGCAAGGTGGATTTACCCTTAGACCTGCCACTTAAACCTGGGGATTGCGCTGCGCTGTCACGTCGTCATCCGGCTGTCCGGCCACTGAGGACCTGAGCCGACCATATTCAACTATGGGCAACATTTTCCATTTGGCACGCTCACCAGTGATTGAGAAGCATGGCACCCCACTGAATGCCAAGGACAACTCGGTAAGCACGAAAGAATCTATTACCAATATCCATCAAACCCATTCCTACGATCTTCGGAAAAACAGAATCTGTCTGCTTAAAATTGAAAATGATCGAATAAGTTAACAATGCAATTTGCATGCCTCTGACTGAATCCAAGGACTGATACAATGCAGGTGGTGTCTGCCACTCCAGATTCTAATTTGATTACACAGTCCGAGGGTGCTGAGAAGCTCCCGGACCACATTAACATACCCAGAAAACGAACTTGTAATGACTATGTTGCCATTACAAGTGGCAGAAACTTCTCAAGACCTTCCTCTTTGCCTCTGCCTTTGCCCCACTTCTCCCCTGTTGATCTGTTTCTTCTCTTGGCATTGTGCACCTGGCCACCCTCTGTTCTTTCGGGCCCAGGTACCTGCTCTCCCTGCCACCCTCCTGCACTGCCTTCAGGCCACCATCTGCACTAGGGTTCTGTATCAGTACCCATATAGTCCCCCTCCCACTATTCTTCTGCACTTATCAGATATACTCTTCTGACTAACTTTCACCTGCCACTTGCTGGCTGCACTACCATGGTTTATCACCCTTGTTTATTATTTATTCTATTTAATATTTATTTATGTTTTCTCTCCTCTTCCTCGCACTTTCCACTCCCCCCCCCCTTTCCATGCACTTTTCCCCCCATTTTCGTTTTCCAGGCACTTGCGCTTTCTTAAATGTCACAGGGCCTAGTAAGGTCGCTGTTTTTCTGTTTTTTCTCCCTTTTTTCCCCCTCCTTTCTGCCTGGTCGCACTCTGAAACAATTGTGTATGAGCGCAACATAAATAAAATATCATTTAATTTCATTTACATCACAACATCAAAAAGGTGTTAAACACGGAATTGCCATTACTTAATTCCATCTTGGAGAGTTGTGAGACTTGTGAACATTCTGCTTTTGCGGCTTCACCTGGCGTAACAATCGGCTAACTTAACTCTGATTCATCGTGCACGCAATTTGAAGGCTTGGATTACTTCATTGAGAAATGATTAACACAACGATTGCTGCCCATTCTTGCTCAAATCCTTGAGTTCACAAGGATGTCAGGGACCAAGGACTAACATAGCACGCAACAAAGATCCATCAGCTGAAGTCCTTCCTATATCTCCTGCTCCCACTGTGACTAATACGAATATAACTAAGGATTTTGTTAGATTACCCTCCAGTACCACCACAAATGGCCCGCTGAAGAGTAAAGCATGCGATACACACGATCATGCAATAGCTAGCGGGGCTACATTAGATCCTCTAATTATTTCCAATAACTAGCATGGAGGTCAACCCAAAGAAAAAACGAGAGATGTAAAAAACACCTTGGGATTCATTTAATTCCTAAGGACCAAGCCAAGACATGTGCTCAAAAAAGCCTTGCTTCCAACTGTTAGGAACGTTTTCGCTAGAAGCTACTTTTTGCTCCATGTTCTATGAATCCCCTAAACATTATGCTTTTGTTTTACACACGGACCTGACTTTTTACTGTGCAGTGAAGCCTCCACTGGCCTTTCGCTCACATGTTATGGGGAAACTGACTAGTCCTTCAGGCTATTAGTACTGGAAAACTACGTTTCTCACAGTCTTTTACTGTGTTGCCCGTTTGGGTAACATTTTATCCATGCACAATGCATCTTCCAATGCAGTGCAATGGGGTTTCTTTTTGTGTGACTCTAGACTCCACTTAAGGGATTTGTTTGTTACCTAAGATGGCCTAAAGGACAAACTGATTGCAGCAGTTGCTGTTTACTATATTTTGTGTTAGCCTCACTGCAGTTACTGCATTTGGCTACCTACTACGGCTAGTGTCCTACAACGGCTGCAGCACGAGGCTTTCTTTTTTTTTTTTATACAATCTACTGGCCAGACCTCCTTCTTTCCCAACCACTTTCCTTGTGAACAGATGCAAATCAACTTTCTTTTGTACCTTGGCCATCTTGTGTTTTTGCCTTCTTCCTGCCCTTTCAGGTCAGGAAAATTCTTGTATGGTCATGCACTTGCCCAGGAAACAAAGGCTTTGTTTCCTGGGCAAGTGCACAGAAAGTCTGGTGTGAGTGCGTGCATGAGACTCACAGTGGCCCCTGATTGGACCATTGGTGGTGTGCATTTGTGGGGCAGATCTTGCCATTGTAGTGCTGAGTCCAGGTACTCACCCAACTTTGGATAAGAAGAGGAGTCCTGCAGCTGCAACCAAATCCTGCTGCTGTCCGAGAGAAGCCCTGCTTGGGGTCTGATCTCCCAAGGCCTTCATTGGTGCTTCAACCCTCTGAAATGGCGGGGCCAACCCTTCCCGATGTCTCCTGGTAACCCTGCAAAAGAGCCTGTTTGAAAGTGTCCCTCGGCCATCTAGTGGACTGTCCATTTGTAGAACTGTCCAACTATAATTCTTTTTTCCCAGTAAATGTTTATTAACAGTATTCAAGTTTAACATGTTCAACAAACCCCCCCCCCGTTTGCACCCTACCCCCTTTCCACCCCTTTGGTCTGGCGCAGTTCCCGCAAGTCTTAGCGTTGGTGTAGGGTTGGGTAGTATCTGTTAGTCTCCCCGCTTTGGGTTGTTGGGGCCCACAGTCCAGTGACTTTTACAAGTCTTCCTCTTCCCGATTAGGAATGATGCCCAGGCGGGACATGGCTTTAGGGCACCATGCCCGGCGTGCGCCGTCTTTAAGGTATGCCAGAAGTGTAGCCCATTCTATGTTAAATTTGGCATGGTTTCCTTGTAGCGAATACGTTAGCCATTCCATGGCGAGGAGGGACCATATTTTTGCAATCCATTCTTGATCGAGGGGGGTTATGCATTCTTCCATTTGCGCGCTATTACCAGAGCTGCCGCCATAATCATTATGACGTAAAGTTTCCGGTGTGCTTTTGTCTGTACATCCCCTAGGATTCCATTCAATCCTATCATGGCTAACCCCTTGTTTCCTCCAAGTTGTATTCCCAACACCTGCTCGATCGCTGCATGGATGGTTCGCCAATAGTGATCTGGTTTTGGGCAGCCCCACCAAACATGAGCCCAGGTGCCTGTTTGTCTGCATTTCCTTCAGCTCTGTTGTGACACCCTCTGTATATTTTATGGAGTCTGGCTGGGGTTAGATGCCACTGCATCATTAGCTTCAGCCAGATCTCTCTGATTTGTATTGACTTTGTCAGTTTTGGGATCGGCTTCCAGAGTTTTGCCCATTCCGCCATCTCAATCGTAGACTCTGTGTCGGTTTCCCATTTCCTGATATATAGTCAATATATTTGTCCATTGGTCACCATATTATGCCTCTATAATCTACTTGCCAGTCTCTAATGACCCTTATCTGGGCTGCAAGATAGTATGCTCTGAAGTCTGGTGCCCCTAGTCCCCCAGATGCCACAGGGGCTCTCGTTACTCTAGCCGCTATTCTCAGAGGTTTATTATTCCAGAGGAACTTGTCTGTTGCTTTTTGGAGGTCTTTGAAGAAGCAGGGTGGTACAGAACCTGTGGCAGGACCATCTTTATTACGTTAACGCACCCCCTGCCAGGATATCGCTAGTGGGCCCCAGTCTACAAGGGGTGTGTAGTTCGTTTGATATAAGTCATTCACCATTTTGGTCAGTTTTACCCCTAGGTAAGTAATGAACTTATCTACCCATCTGTATTGGAATGTGGTTCTGAGGGTTTGTTCTTCTAGCTTGGAGAGTGAGAGGTTGAATATTTTGGACTTGTTCATGTTTATTTTTAATCCTGCTACAGACCCGAAGCGGCTCAGTTCCATCTGGACTGCCCTTAAGGAGGAGTCTGGTTGGGTTATTGACAGTATCATGTCATCCGCGAAGGCGGCAATTTTGTGTTCCACACCCCCAAATGTTAACCCTTCTATGTTTTCATTTTCCCTTATGGCCGCCAGGAATAGTTCCAAGTGGAGGGCATACAAGATGGGGTGGAAAATGGTTAGCCCTGTTTTGTGCCTCTTTCCACCTGGATCGGGTCGAAGAAGTGCCCTTTGACCGCGAGCCAGAGGAGAGGATGCTTGTAGTTAGCTTGGATTATTCTTAAGAACCGCATGCCAAAGCCCATCTTGTTCATAGTTGCGAAGAGGAATCCCCACTCCACTCGATCGAAGGCCTTCTTGGCATCTACCGCCAGGAGAAGAGCAGGGATTCCCCCTCTTCTGTGCTTTCTTAATTAGGTGGTTTATTCTTCTTATGTTATCCCCCGTTTGTCTTCCCTTGACAAAGCCCGATTGATCCATGTGGACAAGTCTAGGTAGGATCGCCTCCAGCCTGGTAGCTAATATTTTGGTGTGGATTTTTGCATCTACATTTGTCAATGCAATGGGGCGGTATGAGCCGCACTCTGTCAGATCTTTACCTTTTTTCGGGATCAATATCACCTTGGCCTTATCCATGGTTTTCGGTAATGTCTGGGCCTGCTCTACTTGGTTAAAGAGGTTTATGAGGTGTGGGACTGGGACTTCCTTATGTAATTAGTAAAACTCTGCTACGTAGCTGTCGGGGCCCAGGGATTTGTTGATTGGCAGTGAGTTGACAGCTAGCCTAACCTCGTCCCTTGTGATTTCTCCTTCCAAGATTTCCCATTACTCTACCGTTAAGTGGTGTAGAGCTATATCTTTTAGGTAAACTGCCTGGGATTCTATGGTTGGGGAGTCAGAGCTATACAGTGTGGAGTAGAATTGAATGCCCTTGTTATGTCTTCAGTTTTAGTGGTCGTCTGGTCACCCTGTTGCTTAATTTTCAGAATTGTTCTATCCCTTTCTTCCTCCCTCTCCATTTTGGCTAGCAGGTGATTGAATTTATTGGCTTTAACGTAGAATTTTTGTTTAAGGCGCAGCAAATTGCACTCCGCCGCCCTGGTTTGTATAGTGTCTAGAGGCCCTCTTATAGCCCTGTACTCTCTTTTGATGGCAGGAGTCTGTTTCAACCCCATTTTGTTCAATACTTCTTTTAGTTTTGCCTCTAACCGGCCTTCCTCCAGCCTCAATTCCCTTGCGCGTCTTGCTTTTATGGCTATGATCTTACCTCAGAGTGTGGCTTTGAGTGCGTCCCACCAAGACTGCCAGGCAGTGTCCCCAATTTTGTTGGTCTCAGCAATCTTTCAATTTTCTCCTACACATCCCCTGTTAATGTGATGTCGCTGAAGAGCTGAATTGTATATCTCCATTTCCATAGCCCTGGAGGGCCTCTCTTCCTTTTTAGCTCTAGGGTCATCAGTGTTTGATCAGAGAGGGTGATAGCTCCCAGCATTATATCAGTAGACTTGCCCATCAGTGAGCTGGACAGCCAGATATAATCTATCCTAGAGTGCGATCTATGGGCGTGCGAATAAAAGGTATGTCCTTCGATGTCCCCCTTCAATTGTCTCCATGGGTCCACCAGGGCCAGGTCTAGTATTTTCTTTTTAAGGTCCCCGGTGGGTAGTAGTGGAGGGCCCTGTGGTTTTGTGGTACTATCCTTAGTGGGGTCCCATGCGATATTAAAGTCTCCTGTCAAAATGATGGGGGATTTCACAAACCTTTCTAGACGAGTGAGTGCATTCTGTACGTGTGGGATTTGACCCGCGTTTGGTGCGTAGAGGGTCGCTACTGTGTATCTCTCCTCTCTTCCCTCTAGAGCGACTGCAAGGTATCTGCCCTGGCCATCCTTGTGAATCCCCTTGACCAGCAAGTCGAGCCCGTCTCTCAATTCTACGAGTATCCCCCTTTTTTTAAAGGGTTGTGTGGCTTGGAATATTCTCCCGTATCCCCATATTTTGACCCTGTGGGTATCCAGCATCTGTATGTGGGTTTCTTGCATCGTGACTACGTGTGGGTCCTCTCTTTTGAGGTATCTTTCCACTTTTTTCCTTTTGATTGGGGTGTTAAGCCCATTAATGTTTAGCGATAAAATCTTTAGGTGGTCTGTTTTGCCCATGGTTGGTCTGTTTTGGTTTTCGTTGTCTGGATGGGAGGGTCTGGGTTTCCCTGTTGTGCTCTCTCCTTTCCCCCCCTGCTTCCCTACGGGGCCAACCCCTTCCCCTAGTTGCGCCATCCCGTTCCATCTGCTTCTTTCTCCCCCTTCTGTCCCCCCTCCCTCTGCTGGGTGGATCCAGCTGGCACTCAGCCCCCCTCGTTATGTGATCATGAGAGCTAGAACGTAGTAATAGCCCAGCTTCCCCCAACGCGGAATCTCCCCTTCCCATTCCAATGTGCTGTCCCCCCCTCACTAGTGTAACTGGGTCTACTGATAAAGGTCATGTGTGCACATGGTTTGTCGCGTCGTGTGACCTCCCCTGGGGTGCTATAATTTTAGTGACCATACCCTTGTGTTCGGGTCATTTGTCCTTTTCCCCCCCAAGACATTCCTGTTGGGTACAGTCTGCCTCAAGAGGGCGTGCTCCGGGGGAGGGGTGTTTCCCCTCTTTCTTCGACTTCCTGGTTTCCACCGTTGTCCATTCCCAGGTTTTATGGGCGGGAGCTGAGGAGCTTAGCGGTCTGATCTCTTCTTCGAGCCCCAGTATAGTTGCTGCTTGGTCACAAGTCGTTACCTTGTGGTGTTTCCCCTGCCAGGTGAAGCTCAGCGCGAATGTATGTAGCCACCTTTAGTGCACTTGATTGTCTCTCAGATGAGCCAATACTGTGGCCATATGCCTTCTTCTGTTTAGTGTAGTTTGAGATAGGTCTTGGAACAAATGGATTTCAGTACCATTGTATGTGATTTGGTTAGCCTTTCTGGCCTTTTCCAGTCTCTTTTCCTTCAGGGTGGAATGTCACCAAGACGTCTCTCGGCCTTGCCCCCGGTTCCTGGCATTTCGGGCCCACTCTGTGTATTCTATCGAACTGGATCTCCACCCTCTGTTCTTCCACCAGCAGGTCTCCAAAGATGGATCACATAATTTGGGTCAGATCTTGATCCTGTATATCCTCGGGCAGGCATTTTAATCCTTATGTTGGACCATCTAGATCTGTTTTCTAAATCTTCGGGCCGCAACTCGAGGTTGTGGGTTGCCACTGCTAGGGTCTCCAGGAGCACATCCGCTTTCCGTGCGTCCTCCGTTAGTTCTTGTATCGCCTTTTCGTTGGTGTCTACTCTTTCATCAATCTTATTGATATCCCTTCTGATCTCCTGCATTCCTTCGGCCAGGTCTTCTCTTAAGGTCTGCATCTGTTTTTGGCCTGCCTCTGTAATTTTCTCTACTATTTCTCCAAGCAAGGTTTTGAGCAAGGAGTGGGTCACAGGTCTTTCCTGGTCTTCCTGCCTATTGTCCGTGCCAGGTTCAGCCCCCCATTCACTGCGACGCCATGGAGTCAGTTTCTCTGGACTACATCTGCGCCAGCGTTCCTTCCTGTACCTTCTTTGCTATTTTGGAGGGCATCAGCGTGTCCTTGTTCCTGCTTCTGGACATCTCGGCGGTGGGCGTTCTGTGGTTGACCCCTGTGATGAGCCGTCCTGTAGTGGTACGCACCTCAGCCTCGCAGCCTTGTGTACTGCAATGTTCTGGGGGGACTACTGTGTTCCTAAAAGGTGCGCCCTCAGGGGGCCTCTTCCCGTAACCCAGCTGGGGGTGGAGGGCGTTGGCTGTGGTCCTGTCTTTGACCTTGCTGAAGGGCTTCCCCTAGCCCCTGTTCGGGGGTGTAGGTATTGATTCTCTGCTGTCAGGGTATTGTTGCCTGGATTTGGATATGTTGTCCCCTGTTCCACTAGTTTGCCGATTTACGGAGCAGTAGGCCTATTTTCTAATGAGGGTGAAGGACAGTCTCGGTTGGGGGCAGAGCTCCCCTGAGCCTGCTGGGGATGAGTTAGCTCACAATCCTCAGTCTAGTATACAGCCGCACCTCTCCTTCCGGGCTGCAGGGCCTAACTGCAGTTACTGGCGTCTGTTGGGGCTCTCCGTGCTGCTCTCCATGCTGCTCTCCATGCACCAGGGGGTGAAGCCACTCGGCACGTACCTGTCCAGGGGTTTCCGGTTTGTGGGGAATGGCACCGGCTGTGCAGAGGAGTCAGGGGGCCTGGTGCAGACCTGGCCTCTGATCATTGCACCCCCCATCCAGTGTAACTTGGGGCCCCCTTTATCACTTACTTGCGGTGCCTGGAGTCCTGGTAGATTTGTGGGCCAGCCCTCTCTGTGTCCTCTGCAGTGGTCCACCGCAGGCCTGGATGCTCTGGCGGGAGGGGGGGCCCAGCTGAGGTCCATCATGTCGCAGTTCAGGTCCTCCCCGGGGAGCTCCCCCCAGATGTTGTAAGAAGGTAGATGGGGGCGTCTTCCCCCGGGATCACAGTCGGGCACAGCTTCGCTGTTGACCCGGCACAGGGCACGCCCCTGGTGGACCTCAGAGGTTGCTGTGGGACGGATGGCTGGCTCCAGGGTCTATATCGTGGTCACGCTGCCTGTGTAGGACTTTCCGGGGATATCGAGGTAACGCTTGGTGCCATTGGCGGCTTCCATGCCTGTGCGTGTCGCGGCCTACTGTTCTCTGGATGAGGTCCTGCCCGTGTGTGGGCCTGCTGCAGTTGGGGATGGCCTGGTGGTAGCGGTCACGGGCTGCCCCAGACTCCTCCCGGGGACAGGCAGTGCCCTCTGCTGTGCTTGAGTTGTGGGGGGTGCGCCTTTCTGGCAGGAGTGCTGCTTGCCTCCGATCTCCAGCAGGTGACTTGAGCGGAGGTGAAGGCAGCGAGGGAGCCCTCCCCCCACGCCTGATGGGTTCGCTTGGGAGGGTTGCACGGTCTCCCGCCAGCCCCCTGCGCGGTGTTGAGGTCCCTGATCCGGCAAGCCTCTCTGGGTCCTTCACAGTTCCGGGTGGCTCTTGTATGTTGTGGTGCCCTGGGAGCTGTAACAGGAGCGAAGGTCCAACCTTGCGTCGTGTTGGATTCACAGCCAGAGGGCGGCTCGAGTACCACGTACTGCGCCCAGGCTCCGTCCTAGCTGTGTATGACAGGGCTCCCCATCTGCAGTGCCGGCGCTGCGTTCACCTCCTTCACACTGTGCTTTGCACAGCAGCAGTTGTCTAGCGATGTGTCCTGGGGAGGGATAATTTGCTGCTTTCGCGTGCACTTTCGTTGTTTTAGTGCGGGAGCTCGGGGGGACATGCTGTTCACCCCAGCGTGGCCATTTGGGAATCCTAACTATAATTCTTGGTGTTTCACTGGGTATACTCATTGTGGACTCCTGGCTCACTCATCTCTCCTGAGGCTAAGCCTTGACCACTCTCCAAACTGTGGTCTCCTAAACATCTGTCCACCAGGCCAGAGCTTAGAAATCCATTCTAACACCAATCTCTCTCCTCTAATTTTACTGAACGCTGTAACAGATACAACTTTGAATGACATTACTCATTGCCCCAAAAGGAAGAGAATAGCTAAAAAGAGGCTTGGTGCCATATATAGCCCTGTGAATAAAAACATGAATACCAATCACAAGTGCCAAAAACATATTAATACAGCCCCAAAAAGTGTATGAACGAAGGGCACCTCATAAACACAGTATAAATAAAAAATGACAGCCATTTTGGAGCTTATGCACGAACTATTTGACTCAGAGGAACTTGCATATTCACCAACTAGAAATCTGGCCAGATGTATGCTGTCCAAGCACAATGAAAACCCTATAGCAATTAAACAAACTGGCAGGTGTGTACCTCCAGACAATTTATCTTTGAAGGTAACCCACAACATTATACCCAAGCTCAATGGCCTCATTCTTGGAACAGTATCTGCTAATGATCATAATTTGTGCAACAAACTATCTGAAGCCTCCCCCCACCCACCCCAAGGGAAGGGCGTCGATCATATAAGTCGCACAAAAGGGTCATTAGTATTCATAGCCTGTGCCAATCGTCAAAATGCTTTTTTATTCAATCATTCAACTATCCTGGATTTAGGTTATCACATTGCTCAGACTGCAGGTTATTACCACAAGAGACATTAAATGTGGTGGAGATTCCTGATAATTGTGACCGTGTTACCATTTTAGTCAATTTTATCAGGACTCGACTATGGATTCCACTCAACAGTGTGAGTTGGGCTTCAGGGTATGAATGCACTATAAGTAATAGTCCTCAACCACAGGGGATCGCAAACTTTCAGTCTCAGCGGAGGCCGGACCTTTCGAAACTGGAGGTTAAGGGACAGAATGATTTCCATGTACTCCCCACCATTTAGTACCAACCATCAGGGTTGAGACTGAAGCCAATGGCACTAGATTAATTCGAGTTAGAGGTAATACTCCAGTATAAGAAATGAACAAGCTTGCAGATTGGTTCTGACAGACCAATTTTTTAACCAAACAACTTTGCTAAATGGCCTGAACAGTTTTAAATTGCTTTCATGGAATACCCAAGGTTTTGCTCATTTGTTTGAAGACAAGGGCCCATTTAACAATTTAGTTACATTCAGTGTAATTGCACTGTAGTTAATTAAGGAGGTCACTTCGGATGGCAGGATAACAATGCAGAAATCAGCCAAGGGCCCATTGGATCACCCTAAGGGTGGCATACTTAGCTTTAAGGCATCCTACTGCACGACTAACCTTCATGTACAGTCTGAGTTTGCATTGGCAGGTTTACTAACGGGTAACATAGAAGAAGGGCATATGTTTAGGATCATTATTAATATTTACGATTCCCCTGGGTTGAAAATACCAGGAAATTGCAACAAGTTGTTTTTGAATTGATTCCCTCTTATAATTCCTGTTGTCAAATTCTGTTGATGGGTGACTTCAATTCTAGAATTCCCTCTAATCTTTATTGTCCTCTCTTTGCTCCTGAAGCAGAGTTATTGCAAAATAAGCAAGACCTACAGGGACTGGGATGGGCCAAACATTTAGGGGCACTTGATCTAGGTATGTTGAATGGAAGATCTGAACACAATTCTCCAGGTAATTATACCAGAGGAACTAGAAGATACTCCTCTACCATCGACTACGTGTTTGGTTCGTCTCCCTTATTTGGTAGAGATTCAGACTTATTAATTGACCCTAGAAAAGAAAGTGATCACTTCCCCCTTATTGAGGTTAACATTCCTCACCAGTCTTCTGACAAGTCTGGACCTATAAATATTAATAGTAGTAAGAACAGAATATGTTGGAATCCTTGTAACCTTTTAACAGTCAACCAACATCTTGTGTCAATTGAGTTTAGCAGCCTTAGTGAGTAGCATGAGAACATTATGGAGCTTGCTAAAATATTCGCTTGAATGTATATTCTGTAAATTCTCCTGTAATACTCTGTCACATTGCCTTGTCATGCTTTCATCTTGTTGTAACTAAGTTAAGCGCCCGGTTGCCCCTGGGCCTGGTGCGCTATAGAAATAAATAAAATACAAATACAAATTCTGAATTACCATACCGTGCAATAGCACCTGGAGCGTATCTCATACGCAGAATGGAATTACCATAATAAATGATCTCTGACTCAAATAACCGAACATACTCAAAGAATATGGCAAAGTACTACTTTACTGTTCAGCTAAAAAAAAGTAGGGAAATCTGGTGATCATACAAAATGCAGCTACCTCATTCTCATCCAAGTTGCGATTACACAAAAACTTTATACTGCAATGTGTGTCAGCTATGGCATCATCCTATGTGTAAAACAGCAAAACCTATTGAGGGGAGGGATTGGTTAGGGGAACATATTTATAGTATGTGTAAGTGTTAATATCATTGGCTGCCCTTTACTAGGCACGCCGTGAACTAGCTCTATTATATGTATAATATTGATTATAGCAAAATAACCTCCCAACCTTGGACACTCGGCTCGCTAGCAGCACGTGAACAAAACAAAACCCAGGTGCAGAGAGCAACATCAGACCACTGTCCACTTTGGTAATTAGCCCACCATCTCGCATCAGTTAGGCAACAAGCCAAGGCTCCTTTATAGGTGACCTTGCTGACTGTTTTCGTCTCTGGGTCTGTTAAGGGAGTCAGGGTACACCACTATCTTCGTCCGAGGCTTAATGAATGGACCATGTCTTCTGTTCTTGCACCACGTGTTAGGAGACCACAAATTTGTCAATTTCGTCCTCTTATTTACTTTGATTTGATTTACTTGTACTGGATGCTACTACTTCTCTTGGCCTCTGGAGAATTTGTTGTTCCATTTTACATATGCTTTTTGTATGCTTAATTATCCAATACTTAGCCCTGTTTCACTTCTGCTTAATCTAAGGGAAATGTGCCTTTTATTCATAGCTTATCCTGTGAATCTCCCTTTGTACTTTGCAATTATTTCTTACTGCATCATTCTTAGTCTTAGCAAAACAGATATCCTTTGTTCCTGAATCTGCTTCTGCAGTGTCTCCCAGGTTTGCAGCCTTGGTTTGTCTTCGAGGTAGTTTCAAAATGATCCACCGTCCATCTTTCCATCATGGCCCCTCTATACACGTTATAGTTTCTATTGCAACAAGCGTCTATATGTCTCATCTACCTTGCGTTTCTGCATATATACATTTGTTGAACGTCATCTCACTTATCTTTTCAACATATTCAAATTCATCTCTCCTCACTAGATTACTCTGTTACTTCAATTGCACCTTCATACTTTAAGTATCTGCATATCTTTTCCATAAGTCCTTGTATCTTCCCTTTATGACGTCACTTTACTTGTGTTACTTTGCACATACAGCTCTTCTATGTCCAATGGTGTATGTTGACATCCTTCTGCCACTTCAGTACAAGGTTACATTCGATACGGCTAAGTGCATAACATCTCACATATTCTGTTCTGTATTGGGATGATACTTGGCATCAAACACAGCGCTCTCTTGCTGTTCTTCCAATATGCCAGAGGCAAGGGGGGTGGGCACTAGAGATGACATCATTTGCTCCTCTACAATACTATTACGGTTAGTTATTCTGCAAACATCTTAGATCCTCTCAACCAGGTTTTCATAAACAAGCATGTTCTTGAAGTCTATCCCAAAGTAATTTGACATCTTATCCTTTACACTTAAGAAGCCCCACTGTGGAACTCAAATAGATATGATAACGAAATACAGAAAGCAAAGAGGGCTTTAGGAAAAGGGCATATGGCACGTTATTGTTCACAATTGTGTGGGCCCTGTTCTGGCTGCTCTCATAAGAACAAGAAAAAAAGATCTACACTCACTGGCTTGAACAACATCAAAAACCATAAGAAAATTATTGAGATGGCAAGTTCTTATGACAGCCATTAATAATTGCAGACTTTTCTGACAGCCAGTTAGACCACAGGTAACCCCTTCTCTAATTATGGCCAATGTTAATAGGAAGGACTGGGAGATATTCATAAAGATCAACATTGGTAAAGAACATGTTGGTTCCTTTGATCTTGATCTCACCAAAGTGACAAGGGACTTTACGTTGACACCTGGCATAGCAAAGATGAAAAAGTTCCTTACCCCTGGTAACGTTCTTTCAACTGGATGTTCCTCCAGCGTAGTCCTCATCTTTGACATTGTCATGATCTCTGCTTCCAAAAGGTCACGGTTTTCCCAACTCCCTTGGAAGCAGATCCATAACCCAGGTTCCGAGTGCCAACCAGTCCCAATTGGGACCTTTTGGACCCAGTCCTGGCGCCAGTGGCACCAGGCTCATAAATATGCCCAGTCCCAGCGCTGGAAGCGCCGGGCTCATAATGCTTGGGTGGACTTACCTGCAGCAGACCATGCTGCTTACTTGCCTGCCAGTTGAGCCTCTGATCCTCTTCTGTTTGGAACTACTTTTCCTGTTGGGTGGGGCTGGAGCCACTCCCTAGATTCAGAACACTGGAACTCTTCTGGAAGGCAGGAACTCTTTTCTTACCAGGAACTCTTTTCTTACTTAGGCGTGGCTGTGGAAGGAGACACCTAAGCACTACAGGAGGCTATTTAAACCACACCCGGTGGATGAATCTTGCTTTGCGTTATTCTGCACCCTCTGCAGCAGAACGCTCATCGTGTCTTCTGCATCCGGTCCTGGGCCTAAGGAAAAAGGCTTACCATCCTGAATCCAGTCTTCAGCAACACCTATAAAGACAAGAAAGAACAGGTTAGCATTCCGGCATCTGAAAGGCAAAGGCTTACCTAATCTTCGTGCGCTCCGGAGGTCTTCACATTGCATTCCGGCATCTGAAAGACAAAAGCTTACCAACTCTTCGCACGCTCCGGAGGCCGTCGGCGCTGCATCCCGCATCTGAAAGACAAAACAAGGTGCGTTTAAAGACATTGGGGAACTTTAATACTCACGTGCCATTACTCCTTTCCACATCTAACCCAGTGGGTATCCCGGCACCCTGCAGCCGCTCCGAACTTGTACCTGCAAAATAAAAAGGCAGTTAGAGCGCATCGTGAAGCTGGCAACAAGCGCTTACTTACGTGCTTCCAGGCGCTTCTATCCATCACACGGGTTCCATCTTCAACTCACTTCAGCCCGTCATCCGCCATCGCCGGAACCCTGCAAAACAAGAGACATCATTATTAAAGACTTTAAAGACATTTGAGTTACTCGAAACTTACCGTTCGTGCAGTAAACGACAGACAGCAGTCCTCTGAAGTCAAGAGGCCTGCGCTACCTATCCAGTGAAGAAACTGGTTACAGCACCCTGCCCCGAGGCAGATGGAGAGCTCGGCATTCACTTACCTAAGGTGAGAGCGTTAACCTGTGGGGGTCTACAGGAGAGGAGAAGGGGAAAGAGATAGGGACACCCCAATAACCCCAGTTCATTAACCCTGTATTTTCTATCTGCAGACATCTTACTCTGCACGTCAGGCATACAGGGCACAGAGGTCCAGCCCAAAGAGCCAACCGGGTGCTGCACATCACCTTTGAAGATACGGTAGTCGCCCAGTCAAGACCGGTGCCTCTGCGAGAATCAGGTGAGCGTTACAGACATGTAATGTCCAGTTTCAGCTGCTTTGGAAAACCTTTTCGGCAGAGGGCGCTGTACGTCGAGTTGATGTCCCTCCAGGGCCTCCGTCGAGAGTGATGTAATCGAAAGGCATATATAGCACGCACAGCGCCCGTTACCCTCAGTTCTGTTTTTCCCCTCCTCTTGCAGCAGAGATGCCCATAAATACAGGCATGATAATACTCAGCCTTTGTGGAACAGAAGCTGTAATAGCATGGGAAATTCTACAGAGGGGTAGGTTGGGAAAGCAATCAGGAATACGATGGAGGAACATCCAGTCGAAAGAACATTACCAGGGGTAAGTAACTTGTTCTTCAAATGGATTGTCTCCTCCAATGTATTCCTCATCTTTGACAGACTTCCAAAGCAGTATTAAGTTTGGAGGAGGGTGTAGAATTACATATACATTTTCATGGGCAGAGCAGAGAACTGCCTTGCCAAAAACCCCATCCTGACCATGTGAAGAATCCAGGCAGTAATGTTTTGTAAACGTGTGGATGGAAGACCACGTTGCGCTTCAGAGATGTTTCTAATAGGAACTTTGAAGGGCTGTAAATGTAACCATGGCCCTGGTGGAATGAGCTTGCAAACCATCAGGAGGGCCTTTCCCTGCCAGCCTTTAGCACTCCAAAATTGCCAAAATTATCAACCTAGATAAGGTCTGTTTGGTAAGAGCCCGACCTAGTTTGTGTCCTGTATACCCTATGAATAGCTGAACATCAACCCGTATTTTGGATATTCTCGAAATGTAAAAGCTCAGCGCTCTTCTAGGATCTAACCTATGAAGTCTTTCTTCCTCCTTACCAGGGCGAGGCAGAGGATAGAAGGAAGGCAGAACAATTTTCTGGCTCAAATAAAAATCCAAAATTATTTTCGGCAATAACAGAGGTTTGACCTTCAAGACAACTTTGTCCTTGTGGAAGACTGTAAAGGGTGGCTTTACTGACAGTGCCTGCAACTTGGTCACTCTGCGGGCTGATGTGAGAGCAACTAATAAGATGGTTTTACATGCTAATAACCTTAGAGGACATGTGTGCAGGGATTCAAAGGGTGCACACATTAGGAACTTTAAAACCAGATTTAGGTCCCAAACCGGAACCTGGGAAGGAGAAGGAGTCGTCTCCAGTGGTATTTTGAACTAAGAACATTCCTCTGATGAGTGCTTAAAAATGGACAGCACTGCCTGCCAGATTGCCTTTAATGGTACCAATCTGGAGCCCCAGATTGGCTAAGGATAGAAGGAAGGATAAAACATCCGGTGTTTTACACAGAAAAGGATCTGCATGCTTTTCCTTGCACCAGTTGCAGAACTTGTTCCAATGGCAACAGTACAAAGATTTTGTTGCTGGTCTTTTAGCCAAAAGCAACACCTCCATAACATCATCTGGGAGGTCCCAATCCTTACATCTCAGCCTTTCAGAAACCAAGTATGAAGGTTGAGAGTGTTGACCTCTGGAGGGAGAACCCCAACCCTCCTCTTGCGAGAGAAGGTCCTCTCTTTGTAGAAGACGTGTTGGAGGACAGATGGACATGTCCAGAAGGTCTGCGTACCACATTCTCCTGGCCCAATCCGGGCCAATTAGGATCATGGGTTTCCTGAACTTTCTCAACCTCCTGATTACATGAGGAATGACGGGGACTGAAGGAAACGCGTACAGGAGTGGAACCTTCCAGTCCACCACAAACGCGTATCCTAGAGCTCCTCTTGGAGGCAATTCCCTGCAGCAGTACGTTTTGCACTTCCGGTTGACCTCGGTCGCAAACAGATCCACTTGCGGGTTTCCTCAAAGGGTGAAGATCTCTTGGACTTCCTGAGCTAGTTCCCACTCGTGGGAGACTGTGCTCTGCCTGCTCAGAGCGTCCGCCAACGTGTTCTCCTCTCCGGCTAGGTGAACTGCAGATAGGGAGATTCCTTCTTGAATTGCCCCCTACCAGAGCTGCATTGCCTCTCCACACAGTGGTAGTGACCCAACACAACCTCTCTTGTTGAGGTAGTACATGGCCACTGTGTTGTCCGTCATTATCAGGACATTCTTTCCCCGTACAGAGGGCAGAAAGGCCTTCAGCGCTAGTCTGATTGCCCTAAGCTCCAAAAGGTTGATGTGTAGTTTGGACTCTGATCTGACTGTCAGATCGTTGGCATGGACTCCCCACCCTGTGAGTGAGGCATCCGTCACTACTGTAATCTCCAGCCATGGTTGACAAAACGGTTCTCCCTTCAGAATATTTTCCTCGCAGGCCCACCACAGTAGATCCTGTGAGACCTTGTTTGGAATCTGAAGCCGGTCCGACATCTTTCCTGAGAACTGGTACCATTGTGTTCTTAGAGCCCATTGAAGGGATCTCATTCTAAGGCGGGCCTCTGGCACCAGAAAAATGCAGGCTGACACGAGGCCGAGCAACCTCCAAAATGTTTTTTAAAAAAAAAATATATAATCGAAGTCCGGAAGATTCTGGGCACTCTGAAATTTGGGAACCATCTTAAGAATGTCTTGAGCCCTCACCTTGGGTGGCAAGTTCTTTCCCAAGGATGTGTAATACACCTCCGATCTAGTGGAGCTGTTGAGGAGTCATGTGGGACTTCTTGTAATTGAGGGAGAAACCCAGTATGTGGAAAGAGTGGCAGGTGACTGAGATGATCCAAGACTTGTTCGGGGGGACTAGCCCTGATCAGCCAATCGTCCAGGTAGGGATAGACATGAACTCCCCTCTGGTGAGATTCACTGCCACTACCGCCATCAGTTTGGTGAAAACCCTTGGGCGGAGGTCAGCCCGAAAGGCAGAACTCAAAATTGATCATGAGAACTGCCAACTGTGAACCTCCGGTATTTTCTGTGCTTGGGATGGATTGCCACATGAAAATAAGCATCCTGAAGGTCCAATGACACCAACCAATCCTGGAGTTGGAGGGCCTGAAGGATCTGACAAAGAGTGACCATCTTCAACTTGTCCTTCCTGAGGAACTTGTTCAAGTATCTCAAGTCCAAGGTGGGTCTCAGTACTCTGTCCTTTTTGGGTATATAAAAAAAAAAAGAAAATGGAGTACTAACCCCTGTTCCCCTCTGCTATAGGTACTGGTTCTGTAGCACCTTTCTCTAGCAGGGTTAAAACATCCTGCACAAGGAGCGTATTCGGAAACCTTCAAAGAGCGGTTCCCTGGTGGATTGTTCTGAGGCCTTCTTATAAAAGGAAGGCAGTAACCATGGGCTCTGGTTTCCAGAACCCAAGCATCCAAAGTAATGTCTCGCCATTCCTTTACTTTTCTTCCGTCTGCCGGGGACTGAGACCCACTCTCCCGAGCTCCTGCAGCCCTGCCACTTCCTTAATGCGACCACAAGACTGCGTGCAATACTGGGGTAAGCCTCAGCATTATTATCTTTATTGCGCCAGTCGCACCGACTTCAGCATCCTTGCACTGAAAATTGTACTTTTTGGAGGGCAGCTGGAGGATTGCACGCAAAGCAATCCCTGAACTACTTTGGTGCCAATTCCTGGGTATTTTTCGATTTACTTCTTCATTTAAAAGTCACCCACAGTACTGGCAATTTCAGGAAGGCCGCACTGGACCTGCCTGGATCATTCTGCCTTGCCAGGCTCCCACCGCCCCTCCCATTGGTTTCTGTGGCCCTGATAGGCCAATCGGAGCAAGCAGGAGGCGGGAGCTGGCCCGGCTGCACTAAGGCCCACTTAGAAGGCCCCTGTCTGCTTCAGGTATGCCTCCCACCCCCCCACTGGACCCCCATTTGTGCCACAGTGCCCCCCCAGACCCCTGTTTGTGCCAGTGTTCCCCCACCCCCCTTTAACCCGTTTGTCCCAGTGACCCCCCGCCCCCTGACCCCCCCTTTGTGCCACAGTGCCCCCTACCCCCTCGGACTCCCATCTGTGTCAGTGTCCCCCCCCCCCCAAAACCCCCAGACCTGTTTGTCCCACAGTGTCCCCCCACTGGACCCCCCTTTGTGCCACAGTGTCCACCCACCCCCCCTGGAACCCGTTTGTGCTAGTGTCCCCTCACCCCCCTGGACCACCCTTTGTGCCAGTGTCCCCCCAGTCCCCTCTTTGTGCCAGTGTCCCCCCACCAGACCCCCTGTTGTGCCAGTGGCCCCCCTCTGGACCTCCGTGTGTGCCAGTGTCCCCCCACCCCCCTCTGGACTCCCATTTGTCCCACAGTGTCCACCCACCCCCTCTGGGCCCCCCATCTGTCTCAGTGTCCCCCTCATCCCCCTCCGGACCCCCATTCATGCCAGTGTCCCCCAAGCACCCTCTGGACCCCCATTCATGCCACAGTGTCCCCCAAGCCCCCTCTGGATCCCCTAATTTCTCAGTGTTCCCTCACCTCCCTCTGGATCCCCTCCTTTCTCAGTGTCCCCTCACCCCCTCTGGATCCCCCACCTGTCCCACAGTGTCATCCCACCCCCTCTGAACCCCTGCTTGTCTCACAGTGTCTCCCAGCCCTCCCTCATGACCCCTTGCTTTTCCTCTGTCCCCCCGCCCCCTTTTTGCAGGAGTTGTCTTGTCACTTTTTTGTTCACCACATTCGACTTGTGGCCAATACCAGGATTCTGTTTCTCATTGACTTATGGTGCTTCACCCCGTTTCAACTTTCATGCTGTATTTCCACTGTATCTCATACTCATTGTGACCCTGATTCTTGTTGTGACCTTCCTGATCTTGTATCATGGTGTGCACTTGACTGTTCTCTTGCAACATAATGTGCGATTTCTTACTCCTGCAACTGTTTTTTTTCACTCTCCCCTCTTGTTTCTATATTCCTCTCCACCCACAACTCTGGTCCTCTGTGATGTCCTTGTGCTCCACACCTCCCCCTCCCCCTCCCCTTAGGCTTGAGAGGCTTGCCTACCTAAATTTCCCTCTTACTGTCCCACCTCTCGGCCCCTCCTTGATAGCCGTTTGCTTCGTCTCCCTCCCCCCCTCATTTGTTCTCCTACCTCTCCAGCACTATCTGAAATGTTGTCAGGCCTAGACATTAGTCGCTTGTTTTGTTCTTCTCCTCCTTCCCCTTGTTCCGCGCCCCGCCTCCCCTACCTCATCTTCAATTCCGGCACTACCTCAACTGTCGTCAGACATACTAATGTAGCCACCTGTTTGTCTCATTCTCCTGCCCTCCTTATCATTGTCAATAGCTCTCACTGTATCACTTATGTCGCCAGCCTGTTTTTCTCTACCCCGTACCCCTTTTGTTTTCTCTCCCCCCCCCCCGCACTAGCTGAAATGTTATCAGGACTATTATGATAGTTGCTTGTTTTGTTCTTATCCTTCTCCCTTACTCCAACACCCCTTACAACTCCCCCCCACTTACCTCATTATATTCTGCCACTACCTCAATTGTCGTGGGGCATAGTAATGTAGCCACTTGTCTGTCTCATTCTCCTTCCCTCCCCCAGTCCCCTCCTCATCTTGGTCTATAGCACTTGCACTATCTGAAATGTCGCAGGCTGATTATGATAGTTAATAACTATCAAGGACTGTAAGAATGTCACTGTATTTTTTCCCTTGTTAACTGCCTGCCTTGAAGTGCTTTGAAACACATTGTGTATAGGCGCTGTAACAATCAGATGCAGAGACAGTCTGCCCTGCCCCCCCCTCCCCCCCACTGGTGAATTGCGACTCAAGATAGAGTGGTTTTGTGGCAGCTAATGCAGAGGCCAATGGTAAGGAGGCTGCTGCTTGGGCTGGTTAGCACCTCTACCTTGTCCACCACAAGGAAATCTTCTCTGGCCTCTTTGACCGGCCACTCCTATCACACTTTCAACTGAGTAGGTGCAAAAAGCTCTACCCCTCCAAGTTTGTCGGCTAGGACGAAAAGGCTGAGGTTGCCTAACTGCAGCGCCTAAAGATTTGGCTGCCGCCTTCAAGGTCTGAAACTTCTCAAGGCTCTCGTCAGCCTTTCTGCCAAAAAGATGAGACCCGTCAAAAGGCATGTTGAGAAGCCTAGACTGCACAGCTGGTGCAAAACCAGAGTGCCTCCACGACGCAAATATGCGCATGACAGTGCTGGTAGCCCTGGATCTGCCGATGCTATCCACAGTATCCAGTCCTGATTGAAGGGATTCACAATTAGATTTCTTGCCGTCCTTAATAGCTAAGAACCCATCACTTTCTACCCCTTCAGGAATGTGCTCTGCCGCCATAGAAATGCAATCCCACAGAGTATACGAAAATGTTGCCAGGGCACAAGTGGAGTTGGCAGATTTCAATGCCATGCTCTCTGCAGAAAATACTTTTCTCGCCCATCCTTCTGCATGCTTGTCATTCCTATCAGGAGGGATGATCGGGTACGCTGCATCTTTTGAAGTCGCTGTAGCCACATGCACCACCAAACTCTCTAGAGTGGGATGTTTCGACAGGTAGTCAGGGTCACTACTGGAGGGGCGGTATGTTTTTGTCAGATTCTTATTAATTGCCAGGTTGGCCTCCAGAGTTCCCCCGTTTCTAGCCACCCTTTTTTTTGTAATACCATGTGGAGGGGCAAAACAGGGTCAGTCTGAGGACCCTTATCCAAAATATCAGTGAGAACATCTTGTTCATAAGGAAGTGGTGGCCTACTCCATCCCATGTATTCTACAACTTTGGACATGAGTTGCCTGTATGAAGTGTAAGCATGTTCGCCAGGCTCAGGTCTTCCAAACTCCAGTTCGGGTGAATTATCTACTCCACTTGCAGTCTGTAAATTATCATACAAGTCCTTAATTCTGGACTCCTCTGATACAAAATACTCTGGAACATTGGGTGTCCCATATTGTAACAAAAAAGGAGCATCTTCCTCATCAGAGCGTTCCTCTTCAAAAATTGGAGTGACTTGAAAAAAAACTCCTTCTTGGGAAAAGGATCATACATTTTCTCAGGTTTGGAATTCATAGGCTCTGATGATGTCGAAGGCCTTATTGCCACCGACAGAGGAGGGGCAATCGACTTTGATTTAACAGCCAGCGTATGTGGCGCAGCTGGCGTCAAAGGTTTCAGCATCAATGTTGAGGGCCTAGCAGGCGAAGACACCACTAACGTCGAAGATCTCAATGGCATCGAGGACCTCGACTTTTTCTTGGGCTCATCATTGGATGAAAGCCTCGGGGGCTCTCGATGCTTGCCAGGCCATTTTCCCGGGCTTGAGGGGGCGCAGGATTTCAGGCGGGACCGATCCGATCAGCTTCCTTCGAATGCTCGGTAGGAGCATGACCTTGCTTTTCAAAATGTTTTAAAATTTCCGATCGGAAAGCTTCCCATTCAGCCGGGGTAGATTGTTTTGTAGGGCAAGCTACCCTTCACTAGATGCGTCTGACAAAGAAGTCGATGAAGGCGACCTCCGGTGCCTTCTCTTCAAAGAAGAGTGGTGGCAGACACTACTGGACCTAGAGCGCTTGGCCTTCTCACTCCGAAGAGAGTCGCCTCTCGACTCGTCGGTTGAAGGCCTAGCGGGTCAGGGCTTAGGTGATTTGGTTATTTTTCCTACCTGGAGTTGCCCCTTCCGTTCCCTCAAGGCCTTTCCTGTCATGGACTGACACTTGGCACAACTGGACGTATCGTGGTTGCCCCCAAAGCACCACAGGCGGATACCATGTGGGTCAGTAAGACATCTTGGACCTGCAGTCCCAGCATTTTTTGAAGCCGGACTTCAGTGTTGACGGAGTCGAAGATGAAGACATAGCAAAGAATCTTGTAACAAACCACCACAAAATGAGGCGCCCCGAATTTCGTTATCGTTGCAAATGCGGAAAAACAGAACTTATGTCAACGGGCACTGCACATTCAATATATGCCCTTCGATGACATCGCCCTCGACGGAGACCCTCGAGGGACATCGACTTAATGCCAACAATGCACAGAGCCCTTGCCGAAAAAGTTTTCCGAAGTAGCTGAAGCTGGACATTACATGTCAAAGATGAGGAATTCTTTGGAGGACACAATTCATTTGAATATATCTTACGACAAAAGAGCCCCAGGACCCAATGGCATATGTAATGCCCTTATCAAACTTAAACCAAATCAGTGGGGCCACTCATATCATTTGTTTAGAGCCATTAGTTATTCCAACATTATTCCTCACACTTAAAGGCATGGTCTAGTAAAAATGTTTATTGTCCCTACGGGTCGGCCATGTTTTTTTAAGCCTAAGTGGCTCGATTTTAGAAAACTTTCCAATGGACCTTACCCAAGTTTTCGTCCATTAAACGCACGCGAAAACAAGCACCAGGGAGCCGCCATTTTCTGATAATCCTATCATTTCCCCCATCGCCCTGGCTGACCTGCTTTTGCGGCACTAAATCAAATCCCCCGCCCCTGAGCCTGTCATCAGCAGACTCGTACCGCCCATTTCCCAACGCCAAAGCACGTTTTGTGTCAACATTCGCTGCGCTTCAGCTAATGACGTGTCACCATGGAAATGGCAGGACACCTCTTTCCTCAATAAGTATAAACAGACCGTTTCACAACACACAGCAGCAGATTTTCGATTCCATTCCTCTCTCTGTGTTACTTTGAGTATTCTGTGACTCGTTTCAGTGCTCTGGTCAGCTACCTTCGCCGCTTGTAGCCCGTGTGAACAGATACCAGTACCACCGCTATAAATTATTTTAGTTGGTTTAACACACAATGGCTACAATAATGCCCTACATGTAGCCCGAGTATACAGAGGAGGAACTACTGGAAAGGGAAGCACGCGAAAACGAAGGGGATTCGGACGGCAGTTGGCAGGACGAATCAACAGATGAAGAGCCTGGGCCTAGTCGCATGGACGGCGTCTCCACCTGGTGCACATGCAATCGGTGCGAGCTAATGCCAACTGAGAACGAGAACTGCTGCTGCCGAGAAAACTCGGGATGCCTGGCCTACATTTCAGAAGGCGAGCCACGACCGCAATGCATCACCGAGCTGCCAGACTTCAGGGCAGCCTGCCTCACACGGGCCGTGTTGAGAATAATGATGGAGTAACGAGTAAGTATACTCTGCTTGTCATGCCACTCCTATTTCATGTTCTTCTACTATATCCAAAATTACATCTACATATCATTGTAACGCATGTAAGTCGTCCAATAGTGTGCATTGTCTAGATAGCATTTGTCCGTGCAGAATGCCATTAGTTACAAGAATTGTCATTGACAACAAACGTTTATTAAACTTATCTTGGTCATTTAAAAACAGTTTGTTTCATTCCTTTTCACAGGTGGTACAGGCTGGTGGCCTATCGTTCCTTTACATGGTGGCTCCACGGGAGGCTTGGACACTGCGTTCGAAGAGTGAAACCCGCCTGTGCCGTTCGTGCCATTAGAGAAACGTTCCCGAGTGACAGCGGTCAGTACATGGGATTTTCTCTCGCTGTGCTGCAACCTGACCTGTATAATCTTTAAAGTCTTGTATTTTTGTGTCATGAAAATAAGATACAAAATAAAACACCACATATATTTTAACAACGGTTGTTTCGATTTTTTAAATGAATCAAGTGTGTCTCCATTCAAGGATGGACGTCAGACATATGTGCTCCGAATGGGTGAAGGTCTGGTTGCTGTGAAGCAGGGTGGTCACTATCTATCTAAGCTAACATAACATATTCTCGATAATGCATGCACTAAATAACACTTGTTCAAAGTCTTTCAGTGGTTTATGTCTCTATAAAAGTCACACATATATATATACTAACAACTACCATTGGATTATACAGGCCTTAGGGTCTTGACCACTATAATACACCGGTTGAAGTGTGGGTCTGTGCTCACAAGAATCTCCGTTATGTGGCATTTGTTATTGATAAGCAACAATATACTATCATTGATATAAAGACGATATACTATATATTGATATAAAGGCGGTTTGCGCCAGTGGATGCGCGCTGTCAGGGGCACGAAAGGCCAAGGTGCCAAAGTACATGTACACTTCAAAAGGTATCCCACGCCAAGGGGTCATCGGTCACATGGCCTCCTCAGTCCTCGTGTCTCCAGCCAGGCCTCCCCTTGAAGCAGGCCCCCCCCCTGCAATCCACATAAGTGTCTCTCCATTCAGCAGTCTTCCTGTGCCTTATCTGCACGCCCCAGGCCCATCCATCCCACCCCCCTCTATCAAAGGCGGTTCGCATCGGGGGATGAGCGCTGGCATGGGGGGCTGTCACGGGCGCAAACGGCCAAGGTGTCAAACAGCATGTACACTTCAAAAGGTATCCCACGCCCAGGGGCCATCGCTCACATGGCCTCCTCAGACCCCGTGTCTCCAGGCAGGCCTCCCCTGAGGCAGGCCACCCCCCTGCAATCCACATAAGTGTGTCTCCATTCAGCAGTCTTCCTGTGCCTTATCTGCACGCCCCAGGCCCATCCATCCCACCCCCCTCTATCAAAGGCGGTTCGCATCCGGGGATGAGCGCTGGCATGGGGGGCTGTCAGGGGCGCAAACGGCCAAGGTACCAAACAGCATGTTCACTTCAAAAGGTATCCCACGCCAAGGAGCCATAGGTCACATGGCCTCCTCAGACCCTGTGTCTCCAGCCAGGCCTCCCCTTGAAGCAGGCCGCCCCCCCTGAGGTCTACGCTAATCTGCTCGTCGTCGTGCTATCCGTGAACTTCTGTGACCGCTTAGAGCAAAGCCATCAGTGTGCTACCTGTGGCCACCCACCTATTCTCCTGCAACATACTGCTCTGCTTCCTGAATCCAACTGTTTGTTGGTCAAGGTAAGGCCATGTATCCTAGTCATATTTTGCAGATTTTTAAATTTCTATCTATTTGCGAGTTGAGTACACAATAGTGCTATGTTCATTGGTCTCATTGCTATTGACTTTCCATTGCTATGCTATCAATAGATCTATTTATTTTCATCTGTGTCTATTGTCATCGAATTGCATTCTTCGGGGGTCCAGTCTATAATGTAAGCATGTTTCCTTCTCGTGCAATACAGAACATCCAAGGGATGAGTCACATGTTCAGATTTTAGTCACATCATTTATACATTTCTGCAACTTATGCAAATACTAAGCCGCACATAATGAACTGGTATAGTTTCTGCGACCAGAACAAACCTTGCATTGATCATTGTATGATTCATTTACTTTTGTATCAAATCTTTATTCTTGAAGATTGTATAATAATGTCGATATTTACTTTTCAGATTTATCAACAATGCCTGCCTGTTCGATTAGCGGTTGCCCTTCGAAGACCCATGCGAAATCTGAAGGCACTACAATGCATGTATTCCCGAAAACTGTTGATCGAATAAGAGAATGGGTCAGACATTGCGGATATCCACTGGATGAGCTGGAAAGTAGAGTCCAACAAGTCTTACAGGACAAGAGGGGTGATCGATACCGCATCTGCAGCCGGCACTTTTCCTTGGACATGTACACAACATCTTTGGTAACAAAGAAGAATAAACGGCAAACGACACAGAAATTGCTCGAAAACGCTATTCCCACTCTATTCGTCCACATTCCGCCACCGGTGAGTCAAGTTTCCAGATTTAGCTTTAGGCCTTGCGGTAGTGCGTAGGTATCCGAACTGATTAATTGATATTGTAGGTGTTCTATCCCTTGTAATAATTTCGATATTGATATGAGTGTATAGTTTTTTGAATAATGAAATTTATCAATATATTCTTTTTCGATTTCATAACCCACAAACGCAACGTATATATATGGGAACAGGGGACTGTGCTGTATTGAGCATTTTTCAAGTATTCTGTCGCCTTACATGGCTATTTTTAATATTGGCATTTCATTATCAATCATTAATTTACCTTTACAACTTCTTGACCATCCCTTGAATCTGAAGCAAGAACATTCTACATCCTTGACGTGGTCGCAGTTATCAACCACGTCTAGCGCGTATCAGGTAATCTTGCTAGGCTAATCCGCTACAGACTTGTTTTATGCATGTCAAGTAATAGTTTTATTTTATCGTGTAATTATTTTACTGAATGTTTGGTTAGTGCTTTCCAATGGATATACACCTTAGTTATCGTCCACTGGTGTTTGTTTTCAGTTATAATTAGTGTTATCCATACTAATGCAAGTACTGTCTTTCAGGGAGATGCTGAAGCGCCCGCCATATCTACAACATTTCTAGATGTTCTTCACCAGCAGGAGGTATGGATACTGACAGCTCCATCGAGCGTCATCATGAGAGCTGGAATTCTTGTCGTTTGATTGTTCTGCACAATGTTTCATTCGTGGTTAGCCGTTGATATGTGCCTGTGCTGTCGACCCCAGGTGTGCGTTATGTTTTCACTATTGTAATCCTCACTAATGCAAGTACTATGTTTCAGGCAGTTGATGGAGCGTCAACCCCTGCATTTGATGCAGAGCCTGACATTCAAGTAATTCCAGGGGAAGTGGAAGCAGGACCATGCGTATACGAATCAGCGCAACAGCTTTCGGAAGTGCGCACTACATTTGCAACATCCATAGATATTCTTCAGCAGCACGAGGTATGGATAATGACAGCTCCATCATGCGTGATCATACAACGTGATTCCACTTGCTATACTTTCTTCCCTATTAACGCAAGTGCTGTGTTTCAGGGAGACGACGAAGCTTCTACTACAATCACAACATCCAATTTAGATGATGCAGATGTAAATAAATCAGAGAAATAAGTCGATGAAATGTGATCACATTTAGATTTTCCTTGATTCTTTTGGACAATGCATCATTTGCGGTTATCTCTTTATATGTACCTGTGCCGTCGAGCCCAAGTGTGTGTTGTGTTTCCAATATTGAAAACCATACTAATCCAAGTACTGTGTTTCAGGGAGATGCGGATGCCTCCTCTCCAATACAACCATTCATGGCAGTCCATGCAGAGCCAGAGGTATGGATACTGACAGGTCCATCAAAATAGATCATCACTGGTCGAATACTTGTCGTTTGATTGTTGCACACAATGTTTAAATCATGTTTGGCTATTGAGATGTACCCGTGTGTTCGTCCTCACGAGTGTTTTATGCTAACAATATTTTGATACATAGTAATGAAAGTACTATGTTTCAGGGAGACGATGGAGCCTCATTCCGTGCTGTCTATGCGGATAGAGAAAATATAGTCGTTGCAGCGCAAGAGGAAGGGAGGACATGCGGAAACTAATCGGAGCTACAGCGTGCAGATGTTGAAGGTCGAGTCAAAAAAGTTGCAAAGAAAAAAAACCAAAAAAAGGTTACTTACAAACAGTTCATAACTTTAAAAAAATGTTTGTGCTGGAGACTATTTTATGTTTTTTTCCAGTCAATTGTACTACACTTCATCTTGTGTTTAAACTGAACATCCCTTTTCCAATCTCTCCTCCAGTTACCCGTGGTTGTCAGAAATATACATACACAGACAGTGAAGCGAATGAGAGATGTGGCTTGCCAGACCGTGTACACTATGGAGGAACTATTAATTGAGGCGAGGCGTATTCAGGCTCGAGATGCTCATGTCCAATGGCCAGAACATGAATTAACTGTGTTTGGAGACTACAGCAAAGTTGCATTGGACCATAGCTACAGTGCGACCGCACCACCACAAGAAGATGTTATTGAATGTATTGAAGATAGCTCTGAAGTAGTTGCAGATCAATTCACACAATCTACACACGCCAAAAATTTGCCACCAAAAAACCTGTCGACATTGTTGTGTTCTCCCATCAATGTTGAAGTAATAGATGTCAAAATGACAGAGAATGAACCAGCCGCAGCATCCATAGACGCATTAGAACTTGATATCACCGATATTACTTTCCAATGTGTTGAAATCTCCACAACGTCACAGGCCGAAACAACGTTGACGCAGGATGACAGTCTAATGAAAGAGAGAAAATACATTGTATTCAACAGTTGTTTGATGGAAATTATAAGTATGCTGAAATGTGTGCATTCCATTAGTTGGAAAGTATGTGGGAAGCCATTGATTAATGTGACTCGTCAAATAAAAGTCAGTAACGTCAAAATAAATGCCGCCTGTAGATTAAATCATAGGTTCTCATGGTCTGCACAACCGATGCTGGGGAAACTGCCAGCAGGCAATCTACTGTGTGCAGCTGCATCACTTTTTAGTGGCTCCAGTTTTAGAAAGTTAGAGGCTTTCTTTCAGTTTGTGGGACTCCATTTCATTTCTAAAGCGCTGTACTACATATACCAACGTGATTATCTGTTTCCGGCCATTAGTGATGCTTGGAAAATTGAACAATTGTCTCTAGCAAGTACATTCGAAGGCAAACGATTCAGGCTAGCCGGCGATGGACAGTGCGACAGCCCTGGATTTTCTGCCAAGTACTGCACCTACCACTTTCAGGACATGGATAGTAAGAAAATTGTGAGTCCGGTGGTCGTGCAGGTAACACAATGTACATCGTCAGTGGCCATGGAGAAACTAGGATTTATAAAATCAGTGGAATATCTACAATCAAGGGGAATGCACATCGACCTCATAGCCACGGATAGACACGTTTCAATTGCCAAGACAATGAGAGAGCAGTTCCCACATATTAATCATCAATTTGACGTATGGCATCTTGCAAAATCAAACAATAAGAAAATCTCGGCTTCAGGGAAAAAAAAAAGGTTTTGAAAGTATTTTGCAATGGTCCCATTCTATCACCAACCATCTTTGGTGGAGCTCAAAAACTTGTGAAGGGTCAGTGGAAATACTACTTGAAAAATGGCGGTCACTGATTCACCACTGTACCAACGTTCACCGCTGGACAGCAAATCAACATTTCCACCAATGTGAACATGGCCCTTTGTCCCCAGAGGAGGCACGGAAGAAGAAGTGGTTGATTCCATCTTCACCGACACACAGCCATTGAGAAGATTGTTTTCGACAAAACTCTATCAAGAGATTTGAGAGGACTGACAGAATTCTGTCACACAGGAGATTTGGAGGTGTTCCACAATATGTGCCTAAAGTACAGGCCAAAGCGCTTGCATTTTAGCTTCCGGGGCATGAAACATCGCACTCTACTAGCGGTCTTGGCCCATAACAGCAATGTCGGAACGTGAACAATCTAGGACTAGGGGTAAAGTAAGGATGCCTCGCTAAACTAAGGTGTTCTCAAAACGAAGTAAGCAATGGGTGATCAAACCAGTCTATGATGAAATGCAGTTCGACTTTGTGAAAGGCCTTATTGTTGCTGTGTTAGAGAAGCACAGATATGGAATTTTGGACGTTTCTGTGCAGAGCAGTGATCCATTGCCACCGAACATTGCGACTGTGCCATGCCCACCCGAAGCACAGCTGATTGTGAAGTACAAATCCCGGTTTAAATAATTGCAATACGATTGTCTTTTTGTAAATAAATGTTATTGTACAGTGTACCTGTAACCCTAACCCCTACCTTCACCATCATGGGTGGCGAACAAGCTGGGTGTCATCTTTGAATTCTCTCTATTCACCTCATATATGTGTATGTATATATGTTTCTCATGTCTCATCTCATGTAAATGTAAATGCTGCGCACTGTTAACGGAGGGGAGGCTTGCGTATTGCAAATAATAGAACAAACAAACAAACAATAAATCTCACTTTTAACTCAACTCCTGTGGTACTTTATACTTTCCCTGACCTTCCGCCAAAAATTAAATGTCTCAATTTGGGCTGCAAAGCTCGCAGACAATGGGGACTAAATTGGGGCACTTAGAACGCGCCAGCCAAGCGGGCCGTGGCATTTGGGAGAGAAGCCAGTTCGCATTTGCACATTGAGGCGCACTACATACACGGATTCTAAACTTCAAGTTCTCACAGATGCCTATACTACGTGATGTTGCAAATAACGAATGCGAAGGACAGCGGCTTTGATTTACAGCTTGCGCCCAGATGAGGCCCACAAGTCGCACTGGAAGTATAAGGGTCTATTGTTTTTTGACCTTGAGACAGGGACCATGCCGAAAGAACTACATATGAAGGGGGTGTGCAATAACGTAAGAGACGATAAGGCAGAAAATTCAGAAACTAGACCGAGTTTCATTTTAGTTCAGTATACGAAAAATCGTTGTCAAGAGCACGGTCCGTTTTACAGACTGTATTACGAAGAGACACAATGGAAATTTCAAATATAATGTAAGTAAATCTTTACACGCTTTTATATCGGAATGAAGATTTAATGAATGGATGCATGAATAAATGAATGAAGAGCTAGGAAAAGCAAGGAAAACGTGTTCGTAGTGGGCACATGGGCATGCGGGTCCACTGGTCTCACCGATCTCGGTCCTTGGCCCAGCCACTTTTCCCTGCACTGCCTACCTGCACTACGGGACTGTCTCTGTATCCTTCAGCCCCTTCTCCCGGCATTTACCTTGCACTTGCCACCAGCTGGCCCTATTATTTAATTTGTATTCAACTAACCATGTACAGCACTCCCCCACTTTCCCCCTTCCCCATGCGCGATCAGAAAGACACCTGGCCTAGTAGGATCGTTGTCTGTCTTCCCTTGTTCCCCACCTGCCTCATCGCCACTGAGTATAGGCGCGTTACAAATGCCATATCATTCCTCACGCACGTAGACTAACTGTGGTTTATCATTGTGTGTTGGCCTCGATTTGTTTCGTTACTTTTCGCATTGATTTTAGAGCCGAACATACTCCATTGAACTATCCTTGCAAGCAAATTGTTTCTGATCGGCTGTAATAAATAAAATAAGTAATATTAATGAAGATCGGCTGGCGAGACTAATTATAATTTTTTTGTTTTCATAACAGGTATTTGCTCTCCTTCTGCTACTGCCATCGGTTTGAGACACCAGCAGATGGCTTTTACAGTGGACACCTGCAGCTTCGTGTGAACAACTGGAGCACACTGACAATTTTATGGGACGATCGCCAAGGGCCCACATGCCCTTACGCTGTACTAGTGCCTAGAAGCAACATATCAACCTTTACGATGGACTAGTGCCTAGTTGATGGAACAGCCTTGCGGTTCACCGTGCTTCCAAAGTGCTTCTTTTAACGAAAAGCAACACCCTGTGTACCATGGCGGATACAGATAAAAGAAAATAAATGGCTTTTGGAGTTCATATGGCAATTGCTGAATATTCTCTAAACATTTAATGTAAAATAAATGTACTTTACCAAATGTACCATGTTGCTGTTTGATTTTAAAGTACAGTTTCATATTCCGAATTGTGGCGCGCTGAGTTGTGAGATGGTCTGTGTTGGTTTCCGGGTTCTGTGTGGAGTCGCGTAGAAGACTGGGCGCGTTTGCCTACGCAGCACAGTAATGTCACGGAGAGAGGCAGGGAATATGAATGTTTTGATAATATCAGGCTCAGGGGCGGGGGAATTGATTTAGTGCCGCAAAAGCAGGTCAGCCAGGGCGATGCGGCAAGTGATAGGATTATCAGAAAATAGCAGCTCCCTGGTGCTTATTTTCGCGTGCGTTTAATGGACGAAAACTCAGGTAAGGTCCATAGGAAAGTTTTCTAAAATCGAGCAACTTAGGCTTAAAAAAAACATGGCCGACTCGTAGGGACAATAAAAAAGTTTACTAGACCATGCCTTTAACTCCTAAGTATTATTGTGCCAGTGTTTAAAAAAGGTTCCAGGTGTGAGGCTAAAAACGATATGCTACTTGCCATGCTGGCCATGCCTGCTAAAAGCACTTTTGTTCCAAATAAATAAGTTGGCTGTCAATGCAGACATTGTCCCTTCATATCAGACTCGTTTTCGAAAGTGTGCTGGCACCTTAACGAACATCCTTACTTTGCCAAAATTGGTTGAATATTCATGGGTCATGAGAGGTCAGTGTACATATACTGTTGTAATTGACTATTGCTGCCTTCAATACTGACAGTCGTGAGTTGTTATGGCAAAAGCTTCTGTGACGAAACTCCAGGCTACTATCACTGCTTGCATGGGTAAACCCCTTCCCATGAGGCCAGCCTCTACCCGATAGTCCCCCTGGTGTTGGTATTCAACAGGTGGCTCTAATGGGGAAGGATGCCCTTGATGGGTACAGTGACGATCGCCTTGTGAGAGCACAATATTCCCCCTCCTTCATTTCACCCCACTCAGTGCCCTATGGTCCCCCACCATTCCATTTATCTATGTAGAGTTGAGAAAGCCAAGTCAAATAAAAACACAGACAAAAAGAGTGATACTGAACTCGATGGTGATCATCAGTTCAGTACGGAGACGAGGAAGTCTGGAGTATTGAGGAATACTCATAGGAACCAAAATATGGAGTCTATTGGTTACCCAAAGTACAAGTTAAAAGAGGAAGGATTAGACCATTTGTCAAACCTGCCCCCGAGGAACCGAGAGTGAAGTGCTGGAGACCCAGAGATATCGGGAGAAACTGCAGACCAGCGCTATGGTGAAACAGAGCCGCCGTCTTTAGAAGTGCTGCCAAAAATCAGCAGACCACAAGAAAATATAACATTCAAGTGCAAGAAACTTGGGACACCTCCTGGAGAGAAGCCACACAGACTAACTAGCTGAAACTGTAGCAGGGACGCAGACAACAGCAGGAGCTGGGAGAGGTCCGAAAGATCATCCAAAGAGTCCAAAGAGTAGGACGCCACGCAGCGGGAACCCAAAAGCAAGGTACGGGTGCTACCTTGGTCAATGTGGGGAGCTGGGAACCAAAAGACAGCAACCTAAGGAAGGCCTGGGACCCCAGTAAAGAGGCTGATGAAACGTGGCTCAAGGGCCCTAAAAGAAATCTAAAGACACCAATATATACTGCATCCATAGACTCTTGGCAGGAGAGTAAACCAAGTGTCCTGAAAGACCGATACAAAGGGGTCTGGGACCCAAACAACAGAGGTAAACCCAGAATAAGCAGGTCAAAGACCAGAAAGAAATAGTACAAAACCAACACGAGGGTCTGGAACACTGAGAATATCAAAAGGAGAGAGCATTCAAGATATGCTTGGCAGGCGCCAGTATTCCGGGAGAAGGAAAGGAATAACAAATATTTCAGAAAAGCTGGAACAAACATAACGCATCTATGTGGAACAGTGCCTGCAGTGCCTTAAGGGGCACTACAAAACGAGCCGGGGCTCATCAAGGGGGCGTGGCCTAACAATGGGGGTCCTGCTGGGCAGTTAGGCCACACCCCCCTGACGAGCCCCAGCTCAATGGACCACTGGCACCCATGCCAGGCAGCCTTTTGTAGAGATCAGCACCCTCTCCCCCATAGGGGAGAGGGTGCTGATCTCTGCATTTATTTTCTATAAGCTTGCCTGGCAGGGGACAGCGCCTCGCCTATTCAGCCTTAACGGTGGTGCTGCCCCTCCTCGCCAGCTGGTTAGGGGCAGCGTCACCATTAAGGCTAAAAGGATGAGGCCGCTGGAAGCAGAGGCCGTTTTCCTGAAGACAAACTACCGCAAATCTGCGGGAGATTCAGGATTTAAAAAACAAGGTCTCTGCTTCCAGCGGCCTCACGTTTTCTCCATAATGGTGGCGCCGCCCCACGGGCATCTCCGAGTTAAAGCGATGCCTCACAGGTGCGGCGCCACCATTATTGCTGAAATGCATTTTTTTTCTGAAGCCTGAAGCTTTCGCACACGAGCGAGAGCTTCAATCTTCAGAAAAAAATACTTTTCGTGTAGTGGCCAGGGCTGGCAGAGGAGATTAGAGGGCCCCGGCAGGGCCCCGCCTCAAAATACAATTTCGGAGCCTGCTGGGGCTGAGCCCCCGCAGGCCCCAGCCCACTTAGAGCCCTGAGTGCCTGGCAGGAGAGTTCACCAGGTCTGTTCAGTTAGATATGGAGTGGAGAAGGGGTACAAAACCTGCATCAACAAACGCCAGGGTCTGGGACCTATATGAAGCTGGGAGAGGCCCACAAAAGTAGAGCACACAAGTCTGGGACCCAAACAAGACTGAAGAAACTTATAATCAAAGGGCTGAGGCCCAGAGCAAGTCATCAAGTCAGCGACAGCCAAGAGGGATCTGGGATCTATATGCAAGGGCACAAGAACTCGAAAATGCTGAAACCAAAGGTCAAGGACCCATTGCCAAATGAAGAATAAGTTACTCACCCATGGCAACGTTCTTCCGACTGGATGTTCCTCCCACGTATTCCTCATCTTTCATATTTCCGAATATCCAGCTTGCTGCCTCGGAATTCTTTTTCTCAGTAGAGGGCGCTGTGTGTCGGTGTCCCTCAGAGGACTCCATCTTGATATCATCACAGGTATAAGTAGCTTGCGCAGCACCCATTGCTCAGTTCCATTTTGAATAGCGAAGCACTGGCTTGACTTACACGGTTACTCCCCCTTGAGAGAGCACAGACTGTAACCACAAGGGAAGTTTTACGGCAGGGTAGGATGGGAGTGGTAAGAAGGAATAGGTGGGAGGAACATCCAGGTGAAAGAACCTTACCATGGGAACTCTCCGTCCTGCGTCTCTGTGCAGGGGCGCGTGGTTGGTGCGGGCCTTCAATGGACCTAGTTGCTTCACTGGTCCATGTGCCCTTATGTCGGGTCCAGACCTGCTGTGGCTCCGACTGTGGTTGCTGTCTTCCAGGTGAGTTATGTCTTTTCCGTCTTTCTTTCCCTCAGTTTTCTCTGTCTTCTCAGCGTCTTGCTCCACTACGCTGTTCCCTAACAATGTTCCTTTTTGTTACACACGGACGGTTGCGATCCCGGAGTTGCCGCGCCGATGGCGAAGACCACGGTGAGTTATTGATGTGCAGAGCACAGCACTGTTTATTGGTGTTAATTGCAAACCTGTGTTCTCTTCTCTTCTTTGTACAGGTTGCGGTGATGTTCCGGAGTGATGAGCGATCGAAACGCTGCTTGCCCAGTTAAGTGCTTTGTTAATGCTGACCTTGTTCCTTCTCCCTTGCAGGTTGTGGTGAAACCCGGAGATGGGCGAGGTAAGAGAAGCGCAGGGTGCTGCCAGGACACGCTGCTTGCCCAGGTAAGAATTGTTATTAATGCTGACCTTGTTCCTTCTCCCTTGCACGTTGTGGCGAACTCCGGAGATGGGCGAGGTAAGCGAAGCGCAGGATGGATTCAAGGCCGGTTACTTCACAGGTAAGTGTACTTGCTTGCTAATGCTGTTCTGGTTCTTCCAGGTTATTAATGGAATCCAGATCTAGGGCTTCAGGATGGGGCCACCGAAGAAGCAGATGAGCAGGAGCTGGACACAGTGAGCTTTACGCTGCAGGAGTGCAGAATAACTCGAAGCATGTTCTGCTGTTTGGATGTGGTTTAAATAGCCCAGGTAAAGTAGTTCCAGGCCCAGCCACACCCAAAACACTAGACCGCATTGCTTGGTTCTAAAGAACTGAGCTGTGTAATAAGCCTCCATGTTGGTTTAAGGTCCAAAACTGGTATTTCTTTATTCCTGATAATGAGCCTGGCGCCAAGACTGACTCCATGTATGTTTCTGATGGAGTTTTAAGGCCCTTGGGGCCAGTGTTAAGGGCTTTAGCCCCATTGCTGCCGGGGGGCTCTTATACCTGAGGGGATCAGGGGCATGGATCGTGAGTTCTTCTTTCTGGCTAGGTGAGCTGCCGATAGAGGGATTCCTTCTTATATTGCCCAGAACCGGAGCTGCATTGCCTCTCTGCAAAGTGGTAGTGACCTTACACCTCCTCTTTTGTTGAGGTAGTACATGGCCACTGTGTTGTCCCTTATTATCGGGACATTATTTTCCAGTACAGAGGGCAGTCTGATTGCCCTCAGCTCCAAAAGGTTGATGTGCAGTTTGGACTCTGATGGAGACCAACGACCGCTGACTGTCAAATCGTTGGTATGGACTCCCCACCCCCCACATGAGTGAGGCATCCGTCACTACTGTAGTCTCTGGCCATGGTGGCCAAAATGATTCTCCTTTCAAGATGTTCTCCCGACAGGCCCACCACTGAAGATCCAGTGAGACTGCTTGGGATTTGTAGGAGATCTGACATCCTTCCTGAGAACTGCGACCACTGGGTCCTGAGAGCCCACTGGTGAGATCTCATTCTCAGGCGAGCCTCTGGCACCAGAAAACCACAGGATGCCATGAGACAGAGCAACCTTAGAAAGTCGAGGTCCAGAAGATGTTGGGCATTGTGGAATTCTGTCACCATCTGCAGAATGTCTTGAGCCCTCGCCCCTGGTGGCGAGGCTTTTCCCCAGAGATGAATCCAGGACTGCTGCGATGAATTGGAGTCTTTGTGATGGTACAATGTGGGACTTCTTGAAGTTGAGGGAGAAGCCCAGCCTGTGGAGGGAGTGGCAAGTATAGCCAAGATGATCTAGGGCTTGTTCTGTGGAAATGGCCCTGATCAGCCAATAGTCCAGGTAGGGGTAGACATGATTTCCCCTCCTCTCCTCAGACTTGCTGCCACAACCACCATTGGCTTGGTGAAAACCCTTGGGGTGGAGGTTAGCCCAAATGCAGAACCCGAAACTGATAGAGTTGCCAACAGCGAACCTCAGGTACCATCTGGGCTTGTGATGGATTGGCACATAAGCATCCTGGAGGTCCAATGATACCATCCAATCCTGAAGCTGGAGGGCCTGAAGGATCTGAGAAAGGGTTAGGATCTTGAACTGGTCTTTCCTGAGGAACTTGTTCAAGTCTCTTAAGTCCAAAATGTCTCTCAATCCTCCGTCCTTCGGAATTAGAAAAATAAGGGGAGTACCAACCCTTGTTCCTCTCCACAGTTACTTGTTCTATAGCACCTTTCTCCAGCAGGGTTAAAATCTCCTGCATAATAAGCAGATCCGGAACCTTCAAAGAGTTGTTCCCCGGTGGATGACTGAGGTTTTTGCAGGAAAGGTAGACAGTAACCTTGGGCAACTGTTTCCAATGCACAAGCATCTGAAGTAATAGCCTGCCATTCTGTCAGGTGCTGTGACAACATGCCTTCTACTGCAGTCTTGTGAACGAAGACCTCAGACGTTTTGGGGCAGCTGACCAAGTGACTGAAGGTAAGGCAGCCCCTGCTGTTGCAGTCTTAGTACTTCTACCCCGTTCACCACAGAAGAATTGTCTTTGACCTCTTTGAGCTGGCTTTTCCTCTGCCCTTTCCGAATGCAGAATAGCAAAAGGACCTACTCCTTCAGGGCGCACCTGTGGGGCGGTTTGGAGTTTGCCTTATTGCAGCTCTAAGGGATTTGGCCACCACCTTGGAAGTTTGCAGCTTCTCCAAACTTTAATCAGCTTTATTCCCAAATAGAAGTGTGCCATTAAAGGCCATGTTGAGAAGTCTTGGGCAAATCCTGATTTTCTCAACCACACAAATGCGCGGATCACTGTACTAGCGCCATGCCTCTGCTGATACGGTCAACAGAGTCGAGACCAGTCAAGAGGGATTCGCACATAGCGTCCTTCCCATCCTTGACAATGTTCAAGAAACAGTCTCGTTCCTCCCCTTCAGGTGATGTGGTCAGCCGCCATCGAAATACAGTCCCAAAGGGCTTGGGTAAATCTCACCAGCGTGCACATAGAATTAGCAGATTTTAACACCATATTATCGGCCGGGAAAACCTTCTTGCCATGGCATCATATTTTATCATCCCTTTCTTGTGGCATCATGGGATAGGCATTTTGTCTACCCGAAAAAGTAGCTGCCTTTACTACCAGGCTTTCTGGTGTTGGATGTTTTGAAAGGTATAGAGGATCAGAAGTTGAAGCCCTGTATTTGGCCGACAGCCTCTTATTCACTGCCGGGACAACCTCGAGTGTTTCCCAATTGGAAGCTACCCTACTCTACAGAGCCCTATGAAATGGCACAATTGGGTCTTCCTGTGGTCCTTTATCCAATATGTCTGTTAAGTCGTCCTGTTCGAAAACAGGTGTGGTCTGGACCATCCCATGTATTCCATGACTCTTGTCAAGAGTTGTCTATAGGTGCCTCCGGCATGATTTCCTGGATCTGCCTTACCAAAATCAATTTGAGGGGAAGTGTCGATACCAATTGCCTCATGAAGGCAGTCCTGCAGGTTTTTCATACAAGACTCTTCCGATACGGGTTGCTCTGGTACAGAAGGTGCACCATATTCGAGTCCAAATGGTCTTTCCTCCTCAGATGACTATTCTGCATCTTCATCAATTGAAGAAAGAGTTAAAATACTCTGAGCGAGGTTGTGGTGTACAAATCTTCTCAAAAGAAGGAGGCGCTATAGATGTCATAATGGGAGCTGACAGTGTCGAAATCGGCAAAGCTGTCAATGGCTTGGAAGGTTTGCACAAAGTCATTGAGGTCTTCGACGATAGCGTCGAAGGAATTGGAATGTACAGCGTCGAGGAGGTCGACACTCGTGGCGTCAATGGCTTTTCCTTCGATTTTGGCATCAATGATGCACTTTTTGGGCTCGCCGTATGGGTTTCTTTCAGCGTCAATGACTACGATCTTTAGTGTTTCATGGAGGCTTTCACTAGACTCGAGGGATGAGATCGCTCTTGAGGAGTTACCACAGCCAGGTTCGAAGACCCACGGCTCCTGTGCTTCCCAGGTGTTTTGACTGGGGTATCTCCTCTAGGTGTTGTTAAGAGGGGCGGGGGGCAGCAAGTCTGCATTCTCGAACACCATCATACTAACTCAATTCCTCCCATTGAGCCGGGGTACTAGGTTTTGAGAGAAACTACGCTTTCATGTGAACTGGATGAGGAAGTGGACAGCGATGTATGGCGCCTCTTTTTGCCATGCCTTGAAGACGAGGAATGAGGCGACCCACTTCGTGAACGGGAGCATTTAAGTTGTTAATGAAGAGGAGATGAAGGCCTCGACTCGTCAAAATATTTACGTTTGGAGGGGGTAATAGATGTTTTAGGATTACCTCTCTCCAACTTTCCTCTGTGCTCTCTTAAGGCCTTGGCCGTCATCGACATGCATTCATCACACTCACACAGATGTTCTGACCCTAGACACCACAGGCAGATCCTGTGCGGGTTGTCAGACAATTTAGCACTGCAGTCCCGGCACTTTTTAAATCAGTACCGAGGAATAGATGGAGCAGATGAGGAAGTCATCTCGTTGAAACCTCGATGAATTTTCTCAGAAATTCGAAGTATCACACGGAACCAAGTGTTAGGTTACTGAAGCTGTGAAGGGCAGAAAAACAGAACTGAGCAGCGGGCACTGCACAAGCTACTTATACCTGTGATGATGTCAACGTCAAGACGGAGGCCTCCGAGGGACATCGACGCATAGCAACCTCTACCGAAAAACACATTTTTGAGGCAGCAAGCTGGATATTAGGAAATATCAAGAGAGACATTTTCAAAGTGTAACAGCCAAGCCTGGAAGGATAGTGTACCAGACTTGGCACTACAATTTTGAGTTGGAGGAAGAAACACCCCCACCACCACAACCCCCCTTTTGATACTTGGCAACTGTGTTTAACATTCATTGTGTGTTTAGACTACAAACTGAACTTTAAAGGTCCCTATTCAGAAAAAGAGAAGCTGCCTTCTGGATCAAGAAGGAACCCAATTTTTCCTTAGTTTAGTGTAAGGGAGGAAAATAGGTTAGGACAAAGGAGGGTGTACTTTATATGTTACAAGGCATCCTGACAGAGTCCTTAATGTTTTTGTTGAGCTAGGGCAACCCCTCAGAGATAGGGCAAGACAGGTTTTTCCTTTTCTTTACCTTTATAATAAGCCCCTTTGCCAACAAGAATACCACCACTGTGTCAGACTTTTACTCTTGCACCCTTACACTACATAAATGGGGCATTCCCCCTCGCTTGCTTAAAATGCTAATTTCTTTATATACTGATAAAATAAAAATCTGTGCATCTAACAATGGAGCTACGACAGACTTTTTTGACACACATGTTGGCATTAAACAGGGACGCAATCTTGTATTTAATATGTATCTTGGGGATTTGACGGAGGCACTGCACTCTAGCATGACTGTCCCCACCCAGACTGGGGACCTTTAAGATTCTGTGGTTTGGGTATGCAGACAATGCGTTTCTGTATAATTATACTTCCAGAGGCTCCCTAGATAAACTGTTATGCTGAGTTAAATGGACTCGCAGTCAAGTCTATGTGGTAGCACTTGAAATACTCAGGATAAGAAGAAACTTGCCTTGAAGCTTGGTGCTCAAACCAATGAATTGGTCATGTCGTAAGACTATCTTGGTCTAACAATTGACCACCACCTAACCTGGGACCAGATTCAACAGCTTACTGCATGAATATTGAATTATGCAAGGGAACATGCAGGCTACTCTTATTTCCCTCTTTATTTATACAAGTCCAAAATGTGACCAGTGATGTTATATGGAGCCGGGATTTAGGCCAAGAACCATGTTAATAAGTTGGGTATGATGGAAAGGAGATGCCTACAAACCATCTTAAAATTACTGCCATCTACCCTCAAATGTGTGCTACTTGAAGCAGGGTTGCATACCTTTTATACTGCATGGATACTGGGTAAACTTTATCTGCACTTGAGTGGCACACGCTCCTGTTAGTTCACCACTTCTAAATGATCAGTTACCAAAAGCAACATTTTTCGGCTGTATGGAAATCACAATATTTAAAAATTGTAGAAGGCAGCCACTAAGTGGTTTCAAAGATTTGGCTTTAAGTTGAATGAATACCTTTGCAATTTCTGACATATTCATTAAAGCATGATCTATGAGATTGATCAGGAACAATCCTTTACTGATTGGGCAACTAAATCTCTGGGCCAGGAATATGTTTTACAATATATGAATTTTTCAGGAACTTGTGATTACTTGTCGGCTTATCCAAACAATTGGATTTTGGTCAAATATTCGCAATCTTGTTGAAACCTTTAAGGTTGTTGGGTGTCGGATGGGCCTGGCAAGAAAACAGCATAGTTACAGATTGTGCAGCGACGTGATTTGGAAACTGTAAAACCTCTGGCCATGGCGTGTGAGGCCCTCCTAGATATTCAGAGTGCCCATTTACTAGCATGTGGAGTCGACATTTCCCATATCAATTTAACACATATGTGGTCTTTGTTCGATTATCTGACCAAGTTGTGGGGCAGATTAGAATCAATTCTTAAAATTCTATGATAATGTATGTGTTGGCAAAATTGTTCCACATTTACTTCTCGATTGTGTACTGTACAAACAACCTTTATTATGTCATATTGTACTATTTTAAATTAAAGAAGTAAAATAAAGAAAATGTGTGATCAACCTATCTAAGAAGGTTGGTAGTCTAGCACTGTTCACGGAAAATGGGTAAACCTACTTTATTGTTCATTGTGCATATCAAGATTGCGAAAATAGTTGCCCAGACTTCTGTATTTTGGTCAGTGTCCACCTACCGCTCTATGTTAGCAGTTAAGAAGCTGGGTAGCTTACTTATTAAACTGTTTGGGTGTGATAGGGCACCCAGGGTAGGGTGGACTTCAAAGCTGGCCTAAGAAGATGGGGGTCTGGCTGTGGCAGACTTCAGGAAGAACTGCATTAGATCATCAACTCCAGCATTCTACTGCATGGAGTCGTTGTGAATCTTGGTAAATTGATTACACATGAATCCTTGCAATATCGGTTGGGGTCTGAACCTAAACATTAAAAGGAAAGTCTAAGGTGACATTTTTTACCTTTATTATATGCCATTCCAGGAAAATTGATTCTTTAATGAAACACTGCATGCTATAGGAAGGGTGAAGTGCAATGCAAAGGATTGTGATACTGATGGTACTGTGTACCTTAATGCTAAGTTTCTCTTTTCTGACTTTGATACTACCTGGGCATTTGGAAACAGGCTTTTCGTGAATGTTGCTGTGGTTATAATAAAAACATTGCCATCCCCTAGCATCCCACTCAAAGAAAATGTATAACTATAAGAGAAATTGCTGGGTGTACCCATATAATTCCAGAAATGTACAAAGCACTAAAGAGCAAAAGATTTCAGGTCCATTTGAAAAATGTGGTTGGCTGTTAGGCAGGATTAGGTTAAACAGATCGAGGACGCAGCCTGCTCAGCAATAAGCATACATGCTAACTAGGTCTTAAGGAATGCTTGTTTTAAGTCAATTGAAATTATATTTCCAGGTAGGACATACCAGCACTTTGCAGCAAATTTAATGTAGAAGCCACCCCAGAATGTCCTACGTTTACTGCATTTCCTGCTAGTGTCTTTCACATGGTTTGGGAATATGCCTGAGTGAGGTCACTAGTGAATGACATTATTACCTATTTAGAGAATATCACCAAGTGGATTTTAGAATCCTTGTTGCTTCTCTGCTTGTTAGAGCGAGTGCCACAGAAGAAGAAACAAACTACACCCAAATTTCTAGTCCAAGACCTCCTTTTAGTGGGAGGCTGCCCAGGCTCCCCCTCAATAGGCATTTATTTGTAAGTTTGATGGCAAAGCAACAGGAATGTAATAGTTGCCTCAATGTGTCAAGGAAATTGAACAGTATATTTATTCCATATATACTAATTATACTAACTTTGCTTTTGCTCTACTTTAAGTTAATAGAACAGGTAAAGTTCCAGTGTCTCAAACTAAGGTCTCCATAGCAGCACTCTCAAAAGCAGCCGAAACAGATTTACATTTCTGAAATGGCCATTCCCTTGTGTTAACGTCCTAAACCCAAAAGTGGTTTAGTGTTCTAAAAGGTTTATCATGGCAAAGCACATACAATGGACCAGTAAACCAATATAACTTTTAGTGTAATGCAGAGTCAAATTCACAACGTTACAAAATGCCAGCATTTGTGTTGTGTACTTTACAATTTTATGGGTACATGTGTATATACAGTTTTGCAGACGTTGTTCAGGTATACAGGTTTGGACTAAATACGAAAAGTATCTTTGGAATAACAACATACAGAATAACAAAACAAACCATTTTCCTTGGCTTCGATGCAAGTTTTTGTAGAACCGTAACATTTGGTGTACTATCTGGTCAGATCTGAATAAATATTCAAATTGAGACATTCTAGGTTTTGCATATTCCAATATGTATGCAAATCAACCAATACTTCACTGATATGGTCAAAACAATACTGAACATCGGGTTTCGGGCACATTTTCATTTCATGTGCCACCATTCGGGGATAGAATTGTCCAAATTAAGGAAAATGAAAATAATCCCTTTGAGTGTACAGTTAGAAAATTAATTTTAAAATCCACAGTGGATGATATTCCAGTTTATTTAGACCTTCAAGTTTTCCATATTGCCAAAAATAGTTCATGCATTTGCAAAATAAGGATTTTCTATTTTTCATACAAGAAAATTCTTTATAAACGTTAGCAGAATAGGGATCCTTAACTTGATAGCAAATCAGCACAGGGCAACTGATTTCATTATCTAAAAATGTCTTCTCTGCTGTACAACTATGTTGCCATAAATGGAAATGAAATCGAACACAACATTATGTGTAGAAGATTATTTCTGGTATTTGTCCATCTTCTACTGAAGTACCATTGTTATTTCCAGGAGAACTAAAAAAGAAAAAACAGGTTTTGCAAGCTGTGGGAGTTTCATGCTGGACTTTCTTTAATCCTTTTGTACCGTAATGGGAATCTGGCCCCTAAAAAAGAAAAACATGATTAAGCCCACAGCCGAATTTGAATTCTGTGCACTAAGAAGAGTTCAAAACACATCTATGAAGGCTTATAATTACTGACTGCAACATTGCGTTTGCATAAAACGCATGCAGGTCATTTTGGATGTTGAAATGACCAATTAGATTTTAACAATAGGTGTGCAAGCTAGAGAACAATGGCAACTAGTTAAGTATCTCTTGATGCCCCACTGAGCTGCAGATATTGTGTACAATTGTTTACATGAAAGATAGTACAGTCTACACATCCCCAAGTGACATAAAAAATTACGTTGATAGTTATTTAGGTTCTTAGTCCTTGCTCTCCCTCCCGCACAAGAGGTTGCGACAAAAGGCATCCACACATGGGTTGGAAAAAGCACACTAAAAAGGGGGCTGACACTTCAAAGAGCTGTGATTGATAAGCAGTTTAGTTAAGCATGTGCAAGCCCTGAGCGGCATCAACTGCCACACTCAGTTCCATATGAGCTCACCATTCTGCAGAGGTTGTGTATGCTATACTTTAACTTGGGGATGGCAGGGTGGGTGCTGTGAAGGAGTGACAAAAAAGGCAAGAGAACCAAAATCACCACAAAGTCAATTCTTTGTCGGCCTCTCCCTCCATTCAAAAGTGGTTGGGGCCGAACAAAGTCCACACAATATACTGGTAGGAGCAGACAGCATATGCTAAACAAATTTGAAGCAAATAGGCTACGAAGCACTTCTTGGCCAAAAGATGCATCTTTCCTAAAATATAGTGATCTCGAGACTCCATTAAAGACAGGTGCCAAATGATTTTATTGCACAATACTATTTATTGTATAGTATAGTGTCCTTTAGGTCATGGTGTAGTGCCCTTTAGATGACGCGTGTTTCGGCCGCTGGCCTTTCTCAAATCAGGGCATAGTTATTCATTCGTATTCGTTGTTCCTTAAAGGTTCGATTCGGTCCAGTATAGTAATGGGCTGAATCCCAGTTTAGCAAAGTTTTGTCAGTCTTTCGCGTCGGCTCTCAGAGATCTGACAAACCTTTTTAAGGACCAAGGAATACGAATGAACTATGCCCAGATTTGAGAAAGGCCAGCGGCCGAAACGCGTGTCATCTAAAGGGCACTACACCATGACCTGAAGGACACTATACTGTATTGCGCAATACAGTCATTCAGCACCTGTATTTAATGGAGTCTTGAGATCAATGTTGGCATAAGCAGTTTTTGGGCTTTTTTTACCGCCATTCTCCAATAAGACGCGACAACCAAGCCATTGTAAACACTGTGATTAACAAGGTCGCCGAATCGAGCAGTAGTAGTTAAGTGCATTTCCTAAAATATAGGTTCAATGTGAAAAGTTTGCAAAAGTCTTGGTGTATGTAGCTCAAGAAGCAGCCCTCAAATTTACAAAACAGGAACATGCCTTGAAAGGCCACAGATGCTGCCTTGGTCCTGGATGAGAGAGTCCAAAGTCCTTGTGTAACCTACTCCTCTATTGCTGCATGCTTTAGCAATGCAGAACACAATCATCTGTGAGGCTTTATTTACTAAAAGGTGATGATTAAGTGATGTGCCTTTGAAGGACTTCTCTCACTATGTAAAATGTCAAAGCCTTGGCAACATCCAAGTTGTGACAAATTTCTTCAGCAAGCCAAGAATGAGGCCTGGAGAGGAATACTGGACGATTTATCCCTTGGTTCAGATGAAAAGCAGACTACTTCAGGTAGGGAGTTGTTAGCAGAACCACCATGTCTCTGAAAAATAAGACATGCATTACTCACCGTAATAGCATTTCTTATTTTTTTAAAACTCTTTATTAGTGGTCACAAAGATACACAGCAGTTACATCGTTCCCACAGTGTAGGACAATCATATGATATACATCTCATCGAGGTGGTAAAGACAACATAGTTTCATCATCAGGAATCATGTCACACAAGTACATTGTGAAGGGTCCCCATATATCTTTAGGTCTGCTTGCCGCCGGGCGGTTGAGGACAAACTGTTCTTCAGCGTCATTTACATATGTCAGTTCCCGAAGGAAATGTTTCATGCTGGGTGGTACAGTACTTTTCCACTGTTGTAAAATGCATTTTTTGGCCACTGCACATGAAACGTTGAACAGTCTTCTGACCCTTTCAGAGCACTTGCCTATGTCTCCAAACATGTATTTCTGCTGGGTTAGCGCAGGGGGAACTTGTGGGATTTCTTCTAGCATATCCGCCACCTCTCTCCAGAAATTCCCCACGGGCACCCCCAGTACATGTGGAATGAACCAGCCCTACTTGCTTTGCATTTGGGACATTCCCCGGACCCATCTGGCGCAAACTTGGCTATTTTGGCTGGAGTGTAATGTAGCCGGTTTACAATTTTAAACTGGATCAGGCGTAGGCCAGTGTTCAAGGAAACCCTTTTGTTGAGCAAACGGTATCTGTCCCAGGTTTTATCATCTATGGAGATCTGTAGAGCCCTCTCCTATTTATCTTTAACCAGGTTAGTCGTGGGGGAATGTGTTTGGACCGCAGCATATAGTTTGGAGATACCTAGACAGTCCCCAGACGTTATCAGCTGTATACATGGGTGCGTAGGGGGTTCCTCAGGAAAAAGTGCCCAGTGTTTCTGGAAGGCAGATCTCATGCAATAGTATTGGAGTATCTTAAGCGGACCCCCGCCCAATGCCCCAGTGACTTCCTGCAGGGTCGCAAATTTCCCGTCAATGAACATGTCACCCAGTTTAATTTCCTCATTAAGATCCCAAGCCTCGCGCAAGCTGCTGTCATGTGTTGGCGGCATGTCAGGGTAATTCCAGAGGGGAACCTCTGGGCTGTAGGGGGACATCACTCCCAATCTTCTAAATGTAGCCCTCCATGCACCAACCGTACAGCTTACCTGGTTAAACTCACATGTGTCTCTATAATGTGTGTCAAAAATCACAGACTGTATATTCGTGGGGTGTGTGGTGAGTTCTTCTATCGCCACGTGCCCCCCCCCATCAGTTTCACAGTACCAGTATCTCGAGAATTGGGCTTGGGCAGTATAATAGTATAGTTCAAAATCAGGTGCTGCTATGCCGCCTGAAGAGTATGGTTCAGTCATTTTTTCCCATCCTATTCTTGGAGTTTTTCCATTCCAGAGAAAGGCTGTCACCATTGATCTAAGTTTATTGAAGAAGGGTCCACCCGGCCATATCGGGATGTTAACGAAGAGATATAGTAGCTTGGGTAGGACTATCATTTTAAGAACCGCAATTCTTCCATGCAATGAGATCAGCAGGTTGTCCCATAGCAACAATTTGGTATTTAAGGCCTGTAGTGTGTTGTCGTGGTTATCTGTGTATAGCGTATGTTTATCTCTTGAGACAAGTATCCCCAGATATATAATGCCTTGTTCAGACCATTTGAGTCCACAGAGAACCGGGGCACTTGGTTGCCGGCGTAAGTGGGAAGATTTCCGACTTGGCCTTATTTATGGAGTACCCCGAGTGAGCAGTAAATTCCTGAATCTCCGCCATAATGGGTGCTACATTGTTTTTGGGCTCACGGACATACAAAAGCGTGTCATCCGCATATAGGGAGAATAGTGGGGTAGAGCCCTTCAGATTTATACGCTTATTTGAGTGTGTAAGCCTGACCGCAATCGCCATTGGCTCTATTGTTAAGGCAAACAGTATGGGTGAGAATGGGCAACCCTGCCTGGTGCCCCTCTCCAGTAGGAATAAATCAGAGATGGATCGATTGGTCAACACTTGTGCCCCAGGTTCCGTATATAGTAGTTTCACATATCTAATGAAGTTAGGGCCGACACCAAATGCCTCCAGTACCGCTAGTAAGTAAGCCCATGACACTGAATCAAAAGCCTTTTCGGCATCTAGTGATATGGCCACTGCATTCCTCCCCGGGTCTATTTGGGCCATGATACCAAAAAGTCTATGAAGATTGAGGGCTGTGGATCTAGCGGGGATAAACCCTTTTTGGTCAGGATGGACAAGTTCTGGGACTGCTGGTAGAAGCCTATTGGCCAACACTTTTGCAAATATCTTGATATCCTTGTTTATAAGAGAAAGGGGCCTGTAGGACGATATGTCCTGTGGTGGGCGACGGGGTTTAGGGAGTATGGTTATTATGGCCTCTCTTATCGATGGGGGCAGTATGTTACTCTGGAGGGCTTCCTCCCATACCTGTAACAGCACTGGCACTAGCTCCTCGCGGAACTCCTTGTAGAATTCCACACGCAATCCGTCTGACCCTGGAGCTTTATTGGATGCCAATTCGTTAATCGCTTCAGCAATTTCTTCAGCCGTGACAGGCTGGTCCATTGCCAGCCGGGTCTCCTCCGGGAGTTTCGGCATCATCAGCGTCTCTAAGTATGCTTTAATTTCAGTGTTTGTCTTGGTGTCCTCGTTACTGTATAGTTGTTGGTAGAATTTAGCAAACTCACCATTGATCTCTTGCTCTCCCAGAAGGACCTCACCATGTGGCGTTTGTATGCTCGTGATCCAGTTAGGGTGTCTATCTAGTTTCAATAAATCGGACAGCGTTCTGCCCGCTTTGTTGCCATCGCCATATCTACGGGCGCGGACCGGGGCCGCCATATATTGAACTTCACTAGCAGCCAGCCTGCCAAATTCTTGGAGATGTGTCTGTATCTCAGCTAGTGTTGTCTTATCCTGTGTACGAGTATAAGCTTCCTCCAGCTTCCCCAATTTATTTTCAGTTTGGGTTAACTCAGCTCGGACCCCCTTCAGGAGATCCACCGATTTGGATAACAGGGTTCCCCTAGTCCAAACTTTAAAGGACTCCCATAACGTGGAATATCTGTCGACCAAGCCTATGTTTCCGTCGAGGAACTCCGCAATTTCAATGTGTAGCCCTTCTACAACCCAAGAGTCGCCCAGCAACCCCCTGGGCATTCTCCATCTTCTGACAGGTCTGGGGCAGTTATGGAACTCAACCTCAAGTACTACCGGGGAATGGTCAGATAGTGTGCGGGACAGTATTACACATGAATGCACCGCAGTGATTACGGCGGGGGAGACAAGCCAGTAGTCGATTCTGGACTCGGAATCGTGAACCCAAGAGTAGTATGTGTATCCCTTTCTGTTTGGGTGCAGCACCCACCAGGCGTCCTCAAGGGAGAGCTGAGGTAGGATGTGTTTCAGAGTAAGAACAGCTTTACTAGGCACCCTCATGATCGTACTGGATCTATCCAATCTGGGATCGAGAGCAACATTGAAAGCTCCGTCCCACAATACAATAGGCACATCAATGGAAGGAATTAGTTGGTATATATTCGTATACAAGGCTGGGTCATCAATATTAGGACCATACGTGTTAACCAGCAGCATTTGTTGACCTGTAATCTCACCCCAAACAAGAACATATCTACCAATGGGGGCAGTTTTTTGGCCTTCCAACTTGAATCCCAAGCTTGGGTGTATAAGAGTGATGACTCCTCTGGACTGGGATAAATAATTTGTGTAAAACCTTGACTTGTCCCATCCAGGCAATATACATTCATTATTAGTATCCACAGCATGTGTTTCTTGCAACATAACAATCTGGGCACCATGTCTGACTATGTAATTCCCCACTTTTAGTTTTCAACCCGATTATTCAGACCCCTAACATTCCACGACAACAGCTTCACCCTCAGTCCGTAACCTATGTCTTATAGGGAAATGTTCAGATAGCATCACACACCTCAACGATGCACCTCTCGTATAGCATGGATCATGCCAGAATCTCCGAGACCACTTGTTTAACCATTAACCAGTAACCTGTTTCCCCCATTCCCATCCCATGACTAAGTGCCATAAGATGGGGCCCACTCCCCGTTTCAAAACATAAGTCTGTGCAACAACAACTTATTCCATACCCTTTAACCAGCCCACCTCCCTCATCGTCACCCCCAACTTGACGATGTTCCCACCTCAACTTGTGAGGCATTCCAGGGGTAGTCATGTTGCCTCACATGACCGCCAATCCCGGTCCCCAACGCCCCACCTGTTCATAAATTATGGGGCCGTCTGCAGCATCAGCCATTCACGAACCAGAAGACAAAGGCCTCCAATTACTGGACAAATCTGCAAAGAACTTATATCTTAATCCATTGGACTGGGTCTGTTCTGCGCCGGTCTAGCCCCCTGGGAGGAAGGGGTATAGAGGACTCTATACAGGTCAAGGCTTCGGTCGGGTTTTCAAAAAAGTGTGCTCTCCCTGCATGCTGAATCCTCACTTTGGCCAGGAACATCAAGGCATATGTGATCTGACGTGCTTTCAGGAGTTTAACTGGATCATATGATCGTCTACTCGCCTGAACAGAGGCGGAGAAGTCTGGATATATGAGTATGCGATTACCTTCATAATGCAGTGTTCCAGCCTCTCTTGCCAAGCAAAGGATTGTTTCTCTCCCTCTCTCTATAGTTCAGGAGACGTGCAATTATCGTACGTGGCGGCGCTCCTGGCCTGGGTGCCGGTGCTAGCGTGCAGTGCGCTCTCTCTACCAGGAAATTTTCTGAGAGTGCTTCCGGCCCAAAAAGGATTTGAACAGTTCTTCCATTTGTTTCTCCATTTGACCCTTCCCAAAGGACTCCGCCACACCGACCACCCGGACGTTGTTTCTTCTTGATCTAGATTCGAGATCCTCTCACTTGCTTTGCAGTTTACTTATTGTTTCTTTTATATGGGTAATGTCTCGACTGTGATGGGCAATAGTATTTTCATTCACGCTTATCCTGTTCTCAGTCTCTGTGACACGTGCGCTCTCTTTGTCCATTCTGGCCCTCATGGTGCCTGTAGTGGCCACTATTTCATCTAGCTTTGTGTTAACTGCCAAGAACCCATTTTTAACTAATGTGGCCAGTTTATCCTCTCGGTCTGTTACTTCAAGTTCGCCAGATAGATTGGTCTCCAGATGTATTTCCACTACCACGGTTTGATTTTGAGTGCTGGTATGTGTGTCCATTGTCCTTTTTTTTTTTTTACTGCCTGGAGTTTTTTTTGCTTTGTTTGGTTCCCCAATACTGGCGTAGGACTGCGTGTCTATCCTAATTGTACTTCTAGAAACGTTGTAGGGCTGTGGTTTCCGAAGGTGGCCGCGGGTATGAATATGCCTGCAGCCCCAACAAGTACCAGGTCTCCAGTGCGGATCTGCCACGAGTGAATTGTGTCCTCTCAAGTACACACTGCCCAGGTGTGTTTCTCGAGACCCTTAGCCTCCCCGCCGAATGCCACAGGGTTTTATCTGTGTGTTTAGGCTGCCTAGAAGGAGGCCGTGTAGTAGCTGTAGGATGTTTCTGTAGCCGCCACAGAGTGCGAAATATCAAAGTTCAAACGTGCCCTCCGTGACAAACAGCAGTATCGCTTCAGGCCAGACGAAACATGCGCATATTCCACGGGGAGTCAGAACCCCACAGCACAATCGTATTGTCTATAACATCCAATGCTCATTATCTCATGTCAGCTTCAGTATCAAAGTCCGTTCAATTACGTAGAATGCAGTTTAATTAGTAGTTTGGACCTCGTGCGTGCCAGTATAATACGCCCGCCGGGGCACCCAGAGCGTAGGAGCGCTCCGGTCGCTAGATCGCGGCACAGTATGGGCAAGAGATGAACCCGCGGCTAATCAGTCACACCGCACACCTCACCCATGTATTTCACAGCCTCTTACTTGTTGCTAGTGCGTCTACAGACGTGCTGCCATCGGGCCCAGACGCCCAACGGGAGATCTGCAGACACGGCGTCCGGGGAGAGGAGGGCGGCGGGCGTTCACAGCGGCTTGGAGCCGGGAAGTTCCGATCGAGCCCGGGTACTTAGTGGAGGGATCAGGCGCCCTCATACTGCAGCCCACGAAGAGTGGGGGTCGTATGGCAGGGCTAGGCGCAAACCGCCAACACAAGCTCCGCCCACTTGCGGCCCACAGTTCACAGCATCCACAGCAATCGGGTGAATACACCCGGTTCTATGTGTCGGCCCGACAGCGCCGCGGGTCGGTGAATTCTCACTCGGGCATATCTCGGCAACCCAATGCAGCAACAAGTCCGGATTTTCTCTGGTTGTGGACGAACACCCAGGTGTCTGCTCACGCAGGTTTTCGGTCTTCCAGACGGCCTTAGAACGGAGAACTTAGTGCAGGATATTGTGGTGCGACAGGAGCTCCGAAACTAGGCGGCCATTTTCCTCGAGCGCAACAGTTCCCCCCTGTAATAGCATTTCTGATGATTGTTTCTGCTTAGATTCACATGCTGTGCATATAGTCTGACATCCAGTGGTAAATCGCTGAGTATTGCATCTTGTCTTTCGAGAATCGACAGGGGCATGCCTGTAACACTATCCCTAACATGTAGTGTACCCAAAATCCCTCACGCTTCGAGGTCCCTCAGATTGTATTTTTTCTGCCATGAGTGAGTACATAAAGAGAGAAAGTAGTAAGACATCTATGTTCCTTCCACCCGAGCGGGGAGGAAGGGTGAGCGCATGTGAATCTAAGCAGATACAATCAGAAATGCTATTACGGTGAGTAATGCATGTCTTCTGATGCTTCTTAATCTGCTTAGCATCACATGCTGTGCATGGACTAGCGAGCAGTACCTGGAGTTGGAGGTGGGTTGTGTGAAGGAATAGTAGTCTTAGTACTGTGTGTCCTACCTGAGAATAAGACCTAGAATGAGTGTCTAGGCAATAATGTATAAAAAGGTGTGTACAGAACTCCAGGTTGCCGCTTTGCAAATGGACTCTAGGGGAACATTTGCAATGAATGCTATGGAAGACCCAGTGCCTCGAGTAGAATGTGCTCTAGGCTTGAAGCGCAATTCTCTCTTAGCAAGAGAGAAAGAGTGTGATGCAATTGACAATCCACCTTGAGATGGCCGATTTAGAGACAGGATCCCCTTTTCTACCAGCTGCCACTGAAACGAAAAACTGGTTAGTCTTTCTTAGTGATCTAGTTCTTTCCAGGTAAAACAGGTCTGCCCTACGCACATCTAATGTGTGTAGGCTTCTTTCAGCCATGTTAGTGGGGTTCTGGAAGAAAGTAGGCAACTCTATTGATTGGTTCACATGGAAATAAATTTAGGACCAAATCGAGGGCGAGTGCGCAGAACCACCATATCTCGATTGGCTGTAACGAAAGGGTCTAGGACTGAAAGGGCCTGTAGTTCGCTAACTCTTCTTATAGAAGTGATGGACACTAGGAAGGCAGTCTTATATGCAAGATCCTTGAGACTTGCTTTATGCATAGGCTCAAAGGGAGACCCCATAAGTCTAGTCAATACCCCCATTTAGGTCCCATCCGGTAGCCGGGTTAGAAATGGGGGGGATGAATGCTCTTAACCCCTTCCATGAAAGCCTTAATAACCAGTACTTTCCACCACAACACCTGTTGTGATGTGGTGTAGGCTGAGAGGGCAGCTAGATGCACTTTCAGGGAATTAAAAGCCAGACCCGAGTCCAGTAAGTGAGTCAGGTACAACAAAATGTGTGTAGGAAAGCAGTCAACGGGATTGATGCCCTTCGAGTTGCACCAGATAAAGCGCTTCCATTTACTCGAGTAGCAATATCGAGTGTTAGGTTTCCTCGCCTCCCTAAGCATGTCCATGTATCTCTGAGGGAGTTGTAGGTGCCCAAGAGCTCTACGACCTCAGGAGCCATGACGCTAAATTTAGTGTTTGTGGGCATGGGTGAAGTGTTTTTCCCTTGTCCTGAGATAACATGTTGTACGGACAAGGCAGTTTCATTGGAGGAGATAGGGACATCTCCATCAGATGATAGAACCATGGTTGGTGGGCCCACATGGGGGCCAACAGTATCATGGCAACTGGTTCTTGGTGCATCTTGTGCACAATCTTGTTGAGTAGGGGAGTCGGGGGTGTTGGGGGGGCATAAACAAATTTCCCTGACCATGCAATCCAGAGACCGTTCCCCTTGGATGGTTCTGGGGGTACCTGGAGGCGCAATCCTGGCACTGAGCGCTCTCCAGAGTTGTAAACAAGTCAATCTCTGGGACGCCCCATAGCGCAAAAACATTGGAGACAATGTCTTCGTGTAGTCGCCATTCATACTCTACGGGCAATGGGAAGTGTCTGCTGAGCACGTCCGCCAGAAGATTGAGTTCCCCTGGAACGTGTTGGGACAACAGGAACATCCTGTGTTTGAGAGCCCATTTCCAAATGTTCTGGGACAGCTTGGATAGCCCTGGAGAGTGTGTACCCCCTTGCTTGTTCAGGTAGTACATGGCCGTGGTGCTGTCTGTCAGGATTCCCCTGTAACTGTCGGAAAGGCTTTCAGTGCTTTGAATACAGCTAATAGCTCCAACAGATTTCTGTGGTTGGCTGCTACTTCTGGGGACCACACGCCGTGCACTGTCTGCTAAAGCATGCGCCCCCCCACCCCCTGTGAGAGATGAGTCTGTCATGAGAGTGGCTTCCACTGCGGGGGTGGTGAAGGCTTTTACCTTCAAGAGGTTTTCTCTCAACCACCACTGCAGCAAGAGAATGAGGGCTGGCGAGACAACTACAGGATCTTCCCATTGTCAGCTGGCCTGACACCACTGGCTGTTGAGCCACTCTTGCATGGGACGCAGATGCGCGTGAGTAACTAAGTAAATGCGGGACGCCATCATTTCTAACAGTCTCATGGCCTTGCGTACAGAGACGTCTTTCTGGGAGGGCAAAAGGGGCACTTGCTCCGGGCCCCACATTGGAGGGGGGGCCCCACAAGGCTGCCTGATCTAAAGAAGTAAGATTCCATTGTTTAGTACATGTTAGGATATTTTATGGCATGCTGCTGAGACTCTACTCCTATTGCCTGCCGGTTGTTGACAAGTACATTCTGCCTTGATCAATTCATAATGTAATGCTTTCTGTGTTCACTGTGGTATACATAGTCTGTGTGTTTACTACTGCACAACTCATGTAGCATTCTTTTCTTTCTGGAGGAATTATGTTGATCGAGTGCCATAGCCAAAGCTGAAATTCATATTGATAAATTGAGTACCACAATGGTTCAGAAATTCGCTCAGTGTGTTAAGCACTCATTGCAGAGATAGGTGTTCATATACAAGATTAGAATAGCACATTCCAGCAAGGCTGGCTGAGCCCTTCCTAAGACTGAAGTTTATAAACCTGCCTGCACATGTACTTGATTTTGCAGCACAACAGGCGCTATTATCAGCAATGTACCTGCACCAGATAGAGGTTGCTATAAAAACAAACATTATCTGTATGGTGAAGGTCTCGAAATTGGTTTGTTCAGATGTGGTGTTGTAAAACCTAGGCAATCACCTCCATCGATGAGCATAAACTGTTAGTCCAAGTGGTGAATAAGTATCCAAATTCAAGACTGTGCAACCAAAGCGTTCATGCTAAACTCCTGGCTTTGCCAGCAGATGATACTGTGATCCTGGTCAAATCATCTAATATCTCTTACATTACTGCGCTATCTTCTGTGAGTTTTGCCTTCTCTCATGCTGGTGGCATAGTTTAGCCCATTACTTGAGGTTTTTTTCTTATGTAGGCCATTTGAGTGGAAGGGGTGGTAGACAGAAGAGAGCGGACCAGATGTTGTAGGCCTCGGGCAAGCATATGTTAAGGTACAGAAGGAGTTTGGGGTAATTGTACTCCTATCTGTGCCAGGCTAGGCCAATAGCAAGGCTTTGGTCTGTCGCTACTCCGGGTACACGAATGGTTTATACAACCATTGAACTGTGTTACCAATTTGTGTGCTACTTAACTTACGTTTGTGAGAACAGTTTACTTTGTGCCCAAGTTTGATAAAGAGCGAAGTCAGCTCGAAACACATGTCACTACGGGGGCACACTTTCAATAAAGACACCATATGACATTTCTAGTACGATACTTCATTTTCAGTGATCTTGGCACAACACCCGGGGCAACCAGTTACAAGCATATTTTAAGGTATGTTCATTTGACACAAAATAATTGTGTGCTTTTTCGTAAAAGTCGAGGTTTTTCTACAATTTCACAAGCCAGTGTTTTGGAAGTAGTTAAAGCTTTAAAATACCAAAGACAAATCCAGATAAAATCTGTTAAATCATATCAGTTGGTATGCTACTTATATACTTCTATTGATGATGGAGAGAATGAAGCTAGAATAATTCCCATTTTGCAAAAAACACCCTTCTATGATATTTTGTTTGAAAAAATTGTTACGTTTGGAAATGTGATTTGTGCACTTTCCAAGTCTGTTTTTATAAAATTAGATTATTTTCCAGTTCTTACCATGAAGTAAAATAAAGTGTTCAAATGCAGAAATTGCAGAGTTGGCACAAATCTCAGCTTCACCCCGTAACCAATGTGAGATCCTGGTCATCTCATTTAATCTTGTATTGTCGAACCACTGAACGTTGCCAGTCCCTAAACCTTTCAAAATTGTCAGCCCTCAGAGTGATTACCTTCTCAGGGTATGATCTTCAAAAAAAGCCCCACTCATTGGTTCACTGGCTAGAGTGTTGCTTCCACTATAATAGTAAGCATTGATATACTGCACACCACAGGCGCCTGTTCTTTTGATCTCTAGGGCAACACTGTTTGAACACCATGTCCCTCTTCTAATCTCTGTCTGGATAGATATACTCTCCAGGTAGCTTCTAATCTACATCCACTATACATGCTATAGTATGGGTAGCTTTCTCTTTCCTTCCAATTGGTGTCCGCTATATCCATGCTCGAGTACTTTTGCATTCTGCGAGGCAGCTAATGCGAGTTCTATCTATTCTGGATTACAGGTACATTTTACATATGGTCCTGCATTAATACTAGAGGCTTCATACCTTCCTGGATGCTATTGATAAAAATGATCCTGTATCTATACTAGAACTGTAAAAAGTAACCACTTCGTAGACTGCTAATGTTGGACTTCAAATGCTACTTGTTATTCTGATTAGAGCAAGAATGAAGAGGATTCGGGGACTTCAAGGGAGTAAACTTCCTTTTTTAATGCTTTGAGGAAGCATATCAACCTATACGTTTTAGGTTGTGATCGCGACGAGGTGAGGATGCAAACAGATATTTTTGATCACTTAATTCCTTTGGTTTTGTGGAACGGGGCCCCAATGATGTCCGTGCCCAGGGCCCCAAAAGTGCATAAAATGGCCCTGCTTGCGTACCATCACCTCTCAACTGGCTACATAAAGAGGGATATGAAACGGCATGTTCTGAAACCTCTCGGAGGGGAAGACAAGGCTGTCTTCTGTCCGAATTGCACCCCCTTGAAACTGTTTGACTTGACTGGGGTCTAGGCTGGATTTCTTGTCGTTGATGAAGAATCCCCGGCTGAATAAGAAGTCTATCGTCTTTTGAGTGTTCAACAGGCATATTCTGTAGGACCCCCCTGTTATGAGCCAGTCGTCGAGGTAAGGGTAAACCGATACCGATTCTCTGCGCAGGTGTGCTGCTGCCACTGCCAGTACCTTGGTAAACACCCTTGGCGCTGAGGCAATGCCGAAGGGGAGTACTTTTAACTGAGAGGACCAGCACTATCATGAACCTTAGGTATTTTCTGTGCGCCGGCAACAATGAAATATGAAAGTATGCATTTTTCATATCCAATGTTGCCATGTAATCTTTTTCATATCCAATGTTGACATGTAATCCCCCCGTTTCAGTAGCGGCATTACTTCCTGTAACGTGACCATACGAAACTTTTGAGGTTTGACAAATTTGTTCGCCGGGCGCAAGTCTAGCACAGAGCGCATGGTGAGATCCTTTTTTGGTACAAGGAAGTACACTGAATAAATACCCTTGTTTACCTGTAGAATAGGGACAACTACTATGGTGCCCTTTTATTACAGGATCTCGACCTCTTACAATAGGATGCATAGGTGTTCCAGCATCAGGTGTCTTGATTCTGGGGGTCTGAATTGACGTGGTCGGCAAAATTCTATGCAGTACCCGTGGGCGACCGTCTTGAGTACCCACTGGTTTGTTATCCCGTCCCATGCATGAAGGAATGATGTTAACACCCCCCCACCCCCCCCCGACCGGGGAGGGGACCCGGATCTGAGGGTAATTTCTGACCCGAGGCCGGGGAGCCTCTGGGGATAGAACTACGGCCTCTACCCTTTCCACGCCGCTGTCCTCAAGGTGGATACGCGGTGGTGGTGTTAGATCCTTGTCCGGGATTCCAGTCGTTTGCCGAACCATAATGGTTTTGAGGGGAGCGAGATTGCCCACGAAAGGAACGAGAGCCGCCCCCTCTCTGTTGTGAAGTCTTTTGGGTAATCTGTTGCAGGGACTCCAGAGTCTCATGTTCTTTTTTTTAACTGCCTGAAGTGCTTGGTCCACTGCCTTACCAAACAAGTTGGTTTCTTCAACGGGTTTGTTTATTAAGGCTGCCTTGGTCTCCAGCTTAAACCCACAGTTCCTCAGCCCAGTGTGTCATTGAAGCACGGTACCCTGTGCCAAGGTTCTTACCGCCGTTTCATCAGTGTCTAAAGTGCTCTTAAGCACATTCTGATTCACTTGCTTGCCTTCCGATACAATTGTGAGCAGCTTAGCCCGCATTGGTTCAGGTACTTCTTGAAGGCCTTCTTGCAGCAGGTTCCACTGGACGTCTGCATAGCTAGCCAACAGAGTGGTGTTATTGGCTATTCAGGTGGAGAACGCAGCAGCAGTCGTGACCCTCTGCCCCAGTGCATACAACCTTTTTGATTCTTTATCAGGCGGTCCTTCACCTGTAGACAAGGGTACACCTGCCCTTTTTCTAGTGGTGTTAACTACCAGTGAATCCGGAGTGGCATGGCCTTTGATGTAAGCTGGGTCGGTAGGAGAAGGGCGAAACAACTTCTCTACTGTGGGGTTAACCGCGCTCTGGTCTGAACTGGTGTCAAAGAGGACGTCAGTCTCCTTTTGATCGAATTCAGCAAGGGAATGGCCTGGCCTTCAGAAGGCTTTTCCTTCAATATATCCTCTACAAAATCTGAATCCGGCAACACCTCCTGTGGGGCGATCTGAAAATGCTCAGCCGCCTTTTTCAAGATGGGGTTAAACGCCATCTGATCATCCAGAGGTGAGGCTTGGCGGGCTGGAATGGAGGGGGGAATCAATACCCAAGGCGTCAGGGTCAGGGGTAGGAGGAGGGGACGCCCAAGGCTGACAGACAACCTGGTGGCTATCTTCCCAATTCTCCATTGGATCCGCAGGATCATCAATATTGTCCCCATAGGGAGCCTCGTCTTGTACATGGGTGTCCACAGGGACTTCGTCATCAGTAACGTCATAAGTATATTAGTCATGAGTATCTTCAAAGGTCCTCTGAAACTTGGCGATAGGTGTAAAAGGAAGGTCCTCATGAGGCCTTTAGGAAGCAAACCTTTCAGAAAGACACAAATGTCTCTTTCCATGCACCACTCAAACTTCTCCCTTGTCCATGAAGATGAATCAGAGGAGTCTAGGAGAGGAAAGGGGTCATTTTGACCCACTTCTTCTGTAAAGCGTCGAGATGCGTCTCCTAAAGCACTGGACAAAGGCAAAGGGCTCTCAGAGTAGTCCTTGCAAGGTTCCGGACGTTGTGACGCGTCTTTCGGCCGTTCCTTATGTTTGACTGCCGAGGCGATCCTTGCGATACTATCGCTGATGCTCTGGGTAGTATGGAGGTGTGCAGGTTGAACCGGTGGCTGCACGGAGGATTTCGGCGTCACCGGGCCGTAACCGGTGTCTGCGCTTTCTTCCGCAGCATCTCGACGGCCACGTGTGTTTTGGTGCTAGCACCCTTTACTTTAGATTGCCCAGACGCCTGCCGCTTCTGCGGTTGCGGGGAAAGCTGCCGATTATAAAGATCAGTGGATACCGTCGAAGTATCTGATGAGCCCATTGGCGCCTTGAAACACTTCGACTGTACCGCCAAAGCAGAACCTTGGGTTGTGCGTTTAGTGTGGGAAACATGTGCGTCTTGTCGCCGGGTGCCATCCCCATAGCATGATTCACATCGTGCCTGTCGGGGACGGACGCTGCGGAACGAGAACTGTCCGCCGTCAGGTCAATGGCCTCCGAAAAGGAGCCTTGGTTATCGCTAGTCCCTTCAACACACTCAGCAGCTGTGGCGGCGGGAGAATTACTTTCAGCCTGCGACATACCGTAGGCCGCCCACCGCTTCAAATGGCGCCCCTTAATCATCTTTCGACACAGGAGTTTACAGGCCACCTTCTTGTGTTTGAGGGGGGAGACAATTATTGCACCGACGGTGCTAATCTTTCCACGGATATTTGGCCTTACACGAAGGCCAAAATCTAAAAATGGAGTACTGTCCATAGCGCAGGATTGATATAGCGACGACAAAACCCAGGGAACAAAGAGGGGAAAAGGAAAGGCATTACTGAAAAGGATATATGACCACCCGACCGAACTATCCCTACAGTACAGGCCGGCCAGAAGGCCCTGCCGCGTGGTCGGCAACAGGTGTCGGAATTCCCAGCAGTCTTCGGCGGTGCACAGGATTCAACCATCGAGGTGACTTAACAGGAATAAACGAACAAAGGTCAATAAATAGAACACAATCTCTTATGAAGAGCTCCGCAATAGGGCGACCAGATAACTGGGCGTAAAAAAACAATCTGAGGGATCTCGACGCGTGAGAGATTTTGGTTACCCTACACGTCATGTTAGGGATAGTGTCACAGGCACGCCCATGTCAACGTCCCCCTTTTATTCTCGAAAGACAAGATGCAATACTCTGCGGTTACCACTGGATATCGGACTATATGCCCAGCATGTGATTCTAAGCAGATTAACAAGCATCAGAAGATATGGTCCCTTAGACAATAAGGCCTGAAGCAACCATATTCTGGTTGAAGTAACAGCCATTAGAAACGCTGTTTTCCAGGGTAAGATGTAGAGGTTGCAAGAGGTAATTGATCGAAGGGCTTTTGTATTAATGAGGTTCAAGTCCCACTTCGGGAAAGCTTCCATAATGTGGGTGAAGACGTACAAGGCTCTCAAAGTGTTGTTTGTAAGCCTTGTTTGAATGAGAAAAGCCTTGTCCCGCTGGTTTAGGTAGGCCCCAATTGGCAAATAGGGCTTGCAAGTATCTACTAGCACTCCAGGAGAGACTAGATGCAATATGAAAGACAAACCTTTACCATTGATGCCATGAGAAGATTTGTATTCTTCCAATGACAGCTTTGCAGCCATTTGCGTCTTTACTGCTGCTTTTAAACCAAATAATTATCTATATATATGTATTATTTAATATTGGGGTACAGTCATATAGTTTTACAATTTTCAGCAATTTATACACTTCTATTGATAAAAAGATTTCGTGCCCTGGTAAGCAGTGGTAAAAATCTCGAGAGTCTAACCAACCTGGCCAATCCACAAATCTAGAAAAGGTTTGAACCCTCTGGTCTCGAGTTCCGGCACATTCTATCAACATGTGATAAAGGGACTGGTTCAGATTACATAGCAGACTGGTATTATTTGTTGATTCCAGTCAGTCTCCTACTACCCAGGATTTCACCTGAGGGCAATAGATTTAGGCGGAATTTCAGCATGGCGCCTCGCACTCTACTATCCGGAAACTGCACAAGTTAACGAGGTAGTAATCCAAGACTTGTCTAAAATTGACGGGTTATGTAGTTTTAATTTTCTCATGGATTCAATAGTCTTAATCCAGTACATACCAGCTATGGATTGTTTCCAACCCTTTTTTATTAAAGTGTAGATCAATGTGAGATCTTTGTATTCGTAAGAGAATTAACTCTCCCTTAGCCTTCAATATTTTAAGAAAACTACTGGTTCCCTGTTCATTTTCCTCGGCTAAATCCATGTACAGCGTATTGTATTGAATGCATTTGATCGACCTATACAGCTGTAACCTTCTCCACTCAAAACTTGCCCTTAGGGATTTTAGGCCTAATTCATACCACAATGCTACTACAGACAACGACAGCGGCAGAGTCAGGGCTCTTTTCCTCACTCGTCCCTCCCTCTAGTCCCAGTCGAGATCCCAAGTGTGGGAATCAATGTCAAACCCATAAATGATGGTTGGAATGATTTTACCATTGTAAAACATAAGCATGGGTTTCAGTGAGAACTTCCAGTATTTAGTTTTTATATTTTTCAGTTGTGCCGTAAATTGATCTAATTTCTCTCACAACATTCTTTTAAGTTGAAGCCCATTAGGATGTGCTGGTAATCTAAAGCCTAGATATTTAGTTTCAAGTACATGCTTAATGCTTACTGTTTCCAGAGTCCATTTATCATACAGCCTTGTTCTGGTTCTTTTACACATCCAGATGATATTGGTTTTAGTGGAATTAATGATTAACTTGTTAGCCAAAGTGTATGTGCTTACGGCATCGAGCAAGCTTTGGATTCCCTTCCGAGTCAAGTCCATAAGGAGGATGTCATCAGAATAGGCAAACCAGCACACCTTTTGCCATCCCACTTTTGGACTGACAAAGGCAGCACTGTTTAGATGGCTTTTAATATCTGCCAGATACAGATTCAAAAGAAAAGGAGCAAAAATGCATACTTGCCTCGCTCCTCGGCTTGTATGTATTTTCTTGGACAAGTTACCAGCACCCTCAAGTCTCACCACTATGTTAGTAAGAGACTAACAGATCAGTGGGGATACCCCAGTTATTTAGCCTTTTCCATAGAAGGGCTCCATTCACCATGTCAAAAGCCTTAGTAAACTCAGTTAGTGCCACATACAGAGGGGCAGTGCCCATGTACCAGGCATTATCTCTGATAGAATTCACTATAAGACCATTTACGGTAGTGGACATGCCTCTCCTAAAACCAATGTAGGCTTTATAGAGTATATAGTTCTTATTTATCAATTTTTTCCAGCTCCCTCAAGACAAAACCTGCAAATATTTTACTATCACGTCTAACAGGGTGATCGTGCGACAGCTTTCCGGTGTCGTCCGATTGCCTCTCAAAAAAATAAAATCGGTACAACCACTGCCGATTTCCAGCTAGAGGGGCATTTTTCCTATCTCAAAGCAATTCGCAAACAATTCGAAGAGTACTGTCAACCAATCGCCAGCATTCTGTTTTAATATACAGTTGGAGAGAATTTGGGCCAGCTGCTCTCGAGCTGGAGGCTCCAAGAATAAATTCTCTAATCTCTTCCCTCGTACCACACATCAACCAGGGGCTCTTTGAATAAGGGGTAACTGCTTCCGACTGCTGATTGAAAAGCCCTCCAAAATAGGTTCACCATGCCTCCCCTGTCAAGCAATTGCTCTGTTCTGAACATTGAGAGGCTTCCCCCCCCCCATTCATTAGGGACCAGTAATTGCGGCTAGTTTTAGTAATGAGGGCTTTCAACCTCTTCTCTCTGGCTCGGATATCCGAGTAACCCATTTGATCCGTTCCATCTCTGGTACGCAGTCCTTAGGGCCTTTTCCTCTCTTAGGAAATTATGCTCCCTTTCACTACGAATTTTTAAGAGCCTTATTTTGCTCCTTAACTCTAGTGTACTGAGTAGCAGGTTTTCATCAAAATGATTCTTATGGATTATATACTGCGGGTTGGGGTAAAATTTTCTGGAGCATATTACCAATATAGTTCCTCCCCGGCCAGAATTTGAATCATCCTTTCCAGCATTCAATTCAAAACCCTACTATTCTTGCTGTATCTCAAAAGACGATTTTCCCACTGGTTTACTTCTACTTCCATTTGATACGTCCCGGCTCACTAACTGATTCGACAGTAAGCTTTAAGCATTATTTATTATGATCGCTTTCCTCCACATCTTCCACCTCGAGTTCTTTACAATATTGAACGAGGTTTCGGGAGACAATCACATAATCTATTATTGACTCCGAATGATATCTCGTCCAGGTGCATTTAAGGGGCTGATCACTCTGAATGTTACCATTACATATTAGTAGACCCCAATTTGAACAGAAGTGAACCCATTTCGAACCACTTTCCTCTGCAGATTCAATCTTGCACCCACCAAATTGCCTATTCAAGCACTTAGTGTAACGCTCACCTGGCTCTTGATCTGGCGAGGATACTGTCTTCAGTGTTAGGCGCAGGGTTCGTTTTGCTCCCGGACTGGGCCCCCTTCCCACCGACAGTTTAAGCTGAAGAGTGAGATGTCTGCAAGGGTAAACCAAGGTATTAGTGTTTGGAAGGTTTGGTAAGTTCCTTGCCCCTCTCGCCCTTTCTTTCCCCGTGGAACTGGGTTGATATTGCGCTTACCTTATATAGGTAATTGCCGGGCTCTCCATCCTGCGTCTTGTGCAGGGGCGCTGGGTCCAGTTGCTTCACTGGATGCGAGCTCTGCCTCTTGATAGCAGAGGATTTGCTGAGAGCGAAGACGTCGTTAATGCACGAGCGTGCCTTGTAAGTAATAAGGTTCCTTTTAGATTGTTCTCTTCTCTTTCAAAAGTCTCAAGTCTTTAAAGTCTATGTCTTTTCCCTTTTCAGATGCTGTGGCGATGAAGATTATCCTTCTAATGGCACGTAAGTAGAAAGACTGTTCTAGCGCTGTAGAATGCACCGTAATGTCTCTTTTGTCTTTGCAGGTGCCGAGGAGCCGCGCGAACAGATTGGAAGCAAACGTAACACAGGTGAGCAGTCTTGTAACTAAGCGTTACTAACCGAAGTATCTTGCCTTGCAGGTGCCGGAATGCAGCGCGAGCTGAGTTGGTATGGGCGTAACACAGGTAAGCAGACTCTGTAGATAAATATTACTGACCGATGTTCTTTCTCTTTGCAGATGTCGGATGCCGGAAGAGAAAGGCAGAAAAAGGCGCTTCGGATGCTGCCGTTGGATTAGGTAAGTAGATTCGCTGCCTTTGCTTTAGCCTAACCTGTGCCCTTGTCTTGCAGGAGCTGCAGAAGACTGAAGAAGACTGAAGGTTGGATCCCAGCAGGTTATTTCGTATTCACAGGATCTGGAGCTGGAGGTTTCCTGGAGCTGACACGGTGAGCGTCCTGCTGCAGATGCAGAATAACGCGAAGCACGTGAAACCAATCGGGTGTGATTTAAATAGCCTTCTGTAGTGCTTAGGGGTCTTCTTCCACGGCCCCACCCAGGTAAGAAAAGAGTTCCAGATTTCTAGAAGAGTTCCTGTGTTCTGCTTCCAGAGAGTGGCTCCTGCTCCACCCAGACAGAAAAGTAGTCCCAGGCAGAGAAGGATCAGGAGACCAGTTAGCTGGTAAGTAAGCAGCATGGTCTGCTACAGGTAGGTCCACCAAGCACTCTTACCTAATATGAGATATGAGCCCGGCGCTTCCAGTGCCGGGACCGGTCACCATCATGAGCCTGGCGCCACTGACGCCAGAACAAGGTCCAAAAGGTCCCAATCGGGACTGGCTGGTTCCTGGGATCAGAGTTATGGGCCTGCTTCCAAGGTCGTGGGGCAAGTCCTGACCCCTTGGAAGCAGGGATCATGACACTTAGCATTCAAATCCCCCACAATTAGAATAGACAGTCCCCAGTTTGTTCACAGATCACAAAATAATTTCACCCACCTGCTCCAGAAACCTTTCCAGTGAAATTAGCGCAGGATTGTGATTGAGGTTTAACAGCAGGAGATGCGTCATTCCTTCATTGCGAGTCAGAGACAGTAACACTGCAAGAATACCGTACAAGTTGTTTGAAACCAATAGGACCTTTACAAATCTTTAATTTTCTTGAGGCCATTAATAGTCCCCCAGAAGAGGGCCATGTGATGTTAGCCAAAATAGTTGGCAAAGCGTAGTAAAGCCATGTATCACAATTTCAGATAATAGCCAGGTCTCTTGAAATAGGATAGTGTGGGCACCCAGAATCCCCCTGCGGACATTGTCACACATGAGGCATTTATGACCCAGAGTATTCCAACTGATTGCTCTAGCAGATACTGGGAGTAAAGAATCCCTTTTGTTAAATTTTTGAAAAACCTGTGTTAAAATTCCCAGCAAAGCCGCCCAAAATCTACTGCTTGCAATCACGTCTTTATCTTCAACCTTTGATTGGCTGTTACCAGAATTAGCTGTTGGTACCAAGGACTCTTGTTCCCCTCTACCCACTTTTTCAAGGTGAGCTTCCCTTTTGGTTTACAGGTGGAGATCTTAACGCCCTTTTCTTGGAAAGCACTGGCCACTGCCAATAACGCATTTACCCCAGACAGGATTGTAAGCCTACTTCTACCACTGCGGTGGTCGTCGCATATAGAAAGTGGATGTATTAAATGTCTTATGAAGGGAACAAATAGTTCTGGAATTGTTTCCACCAATTTTAGCATGGTCTGTTGATTCAATACCATACCCATCTCATTGTCACTCATACATTCAATCCATAAATGGGGGAGTTCAAAAAAGGTATTTGACAGGTCTTCAGTCGTGTTGGCCGCATGCTCCTTCACAATTTAGGCTCCACCTTTAGAGGTCACTTCACTTGGGTTCACTGCAGACGCTTGGAGGCCAACCAGATCACTGGTATTTGGTTGCATGGGTGGTATCTTATCTAGGACAAGTTCTTTCAGCCGTTCTTCAGACCTCTCCGTCATTAGGTCTGCACTGGAGGCTGTGGTGGCTCCTTTGCATTTCCCTATGCGGCAGATGGGAGCCCAACGTTTCCTTGGCAACTTGTTAGCTGCTTTAGTCTTGCCCCCTCTCAGATTCACCATCTGTTCAATAAGGTCTTCATTCACCTGGGTTTCCACATTGGCAAAGAATTTCTTAGGTGTAGAGCCATCCACTCTGATATCTCATACTCTTCACTTGTGAAAGGTCGCCTTGCATTTCATTGCGGAAATCGTTTCGAAATGGAGTATTAGATTCCCCCTTCCAGCTCGATGATGGTCTTGGGGTCTATATTACTGACAGCAATTTTTAGAGAACCGTTCCGAGCTGGTCTCCCCTCTTAACACATTGGGCTCATTCTCCTGGATACTCAGATCTTCCGATAAGTCTAAATATCTCAGATATTTCTTTGAGCCTCTCATTTGGTGTCCTTGCCTTTTCTTTTTTTTCTTCCTTGGCCTCTTCTTCCCAGTTTCTTTATTTTCCTTTGAATTCACTGGAGGAGGGACATCAAAGTCTACTTTTCTCGGGCCCCACTTCTCATCGACTTGAGTCCCTACCTTATGCATATTATCCATCTGGTGTTTCAAATGAGCATCTGGGGAGGTCACCTAATTGGATTGGGGGGTCGGGAGGGTCTTATCTGGTCACTACATTTTACCCCACTTGTTGTTTCCAAGTCTTCCACCTGAGCCGGTGCATTTGCCATCATAGGAGACTCCCTTGCGGGCTGCTGTTCTAAGCAGCGGCCGGTTGCAGCTTGCTGATCGTACAAAATGGTGGGAATATGCCCAACCTCTTGTTTGGGATCTTTCAAGGAAGCTGCTATTTTAGATTCAAATGCAGAGTGTCGTGAGCAATGATTTCCCAACGTTCCATTCATCAATTCTAATGCTAGCTTTATTTCGGCATATTGAAGAACTGGCACAGAGAAAGAATCTTTTATATTTTCGTATTGATCTACAAATGAACCTAACACTACATACAGTGCCCAAATCGATGGAAGTGACAACTTAACCTTATCATTCATCTCTTAAGGTCTCATGCAGGGAGTCTTGATCCACTTAATTACGTTCTTCTATTGAGTTGAACGAGAGGTGTTCCGTAAGAAAGGAAGCAGGATCTGCATGTAAATCAATACCAGACCCTTCGTCCTGGATTATGCCACTGATCAACCTCTCCTCATTGTGCCCTACTTCCAAAGAACATTCTGTATCATCCGCTGCTGAACAGTAAGCCTCCAACAGACTACGACCAGAAACTCCCATCAGTGGAACATTTCCTGATGGTGCTTTATTTAGACCCTGATCCTATATTTTTTGTCGCAGTAAATCTGGCTCTCAGTCTGACAAAAAAGTCCTTCATATTTTTCTGTGATTTAGTTCCAAAAATGAAGGGCTTGTAGTCTTATTTGCCCGCACCCGACTGGTGGACCTGTGTGACAGTGCTCAATTTTGGGGATTCAAAAGCAGGCTCTCGATTTGAAGCAGAAGATGGTTTTGTGATTTTTTTCTAGCCCATTTTCACTGACTGTTTTCTGAAAAGGGGGACGGTCCAACTATTCCCTTCGAAGTAGATGGGCAACTCAGCAGCCGCATTCTATTGCACCCTTTCTTTTCTGATGTTTTAGCGATGGCTATAAGACCCCCTTCCGAGTATCACCCTCCACCTCCCTTGGAAGATGTTTGCGTTTCCCCAAGTGCCTCTGCTGGCATCACACATCATAGGTGATTGTTCCAATGTTTTGTGTGGGGGAGGTATTGAGACTTCAGGGGTGGTGTTGGCTAATAGTTCCTTCTCCGAGATCTGCTTTTCTGGCAACAAGTACAATTCTGTGTTCGGGCGACTGCGCCTTTCACTAGTTAATGCAGTGCTGCTTTGTTGCCCGGCCCTTGCCACTCGATTGCACTTTTTACTGCTGTGTAATTTAGACATGAGTCAAGTGGGAGATTGTGCGGGTAGTCAAAGATTTTGCGTTTGGCCTGCCCAGTAGGCCTGCACAGTGAATGCTCCGGTGAATAGAAAAAATGCGTGCTAGGTTAGGACTCCAGTGCCCCACAGTTACACTCACACATGGTCCTTAACTAGTAAGTCGGGGAAAACTCTTCAGTAGAGGTTGTATAGACAAGAGGTCTGAAAGTGGAATTAACTGTCACACATACTGTGTGGTTAAGGTCTTACCAGATATCACTTTCTGGATCCAGCAGGGAGACTCTCTCTTGACCGACTGATGTGGTCGATCGATCAAAGAAAGCAGAATTGAGTCACAAGCTGGGAAACCCAGGAATACTCTCTGCTCACTCTCTCCGTACTGCTGCAAGCCACTGACATGATCAGGATATTTCCATGTGAAATAAGAGGTAAAAGCCAGTTTCAGGAACAAACCCTTGAAGCTCAGCAACGAAATGAAGGGGTGGAAAATAGTTTGCCTTCTCCTGGACCAGAAGGTCTGCTTTTTGAGGAAGATCTATTGAACAGAGGGCTGTCTTGATAAGAAGATCCACAAACCAGATACAATATGACATTTATAACATGCCTATACACAAGTGTTTCAAAGCGTGATGAGGCAAGGGAGGGGAACAAAGGGAGGACAGGACAACTATCTTACTAGGCCAAGTGACTGAGGTTGCAGAGGTGGAGGGGAGAGGGAAGGGGAAAAGTGCCAGGGGAAGGGGGGAAGAAGCAAGTGCTAGACATAGGATCATGACATCGAAGAAATAAGTGTGGCCAGCAGCTGGCAGAGCATGGGTGAAGTGCAGACAACAAGTGTTAGAAAGTGCAGGTAGGGGGACTGTAGGTTTGCAGACAGCCCCAAGTGCAGGGCTGCCAAGAGGCAGCGCAGGGGTGCAACAGGGAGGGGGCGGGGCGGGGCAGGGCAGGGACCTAGACCCATGTTTCAGAGGGTAGCCAGGTAACCAGTGCAGTATCAGACAGGAGATAAACATGGGAGAGGAAGAGAGAAGGTGGAAGCAAGGAGGAAAGTTTTGAGCTGCTTTCGGAAATGGAGATGGCTCTGCTCAAGTTTAAGAGAGGCAGGGAGGCTGTTCCAGAGGGAGGTACCAGTCAAAGAGATCTGCCCCCAACTCGTTGCTTCAAAAAGCGACTCACCTTCAATGAGTGGCAGTGGAGGAGCAAAGAGCTTGTGTAGGAAGATTGTTCAGAAGAGAAAGCTAGAGATATTTTGGTCCCAGAAGGTGTCCAGTCAAAGTTTTGAATACATTGTTTCGAAATGTATTTTTTTTGGCTTTCGTATAGGAAAAAATACTGTTTTTTCCCCACAAAACCACGGGCTGGGCCCCCCCTGCCCCCCAAAAAAACCTAACCAAAAAAAATAAAAACAAATGCATTCGAATTATTATTTTTTTTTTACTGTCCTTTTGTTTCGAAACTATTGCATTTTGAAACAATGTATTCGCCCCTTTCACTATAAACCGTCCCACAAGGCCTTGTGGACAATGCAAAGGGTCTTGAACTTGATCCTTGCAGCCACCTGGTCCCAAATTCAGAGGGTGACCAGGTGCGTGGAACAGACGGGTCATCAGCAGGGGAGAGGAAGAGAGAAAGCGGAAGCGAAAAGGAAGGTCTCAAGTTGCTTCCGGAACCGAAGGTGGTTCTGCTCAAGCTTGTGAGAGATGGGGAGGCTGTTCCAGTGGCAGGCCCCAGCCAAATAAAGAGCTCTGCCCCCCCAACTCTCTGCTTAGAAAAGCGGCTGACCCTCAGAGGAGGTGGATGACCGGAGAGCTCGAGAAGGGAGATACTTAGGAAGAGAGTTGCAGGTAGTGCAGACCCAGGACCCAGAAAGCCTTGTGGACAATGCAGAGGGTCTTGAACTTGCCGCCACTGGGAGCCAATGGAGAGATTTCGGTGCTGGAGAGATACGATCCCTGGGTTTGAGGCCAAAGACAAGTCTCACAGTCCTGTTCTTGATGAGCTGCAGAGGACAGAGAGTAGAGGTGGGCTGATTTAAAAAGAGGCCGTTACAGTAATCAAGCCTAGAGAGAACTAGAGAGCTGGCAACAGCGAGCTTCTAGGGAAAGGAAGAATAGCTCCCAGGTGGTACAGTTGGTAGTTCTTAGACTTCTTAGAGACGTCGGAAATGTAAGGGGAGAAGGAGGAGAGTGTGGAGTTGAAGATAACCCTGAGGTTCTTAGTCTCACAGGTGGGAGCAGGAGAGAGGCAGGCCAGAGAGTGGAGGAAAAAGAGGGCTGCAGGTGTGCCGATGGAGGATCTCCGTCTTACTGGTATTCAGGCAGAGATCAGTGGCAGTGCACCACTCCTGGATTGCAAGCAGATAATCAGGGATGAGGGAAGAAGAAAGGGTGACAGAGGGGAGCCTGAAAGCGAGCTGGATATCATCCGCATAGCACTGGAAGTTGGAGCAGAGGGCATCAATGCAGTGGTGGAGACTGGACAGGTATAACAACCAGGGATAAAGGTTAGACCTGTGGGAATGCCACAGGTGGAGAGAGATGGAGGAGAGAAAGGGCCCAAGTTGGACCTGGGCGGGTCGGTCAGAGGAAAGAAGCTAGCCAGGCCAGGGCCTGATCAGTTGAGGATGATGGTATGGTTGACCATGTCAAAGGCAGAAGAGAGATCATGTAAGATGAGGACAGAGGGGAGATTAGATTCAAAGTTAGAGAGCAGGTCTTCACGGATGTTCAGGAGGACAGTTTCCATGCTTTTGGCTGCTCTGAAGCCAGACTGATGGTCATGGAGACAACCAACAGATTCAGTGGGAAGATTAAGCTGGGAGATGAACAGCTTTTCCAGGAGTTTGTCCAGCAAAGGAGTGATGGAGATCGGGAGATAGTTAGCCGGAAGGGAGGGGGTTGGCTGAGGGTTTGAGTAGAAAGTGCACAAGAGATTGCTTTGGGGGAGAGCGGGGGATGAAAGAAAAGTTCCAGAGGCTAAAGAGTGGTTGCAGGAAATCAGCCAAGGCTGGAGCAAGGGTGTCAATGTGGTCCTTGATGGTTTTGGAGGAACGGGGAAGAACCGGTTTAGATGAGGTTTCCATAGATCAGATTTGTCTAGAAACCTCATCGAATCTGGGAGGGTGGACAGGATGTCCTGGGTTTTAGAGATGACGTGAGAAGCCAGGGCTGGACAGAGGGCCTGGGAAGGGACAGGAGAGGAGAGTTGGATACTGCGGCAGGATTGGCCAGCTTTGCAGATTTTAAAGAGTTCAGCCGAGTTGTTGGATGCCGCAGAAATGCGGGATTGGATGTAGGCTCTCATTTTAGGGAGGACAGAGTCGATATTGTCTTTGGAGCAGGCCGCAGGCCAGTTTGTCAGTGGATGTACAAGATGCCAACCATTTCCTCTCAGCCACCCTACACTTGCGTTTAAGAGTGACAGGGTCTGAGTCATACCAGCACTCGATTTTAAGTTTCATGCAGAGCCTTATGACAGGGGCAAGTACATCAAGAGTATAAGAGATAGAGTGGAGCATGGAAAGGGCTGTGTCAGGGTGCGAGTCAGCCAGAGGTGCAGGAGGGGGGAGAGAAAGATGCAGCGAAAGCGTCGACTGACACACAATTCATGGGTCGACTGAGAAGGTGGGTGGCAGTGTAGGGGTAGGCTTGGCCTGCAGGGTAGAGAAAGGAGAGGAAAGGAGAAAGTGGTCACTCCAGGAGAGAGGAGTGGTGGGAGGGTTACAGAGGGGGCGGTCTGGGGAGATCAGAACATCAAGAGTGTGCCCTGTAAAGTGAGTTGGGCTAGAGGGAAGAATAGAGAGAGCAACCAGACAAGAGCAATCAAAGTGACAGGAGCACCAGAATGTGATTTGTTTATTGAGTTGGCAGGAGAGGAGGAAAAGCGGATCTATGAGGAGCGTGCCGGACTGACATTTTTATTCAGATTTCCATCTGGGAACCGTACTGGGGGCACAGGGCATTTGCCTCCTTGGCAAAAAGATCCACTAGAGGACAGCCACATTTTATTCTTTTGTGCCATTAAATGGTTATGCACCCACTCATGAGGGGTGTGAAGAGGCATGCTCAACAGGTCAGTGCTAATATTCTTATTCTCTTCTTTATGGAAACCATATCAGGAAAAGCTGGTGCTGGAATTTATTAAACACAGATAAAGAAGGCGAGAGCAGCAACCTCTTGCTCGTTTCCATAAAACATTGCAATGGCGTTTAAAAAAGCTAGATTCAAGTTTCAGGATGTGGATGGGGTCCATTTTATCCTGTGCAATTCATAGACCACAAGTCTGCAGTTTAAGGCATCAGGCTGCTCTTCGTGTCCCACATCCACAGCTATTGTCTTAGGAGTTTGTCCAGCAGATACGGGATTGCTGAACCGAAGCTTTGATAGTAATCAATTAGGACTTAATTACAGGCCAGAAAGGGGTGCTCCTACAGGAGCTTTATTCATTATCTGGTAAACAGGATCAGGCAGATTGTGGGTGCCATTAGCCCTAGCAACCTCTGGAACCATCAGGCAGACAGCGTTTCCCCAGTCTGAAAATGCAAGGTCAGGACTTTCGAGAAGTGGACAAACTGTTTAATTGTGGTTTTGGAAACAAGTCTATAAACTGAATCAGTTGGGAATGAACTAGAAAAGACTTTGTAAAGTCACAGTCTTTGCAGGATGGCACAGGTTCCCGGCACACTTGCACAAGATACCAGTCCCCGATTAATTAGTCGTGCAGGTTGGGATATAGATGTATATCCTGGAGATGCAAATGCAGAGCCACTACAGAAAAGAGATTTGTGAATAGTCTGGGCGCTGCAGTGAGACCGAATAGGAGGCAAATATACTCGTACTAGCTTCCCCCTACCCTGAATTTCAGCAATTGGTGGGGCTCTTTCCGAATAGGAATGTGGAAGTGGACCTCCTTCAAATCGTTCAATGCCACCCAGCTGAAAGCCTGCAAGAATCGGAGGCAATGTTCACATGGAAAGATATTGGTTCCTGATCAATACAATCAAGACTAGATCTTATATTTACACCCTGATTGTTCTGGAGATAAATAGCAATCAAATAATAACTAACTGCCTGCGTTCCTGCGGCAAACACTAACATAAAAACGTGACATTTCTTACAAGAGATGGTGTCTTTTTTACTTTTGCACTTTGAGCAGTGCAGGATGGATAGCACAAACACAAGGTAATAGCACTGCCTGTCTGATCGTGCTTAGAATCCATTGGTCTTGAGACAATGGTTACCATAGGTGGGGGAAAATGAGAAAGTATTCCTGCTATGCCGGGGCTAGAGGAATGTTGATGAAAATCAGAACAAGGAGTATACATCTCATCTGGACAGTTGAGGCGATATTTTAGGCTTTTGTGTAGATGATTAAGCAGAAGTCATCACCGACTTCCCCCTTACGCATGTACCTGCGCGTTCTGATGTCCAAATATTAGGGGGTTGGCACTGCAGATTGTTACTGCTGTCTGCAGGATTTATTGAGTATGAAAGGCACCCCGTTTACAGTTCGAAGACGTGTAATTTGAAGACTCCGCATATGTAATGCCAGCTTTACACTTTTGTAATACGTCGTTGGTTAATGTAACATCCTAGTCAATAGTGATCCCTAAAACCGACAGATGTGGCTTAAAGGTAAGCATGCTTTCTCATACCCAAAGCACCACTCATTCCTCTGGCTGCTGTATCCATCATGTCTTTATTGCCCGTGGGGTGGCCTCTTTGTCCTTAGCAACCCAGCCCTCGAAATTCTCCACTGCATCTAAAAAAAGTGAACCAGTCCAGGTTCTCTCAACTCAAGATGTTGTAACCTGCCAGTAATGACGCATTAGCCGTACACATACATTTAAGTAGGGCTTCTTACCCTCGGATTCAGTTCATTTTTTTTTTATTCAGCATTGAGAGACTGTTAGGCCTTGTAAGGGAGTTTTTCTAAAGTCCACCAGTAGCCGGACTTTATAAACTGTCCCCTTGGTATACAGGGCTCCAACATCTAGTATAGGCCTGTACCACTCAAGGCTTTGTTAGGGTGGTAGAGCAGCCAGGTTTATCTTAGGAGGGCGATGTGAGCTGTAGGCCAGTACAGAGAACTTAGAATATACATCCGCCCAAAGGAACACTTACAAACTTGGGAGTGCTATCAAAATGGTTATGTATTTTATTTACACACAAGGCAAAGATACATCTTCAGCTAATAAACAGAATAGAAACCAATGCAATAATTCAGCCGAGTAAACCAGTGGAAAAACCTATAAGGTTGATGAATGCAATTCAAAAAGATAAGTAAAACCATTGCTCTAGTAACTCGGAATGTTCTATTGTAGGAATACAATGAATTAGCAACACCAGTAATAGCCGGCAGTAATAGCTGGCAAGCACTTTAAGCCTTTTAATACTTAAAGACCTAATGGCTTTAGCAGTCCACCCCTATCTAAGTATGAGTTCTTCAAAGTCAGATTGGAGGCAAAGCAGGTAAGACAATGTTTCAGAGGATTCTTTAATTACAAGTAAGTAGCAAGCTTTTTTTGACAGAAAAGGTTTCAGGGACTTTGAGATTGGTCCCTGAATGTGCACAAGCGTTAAGCCAGAGCAAACGTGCATGGGTGAACACGCAAACACTGGAATCAGCACTCCAGCAACAAAGGAGCGACAGAACGACTCAAGGTAAGTATTACCATGAGTGCCACAGTACCTTAGGAGCGATGAAGATGAAGTGTGATGCCTTCACGATGCAGCAGCTGCAGACCCATCTCCTGTTCCTTGGTGGTGGTGACGACGAAAAGAGGATCTCTTGAAGGGATGTTGCAGCAGCAGTCAATAAATGGGGACACCCTCAGCAAAGGATTATTCATGCTCCAATGCAGATCTGTGGTTTCGGCGCCTTTTTATAGACAGCAATGAAGAACAGTTAATGCCCGTTCGATTCACCTCGCTTGCTCAATCCTGCACTCTGAGGGGACTGAGGAGTGGAATCTTGCCTCTGGAGGTTCCTTAAGAAGTCCACCAAAGTTACAGGAAAATTTGTTTGTGGCAAGATGATACCCTGCAATGAGGGTATTGGTGGTTTGCAGCCCAGGAAGGTTACAGGTCACAATAGGACCGATTATGCCCACCAGTCCAAGGGAGGAAGTCCGCCTCTTCGGAGCTTGCCTGTCGATTTGAAAACTGGGTTAGGACAGCAGCGGTCACTTAAGCAGACTTCTCCGGTCGCTGGAAGGAAGTACAGGAGCCTCTGGTCGTCTTCTTCCGATCTTCAGGTCCAGTGGTCGACTGTGCACCAGGAATTCAGTCTTATCTAGGAACCCAATCAGAACTCATTCGCCATTTAAACTTTGGGGGATGGCGGTCCTTTCAGGACAGCCAGCCTCCCAGTTGGAACTGGTTCCAGGCAGGCATGGCAGAAGACAAAGACCAGAAGAGTTTCAGGATCCTCGCCTGCTTCCTGTCCTCACAGGCCCCCAGCGAGCTTCACAAAGGATTCCCGCCAAAGACAAAAGTCAACCAGGACCTCACCCATCCAGCGTGGCAGAAGGGGCCGCTTCCTCCCTTGGACTGGTCGGCATGTCGGTCCTATGGTGACCTGTAACCTTCCTGGGCTGGAAACCACCAATACTCTCATTGCAAGTTATCGTCTTGCCACAAATAAAATTCTCCTGAAACTTGGTGGACTTCTTAAGGGACCTCCAGAGGCAGGATTCCACTCCTCAGTCCCCTCAGAGTGCAGGGTCGAGCAAGCGAGGTGAATCGAACGCGCAGTAACTGTTCTTCATTGCATTCTGTGAAAAAGCACCAAAACCACAGATCTGCATTGGAGAATGAATAATCCTTTGCTTGGGGAGGGCACCCTCTATCGACTGCTGCTGTAGCATCCCTTCAAGAGATCCTCTTTTCGTCACCACTATCGAGGAACATAGACAAAAAAAGTCCAGCAAAATGTGCTGAGGGTCTCACAGGTGAAGGAGCTTTGGCATAAAAATGTAAGATCTACCCAACAGGCCCTTAGCCTCAGTACCTAAAACCTGAGACTACGCTGGAAAATGTCCCATAAATAGAAATGATCCACCTTTCTAACCTTGTAATTAGCACCCAGGGATTTAGAAACTGCTGGGTCGTCATGCAGTTTAACCCAGTGACTGGAAACCTGCTCAATCACTGAGCTTTTCACAGCAAACAGGGGATTTGCATGGCACCCCTGTTTCGGATTTCCCCAACGGAAGATGTTCTGAACCTTTTACTACCTTACAAATGGGTAACTAATTAAATATGTCTGGCGACAGTTGGCTCCACATCATTTGTCCGTTAAAGCTTTTGGCTTTTTAGGGGTTGGCTCGGAGGAGGGTACCCCTTTAGCATGATGCACCAAGGGACCAGAGGAGTCAGAGGCTCTTTTGATCCTTGTTCCGCTGAAGCAAAGCTTCAAGAAATTATTCAGACTATGTTTTGGTTAAAGTCTGAGAAACATTTTGTGCCAGGTTTGAAGGTTTTGCAAGAGATGGTTTGTCTTCAGATTTAATGGTTATGTATAGTAACCTACTGTCACAAAGATATGCCCTAAACACATGGATTTATATTGCAAACCTTAAATATCAGTGGCAGCTAACCCCCATATGACCTTGAAATCTATCAGCTAGCCACTTAACAGAAAAATGTTCCAGACAGATCAAATTGGTAGTCCTGACACTAGCGTCCACGATTGGGCATCAGCTATACACATGGACATGCTAATGAAACATTTCAATCTTGAAAGGAACAACTCAATCTCATCTTCAAGATGTTGGTGGCCTCGTGACTAGAAAATATGCTACGATGGGCTACCAAAAAACATATCTCCACTAAATGGTGCATGGAAAAGATACATACCTTGCATTCAATAGCCTCCAATCTTACTTTTGAAGTCTGGAAACGCGCCTCAATTTAAAGATCTCAGCTGTGGTAATAAGATTCTGGTTCTGAATGCCTGCCTACATACAAAAGGGTTCTGACTGAACGTCTTGTGAAACGCTATAGCATTACAGAGAACCTGCCTATGTCACAGAGAGCGGACAGAGTAAAAGTTGAGTTTTATTTTGATCACACAAAGTAGGGATTAGGTTTGACTGAGCATGGGGCAGGGGGGTAGTACCAGGCACCAGGTTTTTATTCAGATGGGGGCAGGGGTGAAGGGGATGGGAGGCGGCGGTCGGGCAACATACAGGTGATTGGACCACCTATGCTCTTTGGTTCTTATTCAGGCCCCTGCTCACCCACTTCAGGAACATTCTATTTCACTAGGGTATGAAGGACTTCAGTCATTCCCTTTCTCTCTGGGTTTACTTTTCTCTGTGAAGCCTTTACCTCCCCTCCTCCTGATCTTGGTCTGCCATGTTCTCCCTCTCTTGCTTTCCCCAATCATTCCTTGCCCTAGTCCTTCTCCTGGCTGCTCTCCTCCTTCCTCTGATGTTCTTCATTCTTCTTTTCTCAGATAGTCCTCCTCTATAATTTTCCTCTAGGAGCCTGTCTGCTTCAGCTCCTCCTTACCATCCAAGTTCCTTCTTTCTCCTCGACCTCCGCTTTGCTCCTGCCTTCACCTACTCAGTCTTCTCTCCCTTTCTTTTCTACCTCTTGACCATCTCCGATTTGTTCCCGCTCCTCAATTTCCCAACTGTTTCTCCACCCCCTCTTCACTCTTGCTCTCACATCCACCTACATCACATTCTAATTTGTACTGTCTTGCACCTCCAATACCCAACTTTCCCACCTCCCTGCTGTTGTTTTTGACAATAAATCTAGAATCAATGACGCCATGCTGTTTGAATTAAAGATTAGTTGAGAGCGGGTTTAGTGATGGTCTAAAACTCAGCTAAACTATAATTTCTCCACATTGTCAGAGTTGCGGAGCAGACCACCCAGTTGCTCCATATGTCAAGGTTACAAAGCATATGCCTTCCATGTTGGAATAATCTGCCTGCATCTCCTAACCGTTCGGTTGCTAAAGAAAACTACCAAACCTTCAATCAGAAGTAGTTGTGGGATCAAGGGCAGTATTCTCAAGCAGTGCTCACAAACACGTGCCATTCTAACAAACAGTATTCAATGTGCCTACCATGTGGTTTGTAGCCTTCAGCAGAAGAAATCCCGAGTGGCCTGTCATCATTCCACTTTCCCCTTATAACATCTTGTGTTCTCGGTGCAGTAGTGGATTTGGAACAGAGGAGGCTCACGATGCAGGCGAGGTGACCACTCATACCGCCTCCAAGGACTTCATTAAGGCAAGGGGGTAGGGTAGGAATGCATTATGGGGACAGGATGGGGTAGGGTCATTCCACTTACATCCTCTAGCTTCCTTCTTTTGACGGTTTCACAGCCGACAAGGCTGGAATCGTGGATGCAAACCTTGAGAGCCACCAGTGCTCTAGAATTGTATAGGGCAGTTCCTAGATCTTAGTCTAAGGATTTCTTCTTGGTGGTTTATTTTTTATTTCAGTTCCTTTATATTAGTAGACAAACTAAAGATATGAATCTTGTGTGTTCAGTGATCAAGCGAGGCATTGCAGATTTACAGTTTATGAATCCGGAGTGGAACCCTCCTGGAGAAATTTAATACAACAGCTAAGAGAAAAGTCAAACATAAAACGAACAAAAAGCAAATAAACAAAGCGTATTTTCTTATATTCTTACTTTAAGAGTTGCACATGCTGTATAGCAGATGTTCGGTAAAATCTCTATAGCTTCTTTGAACATCACTCGAAAAGTGCTAGCTGTTCCATCACAGCTAAATCCAGTATCGTTCTGTCCCAGCGTTTGGTTCTTTTCATATTCAATTATCTGCATTTGGTGAAATTGCATGTTAGAAATTGAACACCATTAGGACATTTTCAATCAAATATTTTTATATTGAAATATGTTCCTTCTCCTACATTTTCCATGTGCAGTAATGACTGTTTACTTGCAACAGATTGTTCATAATCCTCTGCAGATCACTGCCGCTATTAGAGTAACGTTTACAATTAATATTCATTAATAATAGGTATTTAGTTTGGTTGAAAATCTTATTTCGCCAATGACATAAAAATTGTACGAGTTTAAAACAAGATAAAATGTACACGGTACATCTTAAAAACTAGAAAACTCATACACAAGAATTTACATTTTTTCCTCGAACTAGACAATTTTCATCCCTGGTTATTTTCAGCAACCTTTAGGCGCAACAGTCCTCTTATGCCACTGAACAAATAATGGTCTTATATATTGTCTTACGGAGATATAGAAGGACCGATACAAATAAAGTGCATAACATCTTCAACCAAGGTGGTACAGATGGACATTTATGTAGAGAATCTTTATTCCATTGTGCAACAAGGCAATGAAGCAGAAGAACTCCTAATCTAAACTTTTATCAGAGTCTTCTCAATCCTTTTACAAGGGATATTGTTTCCAATAAAAAAAGGACAACTGTTTAAACTCTAAAACTTCCAGCACCACCTTCCCCCTCGCCCCCAACAATAGTTTGCATATCTCATTGAAAAACCATTTATCATATGCCTCCCTCAAAACAAGTTTGCAATTATGACCCAACCAAAGAGGATCATTCCACAGATGGGGAAGATCCAATAATAGGGCCATCATTTTGATAAACTGTAACCGTGGAAGACCCGTTAAACCGTTCAGCAACAGCAGGTCGCTCGTATGCAATATAGTAGGTATTTATTGTTGAGGTTTCAAATGCATTCGTTGCAAGACAGAGCTGCTTTGTAGCGCCCCAAGAGCACAAACACATAGGGCAGGGACAGAGAGAAGTCTGATCATTTACACCTTTGCAACATTCCAGATAAGCAGAGCGATAATGGTGGGGCAAAATCCAGGTTACCAGACAAAACATGTTGCAATATTACAGTACAAGAACGTGTCAATGAGGTGCAAAGGTTCAAATATTTTTCAGTGAAAAAGGTTATTGGACTAGTGAAGGAAGTTGTTCAGGCTTTAGGGATCACAGTACTTGATAATTATTGAACAGTGGGCCATAAAATGTTACTGTAAATATGTGTGGTGTTCCAGAAAGGTTATTCCAAAGATTCTGTGCTGGCTGTAATCAACCAACCACCAAATGCCTTAATTTATGACAATCTAGGGATGAGTCTTGGAATTCAGGTTTCTATACAGTTTGGTTGTGCAGGATCAGTTCCTTTCTAATAGGTTCTTGGTTCTCCCTCATCAACCATGTTTGTATAGAAAGACTGAACGTGCCACCAACTGCTCTTAAGTTATAGTTCTGAGCCTGCCACATTCACCTAATGAGATCAATGTGGGCTCTGCAGCATGTAATGCTTGGTAGGGGTGGGTCAGTACACAATCCTTGGATTCGCTATTTACATCGCTCATACCTGTAATACATATGTCTGGTGTAAATATTACTTTTGACAAACTGTGCATTGACACCATGATAAAACAGCATGTGCATTCACTTGGTGACTTATACTGCAATGCTCACTTCATCTCTTTGGAGAAGTTCAAAGCGATGGCGATGGAGGCAGCATCTGCCCTGGGCATTTTCTTTAATTTTACGATGCAAACTGTGTCTATGGATATGTTCCCCCAATTTCCACAACTACTACCTACTTTTCTTGCATTATATGACGATATGATTGAGTCAATGGATGAGGGTCAATTGGATTTCCAAATAGATTCTAAAATCATTAAGAGGGAAAACCTAGACGTTGGACAGATCCAGGGCTAACTGGGAAAAGGATTTACAGGTGCAATTTAATGATATCCACTGGTCTTAAATATTTTTTCAAACTTAGTTTTCCTCTTAATTCAAGCTACGGCATTTGACATTTGTTCATCAATATAACTGCAGACTTGCCTCCTTCCACAACCTAAACCCTGAACACATGGCAGATGTTCTTATGAACATGCAGGTTATCATCATCCAGCTTGGGAGTGCTCTGCAGTGGCTAGATTTTGACTGTAGATTTTGAGCGCTATCCTTAATGTTAAAAATCTTCCTTCCTCAATAGTTCAATTTTAGAATTGTCCATTTTACTTTAAATACGGCAGCACAGTGTGCGGTTGAGGGGGGGTGACAGCCCCCAGAGGACCCTGTTATTCCTCAACTCCACACCCACTACTAAAAGCACACCATCCCCTTTCCCAAACTTAGTATCTGTACTTTAACCAAAATTATATATTGTAGGTGAAGTTGACAATGAATATTCTGTTTTGAAAAAAGGGTGTGGTGAATAACCTCCAATGAAATCACTTGGTCCTGGTTGGCCTTCTCAGTAGAGATATTTCAAGATGTACCTGGAGACTTGCTGGATTACATCTCTGAGGGTTGCTAAAGCTTGCATGAGTGGTGCTCCCCTGCCTTTTCAGGGCAGGTTGGAGAATGTGGCCCGTTGTCATGATCAAGAGGAGTCCCATCAAGTGACATGTGCAGCTTCTAAGCTGAGAGACACATGGATTCCATATTGGAATTACTTAATGTCTGGGGACAATGTCGGGCCAGTCTCCCATTTGGTGCAAGAGCTCTACCCAGAATTTTTAGGGCAAGCTATGTGTGCACTGAGGTTTACTTCCCTAGGTCGTGCCTCTTCCTCTTAAGATTGCATATATTCCCCTGGCACGTGCTTATTGTATTTGTATTATGGATAAGAAGATACTGACATTTTGATTCCAAAACACTATATACTTTATGAATCCTGGTGACCTGAATATGTAGATCTTGGTTTGTTTTTCTCATTTGTGGATGTAATTTAAAAAAATGCTATTAAAAAAATGCTAATTAAGAAAATTAAACCATTTGTCCCCATTGGTCGCTTCAGAACAGGGGTGCAGCCACTGGTGGGGTACCATATTGAAGTAACACAGCACTCCCGGAACTCTCAACATGTGCTCTCCATCCCCGAAGGTCAATACTGCATACAGCTGGACGGTTGGTTGTGACAAGGGGAAATGTAATCTTATTTTCCAGATCTTTGCAGATGTGCATTGGTCACCCTTAGCAGCTCAAATCTAATGAAGTTCAGATGTGTAGATTAAAAGGCCTCGTTAAACATCTTCCTTATTTAGCAAATAGAGTGTAGATCACAAGGAGGCGCAGGATCAACAAGGAGCAAAGATCTTTTACAAGCGGACATACCTAAAGCCCAGAAATACTGCACATTCAAGCAATTTTTTTCAGTGGCTATGCCAGGATTTGGGATTTCTCTTCCAGTCAAATTGCCGCTGGGACCTGCTCTATTGTGGTAAGCGAAGAAACATGAGACCGTCTGTATTCCTGCACTTGAGTAAGCAATGGTCAGTTCTTGGGGTTGGAGTGGAGGGTTTATGCCATGTTTGAGGAAAATGTATTGTTTAGTTGTTAGTTTGCAGATGTACTGTGCTAGGCTGCCTCAGTGCCATGTTCAAGCATGCTCAAATAAAAACAGTGCAAGGTAGAAAATCCCTTTTGCCAATGTTTCCCCAAGTCCCCCAAACATTTTGCCTATTTTTGTGATATTCTGGATTATTTTCCCACAGTGAGTCGCGCCTACATTTCACTAAGGACACTTTTTTTAAATAATCTTGTGGCCCTTTAGGGGCACTACTAAAGGAGTGGGGTACTGCCAGAGTGAACACGTGCCTCCATAAATCAGTAACCTAGAGTATTGTACTGGTTTTGTTTGGTGGTTGCACAAATTGTAGCAATTTTGGCTCATAAGAGCATCTCATGTTATTGTAAATATAGTAGCAAGGCAGTGGTACTTTGCGGCCCCCACAGGAATAAGTGACTGCCCAGGAAGAACCATGTAGAGTCATTTTCTGAAGGGGTCCCCAACCAAGAATCCGTGCATGGTCGTGGTTGGTGGCAGCGCATGCATGGTCAGGGTTGGTGGCAGCGCATGCATGGTCAGGGTTGGTGGCAGCGCATGCATATTGGGTGGGTGTGGATTGTTTGGGTGGGCGTGGTGGTGTTGCGATTGAGAAGGTCTCTAAAACAAACAGTCAAGAGTAGAGCTTAAGAAACAACCCACATGTCTACCACAGTGGGCTATTCATGCACCCTCAGTGAAGCCAAAAGTAAAAACAGCTACCGCCACACTACACCATAACAAACTTTAAGGGCCATCGGTGGGCTCCAGGAAAGGAAACCATCTCTCACAAGGAATAACAATCCCTCATTTCTCACTATACTCCTAATCAGACAAATAAAACCACATCATCTGGGACAGAGTAGAAGTCATTTCAACTAAGAGTGCAAGGAGTCTCTTGGACTCCCGCTTAACTCTGGAAAGCAGCACCATTATAAAAATACAGACTCCAGTACCAGCAAACCAGGAGAAATGCTTTAAAAAGTATGCATCCCAAATTATATTGTGGTCTGTCATGCAGTGAGGCAATGGGTTGAATCCAGTCATATCAAGTTATGGACTTCAAATATTGATGCAGGATACCACAAACTAATTAACAGGATCCACAGGCTTTAAACTGTAAGCACATGAAAACATCGCAATACCAATGGAAAAACAGATTAGGAACTGCACTTGCCTGAATATTAACTTGATAATCAGTTGGGCCATGGATCGAGCCATACAGTCCAAATCCAACAATGGATATTCTTTTATTAACTGTAAATCTTTAAGAATAAGACAGAACAACAAATATTTAGCATTTTTAAAAAAAGAAAAAAGGAAGTAAACACCATCTCAAAACCTTAAATGCCATAGGTTTGAGCTTGTAACATTCAAATGCACACAATGACTGAAAAAATAAATTGGTTACTTACCTGTCACAGCAGTTTTCCAGAGTGTATGCCTTTTCTTGAGTAAAATACTTTGTTGGAAATATCTCTACATTAGGCTTGAAACCCTGGAGAAGTTTGAAATAACAGTATTACTAATAATGTATCCGTCAGTGGGCCTTTTCCCCCCCAGCAGCCGTCACTTGGTGCAAACATCAAGCCCCTACAATCCCATCCGTTTTGCTGTTACCATCTTAGATTAGCGAAACCTAGAAAGAATCACCAGTTTGGACATTCAAAAACTGGCACAAAGCCCAGACATTGGGACAATATCACCGATTGTGCTTATGGCTTGTTGCAACAGGTCAATGTTAATAAACCAAAAAGGTGGGTCTTCATTATCATTCTGTGAATTGTATTTAAAGCTCTATTGTATTGAAAACTCCAAATATTTTGAATTTTCCAAAATTAATTCTTCATATGACTTCTATAATTTGTTAGAAATATTTAAATTGGCAACCGTTTGAATGAAAACTATCTATATTTAGCTTGTCACCAGCACCATTCTCTACGTAACCGATTAGCTGAACAGAACTTATTGGTACTCTTAGTCTCAATGCGATTAGGATCAATTCCTCTCAAGGAGCAGAAGATGTCTGCATTTTTTAAATCCATTACAATATTTTAACGGAATAAAGCAGTGACCGAGATTACCCCGGCCCCCTCAAAACATGCAAAATCTGTTTTTGATTAGATATTTAGATCGACATGGATTTCCAAACCTGTGTCAAAAAATAACAAAATCAGAGATAGCCACTCCCTGAAGAGAAACCCATTCACTCTTTATACTGTGGACACGTGGGCCCCTCAATTCACCGTTTGGGTATGGATCCTGCAACATCTGAAACCGACATCTTCTGGGGTAGAAAGAGTGCTTAGGGATGCAGAGGAAAGGTCACACGAATCAGGATTCTTTGTATGTGCTGTTGTGGGTACTTTATACTGCTAGAAAACTTCAGGAGCCCTTAAGTCCAAAGCCCCTGCAGATAATGCAAAGGATATGGCGGATGGTCAGGGTGTAGTTGAATATAGGTGTAAGTGGGTTCCTGAAATAAGGTTTGTATTTAGAGGTCTGCAAGTCCGTGAAATTGGTCACTGGCAAACACACCATGATCGGGAGGTAAGCAGAGATAAAGTCAAAAGAGCAAGCCTTTTGTAAATGACCAGATCCGTTATTAGAACTGTTCAGATGGAAAGACTCAATGAAGTTACAAAAGCGAGAAGTACTTGCAGCAGGAGCCAGAAAAGTATATACGATAACTAATACAGGGCTGACAAATTTGCTCAATAGGAACGATCAACACACCTATTGATGTGCATGTCTAACCCAAGTAGCTAGCTTAACAAGGACTATAGTTAACACTAACATACCACTTGATTTCCACAGTGCAGGTGCAAATAAGGGAGAGAGTGGTACCAGTGGCCCAGTTTCAGCAGAGACTAAAAAAAAAACCAGACTGTCAGAAATGTGTGGCTCCTAATTTACAAATTTAGGAAAACCGTTAATACGAAAGATCACTTCTAGAAAACACAGTTCTGGTGCTAGAGGCAATCAGTCACAGGAGGGAGCAAGGGGATGTACACCAGTCATAGGAAACGCGAGAATAAGGAAAAGTGACTTATTTGCAATCCTAATATTCCATCATGGCCATCTCCATTGATTTTATAAAACAATCTTTGTGTTCTGGGAACCTGCATATAAGCAGAGAGAAACACCTTATTTTATTAAACATTAAATACAATATGGAGTTAAATCACCCCCGTTCCAAGGGCTGGAACGGGGTAAGGGCCCGGCAGCTCAAGTTACCGGCTCCACTATCTCACAAGATGTCTGGGTGCTCATCTGTCAAAACGGCTGGAATTGCTTGCTCATCACTGAAGGTCCCATGATGCAGATCATTACTTGACATGCTAGGAGCAGGCAGCACCTTGCTCCCCTAGTTTCGTTTTCTGCCTTCTTCATTAATGCTTGCCGAAGTGCTTCCTGATTTTCCTTTTCCAGGTGTCTTATGGGAGATTCCTCCCAGTCTGTACTCTGGTGCAACTGTTTCCTTACAGCAGCAAAACCACTCCTCTGAAAGGAAGTCTAGTCTGATTTCAGTGATGGTTGTACATGAGCATGATCTGCTAATGCAGATGGGTTTCTGCCCTCCTCCATTTCAAAAGCCTCTAGCAGCCACATCTTATTAGTGCAGGTGCTAATGGATTGGGAGGTGCGGGTAGGTGCAATGGGATGGTAGCTGGAGCCGGGAAGGGCTGCACGGCAGGACTTGGGGGCATACTGCCAAGCAGACGACTAGAGAACCGGCTTGCATCAGTGACTACTGCTTGCTTGTTCACAAACATGACTGGCTGTACACACACTCCAGTGTGCTAATGTTATGTTTGCAAGCAAAGGAAGGTCTTAGTAGGATACAGTTTGTTTAGTGTCTCTAAAGGTTCTTTGATCACAAATGGAAAAAAGTCTGTCTGCTGTAGGGTGTGAAGGCAGATGCATTGATTTTTATGGTGGAATATTGGAAGCTAAAGATTATATGGGAATATAGTTTGTTCTCTCCAGCATATGGATCTCCAACTCTCCAAGCACCAAAGGTAGAACCACTTCCACTGCCAATATATTGTAGGCTATATCATATGCTTTTGTTGCCTCCTTCAAGACTGCCATCCCACTCTTCTTTAACACCAATAGAAAGTGCTTTATTAAACCAAAAAGACTGGCTAAGCAAGAAATACATGGCCCAATTGCTAAACTGGAGATACTGGAACATGTTATCTATTATAATCCAAGATGTCGCATGTAACCAAAACTGCATTTATGAGCATATCCCTTTTGTGCTCAGCATCCAACTTTAAGTGCAAAAAAATGAAAGTGCTTACACCAGTATAATAGGCCATTTAAAAATAAAAGCTTGGAATGAAGTGGGCAATGATGTTGCTTAGCACTGAAGTTGCTAACTTTACAACAAGGAACTCCATGTTCTAATCGTAGCTGGGCTACTAGCCCAAACCAGTATCTGTGATTAGAGAGCTTTATAAAACAATCCCAACATTGACAGCAATATTACACCAAGAAGACTGGTGCAGGAGTGCCAGTTAGTGGCACAAAATATACACTGTGGAATTAAAGTCTATATAATCATGGGCGTCATTTCAGCACAGTAGTCACTAACCCCTATGCTGCTGCAGGGTGTGAAACTGCCGAAGCTGGAACTATTTAGCGTCTGTTTGTAGCCTTGAAGAGCCAGGTTAGCTTGACACCAACCATCATAAGCTAAGTTTGGCTCCCCAGGCCAATTGGTGCCTCAAACATTAACTCTGTTTTGGAACGCGAGTAAAAATGAGCATAAGGAAAATTCTACAAGGCATTGAACACAGTACGCAGTATTTATTAATGACAAAAAGTGCTAGTTCTCATCTCATGTGGAAGCTAGATTCATGGCATGCTATGTTCTAGCTTCTCGTGCCCTAGACGTGGGTTCTGCTTCATGAATGAGTAACACCCAAGAGCTTCTTTTAGATCCTGCTTGTCAAATCTTTATTTTGTTCCCTTCTGCTGTTTGTGGCCGCTGTAAACTGCTTTGCTACAAAATTATCTTAGAAATCAGAGGACAGCATAGAGGCAAACCGCGGGTCTTGGAAGAAAGACCACGCAGAGCAACAGAGGTTTGAATCCCGGATATGCGCTTACAAACCAAACTCATAGTATTAGGCAAGCTATAAAAAAAACTAATGAAATAAAATACAATCCAACTACTGAGCCATAGAACATTAGGTTATGCACATTATCCAACTCCGGTTAATAGCATGCTGCAGACTCAGGTTTACAATAAATCGTGTTTACAAGCACACACGGTCCCCATCACCTGAGTTAAGCATAGTTCTAAGTCCCTCTTTGTGAAGGCAAAGGACGAGCAATGCATGTCTGTAACTACTATGATTGTCAAATAATGCCAATTTGAGTTTTCACCTTATCTGAATAGAAGTGATCTTGGGCAAATATTGCTTCAATGTTCTGATCTGACAAATGTGAGAACACTTGGAAACAAACACCAATATGAAATCCTACATGCCATCAAAGCACATGGAAATGACCAGAGGGAAGAGCTGTGGTGTAGTGGCACACCTCGGATTTCGGAACCAGTATATCTGAATCCTATCCTCAGCTTCCCTACATGACAAACCGTTTGATATCACACAGATGCCCATTTCTGTATTTTTCAGTCTCCTTATCAGTGACGTATGTTTGCAACATAAAACCAAATGGCTTCAGTGCACATTAATGGGCACTTAACATATCTAGGTTTTAAATTTGTTAGAGTATCATAGGCATGGGCACTAGAATAGTGAATCAAAATGCGTTGGGCACAATATTAGACACTTTACAAAAATAGAATCAGGATTGTATCCCTGCTACATCTGCCAGGGTTGGGAGAGGCAGTGCCCGACCAACCTCAAGGGTGGTCAAGCATAGTAAAACAGCATACACTACACACAATTGTGCTGGGTCTTCAATTAAGAGTGAACAAAGTACTTATTCTTCTTGACCTCTCTGCGGTCTTTGATACAGTCGATCAACCACTTCTTCAGTGTCTCCTCGAAGCGGGAATATCGGCACTCCTTTAAAATGGTTCTCATCCTCTTTAATTGAATCATACCTAGACTGTTTTTGTACAACCTTTCATGTTTTCTCCTGTGGTTTTGGATTGTGGAGTTCTGCAGGGGTCGGCTCTTCCGCCTCTCTTGTTCAACAATATATGTTGGCCCTAGCGAAACTGATCATCAGTCACAGCATTTGCTTTTTTTGAATGCCGATCACCCCCAAATTTTATTTTGCCTTAATGACTCACACACGGATCCTCCACATAAGCTTAAACATTGTCTCCTGCCAGTTTCTGAATGATGTCTACTAATTGGCTGAAGCTTAACGGCGATAAGACAGAGATACTATTGATCGGCTCTGCCTGTGCCACCTCCTCTTGGTCTTCTGATTACTGGCCTTCCTGCCTCGGCCCGTGACCCTGAACCTGTTACGACAGTCTGCCCAAGTTTCGGCCATCTGGCAAAAGTTTAGGTTTGCTAAACTTAATATTTTTTTAAAAAGTTCTCCCCTTTCTCCCACCTTAATCAAGATCTAAAATTGCCACAGCATCCATTGTCTACTGCAATGGAATCTATTTAGGCCAGCCCGAATTTTTGATTCAGCGGTTGCAAACTACAGAATTTAGCAGCTCGTCTGGCCTTGAAGGCCCCTAGGTTGGCTCATTCGCAGGCACTCCTGCGTCAACTTCATTGGCTTCCTGTACAAAGCCATGTTCAATGTAAGGTTCTTTGCCTTGTGTATTGAGCAACTCAAAGAGGGGAATTTTTACAATCCAAATTGATTCTGTGCCAGCCTTGCCGGGCTCTCCGGTCGGCTAATTTCTTTGCTATGCATCCCACGAGTAGAGCTCGGGCCGGGGGACGTTCTTTTTCTGTGCTTGCTCCAACTTTATGGAATGCTGTCCCGGTTGAGATTAGGTCTATTCCCCATTTTCTCTCCTCGCAAGCAGTTGAAAACATTTCTGTTTTGAGTACTACATGTTAGCTTTATCCTCTTGCTCCTCTGTCAGCGCCTTGATGCCATTACCGGTCTTTGTTTGCGCGTTATTAAATTCCTTTAAATTACATGCTACTGTAATCTACAAAATAGTTTTTAAAAATCATTAGAAAAATATTGTTGCAGAAAACCACAAATGTTACAACAGACACGTGTTTCAACCCTTCCAGGGTCTTTTTCAAGGCCTGATCTTTATTGTGTTGTACCAGGATATAATCATTGGAATAAATTAAGCCATATGGATAATCATTGTAATTGTGAAAGAACTCGAATTTAAGATCTCAGTAAGTGTGATAGTAAGTGTGATAGTATTCATATCCTCAGTGGGTATTTTTGTCAGGAACGCCAAAAGGCTTGCACTGAACAGGCCAAACACTGCCGGTTCCTAGAATGCCATTTCCTTAATATGGCCAAAATTACACACCGAGTATATGAATACCATCACACTTCCTGAGATGGAAAAATTGGGAGTTCTGTCTTAGCAGGTACTGCAGATCTTTATGGCCATAATAATCCCACTATGATTATCCATACGGCTTAATTTATTCCAATCATTAAATCCTGGTACAACACATTAAAGATCAGGCCTTGAAAAAGACCCTGGAAGGGTTGAAACACATCTCGGCTGTAATATTTGTGATAGTGGACCAATATTTTACTCATGACTATTTTAATAGCTATTTTAAATATGACAGCGGATTACTCAAGAGCCAGTGCGATTGTGTCTAGGGTATGCAGTTTTAAATGTGTTAGGGTAAGACAGTCAACATGGATAAGTGTACAACAAGCCCACCAATTATAACTTGTACAAACTAGACTGCCCGTCTTTTTTACCATTTAATTAAACCCATGTGACATGAGTGTGCTCGGCATGCACTCAGTTGAGCAATATAAATCTAAATGCTAACCCGCAGCAAACATTTTCCAACATGTTAAGTATCCCGCAAACTTTGCACCCTGGATGGGGCATCTTTTACATACTGGAGGAACCAGGAGTTAGTGCACCACAGAGTTAGATCCCGCTTACTTGGGATGCTGGATGCACAAGAGTGCCTTTAAGCTCCTGCTCAATTCTTTATTTCAGTCCATGCACAAGATATGTTACGGTTGCAACTAAAATGGTCAACCTATTGTGCTGTGTTTCATTGTGTATTTTGCCATTTAGGGCATGTTAATTCTTGTTGCTATTAATATGTTAGTCAATAGCTGTTCGGGAGATTTTTCATTTTTATGCCAAATCCCTCTACCTGCGAGACCACCAGCCCTTTTTGCTGGACTCCTGGGACTCTGTTCTTCTGAATGTGTGAGACCCAGTTTCCCACAAATTCTGCTGCTCAGAACATGGGAAATTCACTATGTTTTTACTTTACCGAGTTATGCTTTCCTCCAATTTTTTCTAAGGCATCTGTAAATTTACTTTTGCAGCACATAGCACCTTTTGTGCAGTGTTGCTGGGAGTCCCTTGCACTTTCATTTTTATGCTCTTATTTTCCTTGTGTTCCCAAGGATCGAGGGATACTTTTTATCCTTCAGAGCTTTTCTTTTGTGAGATCAACACACACCACCTTATATGGAGTGCTGAGGGGTTACATAGTATCCACTTTCTAACTGCTCCTGTAATAACATTCATGTTACAGTGACAAGCAGACCTGAATGGCTGGTGGCAGTGGACGTGTTCCATCGACTTGTGTGTATTTTTCCTACCCTGGCTGGGTTCACAGCCACGGTAATACACAGAAGGGTCACCATTGACCCAAAATAGTGGCTTTCTTGTTTCACCATTTCTTGGGTGCGTGTCCATTCTTTGTCCTTCTGCCGTCCTGCGTGGGGGTGGTCCTGGTTTGACTTTTGTCTGACGGGAACCCTTTGTGAGGCCTGTGAGATGCCAAAGTGTCTGAAGACAGGAAACGAGGGAGGAGTCTGAAACAATGCCGTTTTTTGTCTTCTCGCATGCCTGCCTGGAACCAACTGCACCTAGGAGGCCACTCCCCAAAGTTTGAATGTTGCAGGACCATTGATTTGGGTGTGTTTCTGGATAAAAGTCGAGAATCCAGAGTCAAAGACAAGTCAACAACTGGAACAGAGGAAACCAAGACGACCAGAGACATCTGCAGCACCGTCCAGCAACCGGTGAAGGCCGCTGAAGTGACTGCTGCTGTCCCGACCCAGTGTTTGAATCGACCAGGCAGCTACGAAGAGGACGTCTTCCTCTCATAGACTGGTGGCCATAATCAGTCCTAAAACAACCTGCAACGTGAGCCATCCTACGACTTGCTGTGAACTTCCTGGGCTGCAAACCGCCAATACCCTGTTACCTGCGACGAACTTGCAGTACATAGTCTTCCCATGAACAAACTCTCCCAGAACTCTGGTGTACTCCTTTTGGATCTCCAAAGACAAGATTCCCCACCTCAAAAGTTCCCGCACCAGAGTGCAGGACCGAGCAAGCGAGAAGAATCGAGCGGACGAGAGGCGCTCTACAGTGGTGTCTGAAAAGGTGCAAAAATACCACAGGCCTGCATTGGAGCACGAGGAATCCTTTGTTGGAAGCCCTCTCAACTGCTGCTGCAAAATTCCTTCCAGAGTCCCTCCTTTCATCACACCGACCATGCAACAGGATACCAGGTCCATTGATGCTGCACCGTGAAGGCATCCAGCTACAACTTCACTCCTCAGGTGCTGTGGGACTCAGGGTATTACTTACCTAGAGACTTTTCTGTCGCTCCTTTGTTGCTGGAGTGCCGATTCTGGTGTTTGCCCATACACAGTTGCCCAGGCATGAAGCTTGTGCACATAAAGCCTTCCTGAGGTCCCAGAACTCCTTTTGACCAACAAACACTAGGTACTTCCTTATACTGAAGAACCCTTTGGAACATTGCCTTTTCCAAAGCTGTGCCTTACCAGTTTTCTCTCCAATCTGACTTTGAATAGCTAGAAAGGGATGGACTGCTAAAACATTAAGGCCTCTGAAAAGTAGTCTTAAAGTACTGTCCTGCTATTGTTGGTGTTAACCATTTTATTCCTCCAAACAGAATATTTTGAGTTGCTATAATAGCGGTTTAAATTGCCTTAATCAATCTTAAGAGTTTAACACTGACTGACTTACTACCTGAATTATTATATTGTTTTTATTGTGTTCATTAGTTTTGAAATAGTACTTACATCCATCAGGTTTTACGTTGTCCTTGTGTATATAAACTACCTCTTTTTATTGAACTACAAGTGTTTAAGTGTTTCATTGGGCCTATGTAGCTCTTTGTAGTACAATTCACATCTCCCTCCCAATGTAAGCCTGGCTGCTCTGCCATACTACTAAAACCTTGAGTAGTACAGACTTGTAATAGCTTGTAATAGAAGTTGGGGGCTACCAAGGGGTTTGTTTTATAAAGTCCTACCATAATTGGACTTTAGAAAAACGTCCCCAACAATAGCAATAGCTGTTGTTGCTCTACAGTCTATTCATGTGCAGGATGATGTTATGAGGTTTTGATGATCACATGGTTTTTACGGTTCAGAAATATCATTGAATTGGCGTCTTCCGATTTCTTTTCCTTTTAGGGGGTCTACATTGGGCTTTTACATACAATGTTCTGCTATGTGTTCTAATCTGCCCTTTTCCCAGATTTTAAAGTGAGCAGTGGATAAACAATAATTTTGTCTTTCTTAGCGAATCCATGATAAAAAAAAGGCATCGTTTTGAAATTTCAGGTCATTATTAGCATGGATTTAAACACGTGGAACTGCATTATAAATAATGTTAAGTACAAACTGTATCACGTGTGTAGTAACCACATCAACTGTTATGCAAGAATTGTGATGAGGTTTCCCTTTACATTGCGCAGGTATTGGTCTTACCGCTCTTGATAAAACGCAGGTTCTCTGTTCGCGGACTGGGCCTTCACTAAATTGCACAGGCGTCCTTGCAAACTATAATATCCACCTGCAAATCATTCAAATTTAAGGAAAAACCCGAGCACCAGAAGCAAAAGAAAACTAAAAAGGTAAAAAGCTTTCAAAAATGCTATCGCAACTTAGCAACAGAAAATGCAATATCTGTGGCTAAAACGATTACATTAACATTTCTTGCGACACACATTTCATAAAAATATTTTAAAGTATGCAAACACATTGAACTCAACTCGGCTTTCCACAAGACTGCCTCCTCACAAACCTATCTGATAATAGCCAACTTTTTTTAATGAGGAATTTGCCAAGAAAGGAAACTTTCTTGGCAAGATTGATAAGCAAGAGGGAGATTCACGTTTTCACCGATACCCACCACACCAGGTTTCTTTTTTTTTGGCCAAAAAAAAGGGGGTGGGGGCTAGGGGTGTGGTCAGATTTCCTGTGAGACTTCCCTAATTATGAAGCTAATCAACAAATAGTTGCCACACAGGGTTTCCTTTGACCCTTAAGTATGCGGTAGCTTTGCACCTGCTGAAGAAGTTATTATCAACACCTCAGAAGGAGCCACTGCTTGCAACTTCTACTAATTGTCACAAATCACAGAAAAAGCAGTCTGAGAGCTACAACAATGCATAGAAGTCAACACATTTGACCCTTTCCAAACTGGGTTTCCTGCAGGAGATTGGAATGGAACGACTCAACTTGCTTTTTTGTGTAAAATCCTAGAACTGTCTGATTACAGAAGACCATCCCGCAGTCTTCTCCATTAAATGTTGACTGCTTTAGATACAGTAGACCCCATTTTTTGTTATCAAGACTAGTCACTATCTGAGCTAGCTGAAAGATAAGTGCTTTAACAACTTCCTGGGCAAGTGGTCTCTGGATCAAGCTAGGGTCTTATAATCTGGGAAGTCTAGTTAGTCGGGTTCCCTGGGGCTCCCCCATCTCACATCTCCTTTTCACTGTGCATCTACACCCTCTGGTCACTGCGATTAGCTAGTACGTGAAGATTATGCAGACTATGCTCAACTATTCATCCAACTGACAGGGCCCTGGCCAACTTCATATTCTTGACACGTGACCCATTGCGGCTGCTTCCTAGCTCTAAACAAATCATTTAAAACAGTGGTGGTGGAGTGCAGGAAAGCACACTAAAAGCTGCCCAGCATGTTGCAGCCGATTGCATCACAGGACCCATGAAAAGTGACGTCATCAGCCCCTAACCCAAGACAACTACCCTGGTTACCCCTCGATCAAACATCACCTTCCAAACAGCCTGCGTTTGTGTCAAGGTAATGACAATGTTCCACCCTACCTTGTGGGAATCCTCGACATCTGTGGCAGCCTATACTAGAATTTAAGCGATGCACTGAGAAAAGGACCAGAAACAGGCTACGCTCCCAGATTTTTGCATCCGTTATCCAGAGTACTTCTCCTGTGAGGAAGCAAAAGGTCTTTTCACACCTAGAACTGACGAGGATAACTTATGGCAATGTCATAACTTTTTCCAAAATGACAGCAAGGGCTATTTTGATTTCGACCAATTTGTCCTAGGTACTTTCCAGCCGTTAAGGAATTACGTTTTACCACACAGAAATGGTTATTGGAGGATGATGCAAAGACAATACATATATCATTTGCTGGATAGCTGTTTTTTTTATATGCATATTCACAGGCTGTCCCTGTTGGGACGGACCCTATCCCTGTTTGGTGACTGATGTTTATTAAACCGGGATTACTTTGGAGATAGAGCTGTTGAATTCTCCATAGTCAGTTCTGCATAGCTAAATCCACACTCATTAAAAATCAGATAAGGTCAAGAAAAGAAGAAGATAATCTTCTGAGATTCAATTTGAATTATATTGTTTCTCTGTCTTATTCCTGAAGGAATAATCTGCTCCTTGATTTATTGCATTTTAATAACCAGCTAGCACGATTGTAGTCTTGGGGAGTTCGCCTTTTTCTGATGAAGGTGTTGTACTAGAACTATGCATTCGCAGAGTACAACAGCTTTGGAAGCTAAAATCACTTAGTGATGAAAAACAAGAAACGTTTGTTACAAATGTTTTCTTTTCGCTGATAAGTGTCCTTGTTATTCTTTTACAGACATCTTTCAGGCCGAGTCGGCTTACGCCTGGTATCTGATTACCCAGACCTTACTATTGAGCGTGCATAATGAAAGAGGCACCTATTAGTGGGCTCCTATTCTAGCACTCGACCATGCAAGGAAGAGGTGAGGGAGGTGAAGGGGGTAGGTTAAAAGGATGTATGACGCTGTGCAGCGTGCTAGAGTCCAAATAAAGCCCAAGTGTTAGGCATACCGAAGTGCCCTTGGTCACCGGTGTGTGTAATCCTATTTCAGTGGCATGGTGATGTTAGGATCTGTGCGCACCAGTGCCTACAAGAGTTTATACTGCATACGGCAGTGTGTCTGATGTACTGACCGTGGCGCCCAGACTCTTGTGGAGGAGCAATTGGTGTACAACCTCCTCCTAGGTGGTATGATGGTTCTGTAAAGACCAAACTAGCTATAGGTGCATGTTGCGCACATCGTGCTGGATGGATGGAAAAATTATTAAAAGAACTGAATGAAAAAAGTGACCAACTGAAATTGAAGATAAACATCACTATTTACAATGCAAAACTAACAGCTCTAGAAATTACACTTAAAAAACTTAAGGATTTCAACCTAAAAACAAAAAACTGAGTAAGCTTTAAAAAGATTTAGTACAGTTCATGCATGAGAAAGTGTCTCCATACGTGAGAACAGAGTATTTCTCAGAAACAGCAAAGCAAGCCAGAAGAGATGCAACAGCACTCGGTATCAGAACAACCAGAGGAGCGGATATGGACAACGATTTGGGTCATCATCAGGAACGTCAAATAGTTAGATAATTGTAGAATACAGTTTGCTACAAACCAAGGCAGTATGCTAGCAAACGCAACCAGGCCTTTTTTTAGGCCAGCGTGGAGGCTATCGAGGAAGACAAAGGTGGCAGACGCAGTCATCAATAGCCACACTCAGCAGAGGAAGAGTATGCAATCTTATATAAAAGATACCTCTGCTATGATCATTTTGTTGGAATAACTCACCTTCAATCCAGAAACAGAATGGCTGGTAACAATGGATATTGAAGCACTTTATACCAATATACCACAGGGAGCAACCCTAGCGATGGTCAATCTCTTAAGACTCAGGTATAGACCTCCATCAAGTACCATCATCTTTCATCATAAAATTAGCAGAAATTGCACTTACCAACATCTTTTTTCTATGGAACGAGATCTACCATCAACAGATTTCAGGCACGGCAATGGGGGCTACCTTTGCCCCTAGCCTTGCAAACCTTTACGTAGATGCCTTTGAAAAGGCCAGCATTTTTCCAGACACCAACCCATTCCTGGCTAAGATCAGGATCTGGCGTAGATACATCGATGATGTATTCATGATCTTTATAGGTACGTTTAATGAATTGAAAAACTTCACAGATGGATTAACAGTTAAAACAAACACTTGAAATTCACTATGGAACCGAGTCTGTTCTATCAATTTCCTGGACATAACCATCGAATCCAACCAGGGTCAATTTAGATCCAAAGTTTACAAAAAACAAACTGACAGAAATTCCCTTTGGACTTTTTCAAGTTACCACCCTAAGGCCTTTAGAGAAAATCTGCCATTCAGGCAATATCTGCGGTACCGCAGACTATGTACTGACACACAAGATTACGTAAAGGAGGGCAAAAAACCTGAAATTACAACTTACAGAGAGGATATCCTGAAAAAAATCATTACGACAACTTACAAAAGAGCTCAAAATATACAGAGGGACATTACCCTCAAACATCCAAAACCTCCTTTGCGGGAGAATAGAACAGCGGTATTGAGCTACTCATCATTAGTGAACCAGATCAAGAAGGAAATCAAAGCACTGTGGCCTATCTTGAATATGGGAGAACATCATTTGCCTGAACCATCGTTTACAGTGAAGCGAAGAGCTAACAATCGAGACAAATTAGTCAAGACACTAAAAGAAAAAAAAAGGAAAAACACAGAAACTGGACAAACAACTCTATGGTATACAACAGCAGCAACAGGACATGCCCCATGCGGTACCTGCTCCATGTGTTCACAAACAATACGCAGCACTACAATACACAGAGGTCTCAAGGCTCCCTGGGAACAACAGTCTTTCACTAATTGCAACACAAGTGGAATAATCTACCTGATTACATGTCCTTGTGAGCTACGATATGTAGGAATGAGCATGTGAAAAGCTAAGATAGTTATGATCGAACATAAATCATGTATACCTACCAAGAAACAAAATGCACCTTTAGTGGCACACTTCATAGAGAAAGGACACACCCCCGAACAACTTACATGGACTATCATTGAAAAAAATACATCTTCCAAGATGAGGGGGTAATCTTCAGTCTCCTTCTAAGGAGAGAACAAAGTTGGATATTTAGATTGGGCACAGACAAAACAGGACTCAATGAACAAATCCAGTGGAGTGAATTATCTGTTATGTAGAGACAAGTCCACGTTGTGACCATCATTAGCATAAGGGAATTAGGATCTCCTAACTGACTGAGAGGGAATGTACTGCAATGCAAAGATAATCAACTAGAACATAAACATTCCCAAGCCACTAAACTGATATCCACATGATACTCTTACGCTAGCAACACAATGTTGAAAATGAGGTTTGTGGTATGCTGATGTAAAATATGGGGTCCTCACAGACAGATAACCCTGCTACCAGCAGAGCAATTAGCAGTGGTCCCAATCCCAAACACTATCTTTTGATGTATGGGATCCTTTGATGCATGGTACAACATATCTACATTACGGTATACTTGTGTTGTGGGGGTAAGCTGTACAGATGCGTAGAACTAGTTACTGCACATCGCGCTCTGGTAAGAGGGCCTCCTTAATTATGCACACCGAAGAGTGATCTATGGTTTAGAATTCGATCCCAATCACTAGATTGTGATACCGGTCGACCTTACCAGGCATGAGCCAACTCATGCCTGAAAGATGTCCATAAAAGAACAAGTAAAGAAACAAACCGGGATAGCTTGGGAAAGCTGAAAACACAGTCTCGCCGTGATCGTCCTGTTAACCGTTAACAAGGAAATATGTAGTAGCACAATAAACAACGGTTTTCAAGGAAGGTAGTCATTCAGACAACATGTCAAACATGAGAAAACTGGAAACAAGTTAAAGCCTATGCTCACATTCTAATGCAAATAAAGAGGGGCCACCCGGCTCAGCGTATCTCACCCTAGAGAAGAACACCCTGTCCCTGACAGGGGTGCCTGTCCCTGGGTGGTACGTGATGTATCGCCTATCTAACAGATATAGAGGAGAGAACTATCCCTCAACCTTCTATACTAGTGGCAGTGTCTGAAGGCAGACAGAGTGGTCCACTGGGCAGAACACTTTCCAAAAAGGATTCTAAAAATGGTGCTCTCCAGAGTGATATAGCAGTGTACCACAGAGCTGTGGATTAGATTCTGTGACTGCTGTGGTTTTAGACTCGGGTACAACCTGAGGAGCAGGTCAACTGTTTATCTTCCATCCAAAGTGTTCAATTTTAATACAGCCTGTAGGTCACTATGTATGGGGTGCAAAACAGTACAGCTGGAGAACCCACTGGTGGGTTTAGGTAGTAAAAAACAGCCGGAGGGCTGGGGGGGGGAGGGGGGTAAAAAGCTCTTATAAAAACAGCTCACTCGATAGTGGGGTGTATGCTAGAGCAAGCAATTCTGAAGAAAACAAAGTCTCTCTGTTGATGTGGGAGAGATCAGAAGTGGGTCACGAGAGCCCTCATGACCGAAAGGGGTCGACCGGTTTCAATGGCGTGGGTAAGTGCCGCCAACTTCTTCAGGACCGTAATTCTCAAAACAGGCTAAGTTGTAAAAGTTCAAGGGATGATGAACTGAGGAGCAATGCTGTGGTCTCCTGTGCAGAGACAAAAAAAAGAGGGGAGGGGGGGAAAAAAAAGGGAAGGAGTTAAAGGACTGGCACCAGAAATGTCTGCTGGCGTGGGGTGGAGATCTACATGCAATAGAGTGAGCATGCGGAAGGACCAAAGCTGCTTAGGTCAAAAATTACAGGATGAGTGAGGGTGCCTGAGCACCTAATGAGAGTAATCCCGCCATCAACGGGGATGGAAGGGGAAGGGGGGGTATGTGAAGGGGGTGGGGGACTGAGCAGAAGAGCGCCAGACAACTAGGGCGTGCAAGACGGATGTGCGGGAGGAAAACACCCCAAACGCAAGTGCATGAGAGGTACAGGGCAGAGTCTGCTTTGTTGAGCAGTGAGGGGGTGCCCACCCTGAAGGTGAAAGGGTGCGTGGGGCCAGGGGTACCTGGCCTGAAGGTGCCAAGGGTGCAGGTTATGAGGACCATACCTGCTGGTCTGCGTCCGATTAGAGGAGCAAGAAGGCGTATGTTGGCTGGAGAACGCACTGTTGACCAAGGGCAGAGGGAAAAGCAGCAGTACAATGCACGCTTTCAGAACAACTGTGAAATACATGAAGGGAATAATGAACTCCATGGATGAGTCAAATAAAGGAGTAAATGGGCGTTGGGGATCCAGTGGACCGTACCTGCATTGTTCTAGCTACGGAGCTCCGTGTGCGCAGTGTGCTGTAGCTGGGTATACAGCTCATCAGTGGCGAGTGAAGGAGGTGAGCCCAATCGCCTCTAAAAATTGAGAGGAAGCGCGCTCACACTGGCGTCGTGATGATGTGCCTGGTGGCCCAGCAAAAGCTGAAGCGTAGGGAAAAGAAGGCCCATCGCCTGTCGAAACAAGCAAAGAACGCGCTTATGTCGGCAGAGGTCGAGTAATCCCTGATGTTGCGTGTGGTTGTCATGGAGACGTGGTAGGGGCCGAGACTCGCATGTGTGAATGTGGAGGAAGCCTAGTTGCCTCGTCACTAAGTAGAGGAGCACAAGCATGCCGGTGGGGCCGGCCAGTGCTGTGTAACCAAATCAAAGTGACAGGGGCAAATGGTGCTAAGGAAAACCAATAAATGAAAGGCTCTGGGAGGGGGGGGGGGTCAGCGGGGGAGGAGAAAGGGGAAACGGGAAAAGGGGGGGAAAGCCCATGGCTAAAACATGAGGCGTGAAAAATGCACGGGGGCCTATGCAAGGAGGGAGAGGAGGAGAGTGGCAACCCCAGACCCAGAAGGTGTAAACGGGAGAGGAGTGGCTGGCTAGGGGGGTGTGTCTGCACCCGGGAAGTTGCAAGTTCGTGCCACTGGATTTGTTCATTAAGGCCTACCAAGCAGGTATTAAGCCTAAAAATCCACATCTGTTCTTTTCTGAACAGCATGTTGTGGTGATTACCGCCTCTGCGGGGCGGTGAAATTTCTCCAGGATTGTCCACTGAAAGTCATCCGCAGTATGTCCATGGGATGAGAAGTGAGATACTAATGGTGCAGTGAGTTTGTTGGTTCTTATACATGATTTATGCTCAGTCATGCGTGTGCGGGCAGGCCTTGTGGTCATGCCTATGTACCTGAGGTTGCAGGGGCAGGTGATCATATATACAACACCCTTCGTGTTACAATTGATGAATGTATTCTGTCTCCATGGGGTTTTCCAACCGATCTCTATTTCTGTGGTTCTAGAGGTCTGGGCGCACATGGAGCAATTCCCACAGGGTGCATGTCCTAGAATGGGTGGAATGTTCCATAGAGTGCCCTGGCTGGGTCCCGCCCTGGGTGTAGTGGGTATCAAGGTCTTAACGACCTTGTCTCTCAAGTTGCACCGTCTCTTGAGGGCGAAACGCGGGACAGAGATGTTGGTGATGCCAGTGTTGAGAATGGGCCATAAACGCTTCACTTCCCGTTTGATCTTATTGAGAAGAGGGGAATAGCTGAATACAGCTGTGAAGGTAGTGGAGTCTCTGGGTTTGATTTGTTGCGGGAGGGTGATTGACCGTGGTATGTTCCTGGCTCCTTTATAGGTATACTTGATGATCCTCTGCGGGTAACCTCGAGCGGCCAGTTGCTTTTGAAGAAGTTTCGATTGTCAGATGTAGACTGGGGTCTCTGTACATAGCCTCCTGTAGCGAAGAAATTGCGCAAAAGGGAAGTTCTCTAAGCGCTTTGGGGTGATAGCTAGAGTAGCAAAGCAGTGAGTTTCTGTCTGTGGTTTTTAAAAGAACAAGGACACTTTTCAGCGAAAAGAAAATAATTTGTAACAAACATTTTTTGTTTTTCATCACTAAGTGATTTTAGCTTCCAAAGCTGTTGTACTCTGCGAATTCAGAGTTCTAGTACAACACCTTCATCAGAAAAAGGCCAACTCCCGAAGACTACAATCGTGCAAGCTGGCTATTAAAACAAAGACAATAAATCCAGGAGCAGATTATGCCTTAAGGAATAAGAATAAGACCTTATCTAAATTTTAATGAGTGTGGATTTAGCTATGCAGAACTGACTTTGGTGAATTCAACAGCTCTGTCTCCAAAGTAATCCCAGTAGAATAAACATCAGTCACCAAACAGGGATAGGGTCACTCCCATCAGGGATCGCCTGTGACTATACATATAGAAAACAGCTATCCAACAAATGATATATGTATCGTCTTTGCATCATCCTCCAATAACCGTTTGTGTGATAACTTTTTCCAACCCATGTGGCTGGAGCCCTCACCAACTCCAGTCTTGAGCAGGTATGCAGACCTCCACCGAAAAGCTCTGGTCATGCTCCCAGAAAGTACAAGTTAAATCATAGTGACTCCTTTTCCCCCAGTTTCATAGTACAATTTTCTCCACACTTATGCAATAGTTATCCTGGATTCAAGACACAAGGACCCCATAAGCATGGAGGGAAGGTTTATAGAAGAGTACAACAGAGCCTTGCTTGGTTTGAGCACTTTGGCAACTAGACATGACATCCATTGGCTGTCAATGACCGCAAGGATATTGTGTGTGTTCAGAATCAGACCGTTTGTTCTCCTTCCTCAAAAGCCCCTGCACTGCTATTGGTGGGACTATGGACCCAAATAATGGTAGTGATGGACGGGTGGGAAAATTCTGTAAAAAATGTTTTCATTTCCTAGTTATCGGGGTTCAGCAGCTTGGCACTGCGTTGTCTGCTAGCCATCCTGCACAACAGATAGAACTGAGATTGTTGTTTGAAAGATGTCCATCTTTGATCAACAAAAGCACATTATAATTAACGGGTTGTGTAATCTCCAAGCTGCACAAATGAAATCCTGCCCTGGAAGAAAAGTTGGAGACTGCCAAGTGACAAGGTGGTTAAGATACAGGGGAAGTTCGATTAAGAGTATACATTCAAATGCATCATCTGTTAAATAAAATTTAAAAAAAAGAAGAGAAGAGGGAGCCATGCGTTGAACAGTGTAACATCTAAGAAAGCACATGTGTATATACATTTGTTTTAAAAAGCAATGTTCCAAAGTTTCACATCTCCCACGTGTTTACTTTACAGAACACATTACCCAAATGAGTAGTTCTTCATTGATTAGTAAATGAGGGGACGGGATCAAAGTACCTGATCCGGTCGCTGGTTCCACTGTAGCCCCAGCGGCTCTCCACTTGCTGAAATCGGTTAATGCTGCATTCTTTTCCTCTGAGACAACACCGAGGCCGGTCAATATATTCAACTCGAGGTTTAGGATTTACTGTAAAATGTAGAAAGAGATTTACCACTTCCCGATCTGATAAAATTCCAGACTGAGCAGGACCTGCCACGACAGAAAGAGATGCAAGTTTCTGTGAAAGTGATGTGCTTGTAGAGCCTCTATGGAATTACTTAATACAAAATGCCAATTTGTATCAAAATCACACAAGAACATTATGACAGGTCTGCTTTAAACAAAGCAATGCAAAGCAATTTCTTGGAAGCAACCTTCAAAAAAAAATATATAGTATATGGTAAAATGTTCTCAAAAATAAAAACCCTTGCACAACAAATCTTTTTTACAACCCTGAAGTATTTCTGGTCAGAACTCTACAACAAAAGCAAGCTCCGAAGCAATTTTACTTAATGAAAACATTACTAAGTGCATACCGTTAAGCATTACAATTCACATACTCAAACTCTTGACTAATTATGTGCTAGGTTGAACATTCATAAAGTTTAAAATATAAAAAGTCTTAAAGAAATACTCACATTAAAAAAGAAACTTTTGTCATATGTAGCAGTTCAGAGAGATTGCACGTTTAAATAGTTTTGTAGAAATATCTCAGTGAGTGAACCCGGCTTTCTCGCCGTCTCTCTTAATGGTTGTCAAGAAGTACTTTAACAACAGCTTGTTTTTCCAGTGCAAACTCAAAAAGCCAGGAAGTGGGGCGGTGCTTATGAATCCGGTGGCCTAATGTTACAGGGAAACAATGTCTACTCCTTTTTTAAGTACTTTGGGTTTCATCCATTGACCAGAAATAATGTTGCCTCAGGAGAAAAGATTACACCATTATCAGCAAGCGGAAAGCAGAGTTACAGTGGAACAAGACAAATATACTACATTAGCACTCGGGTGGGTGGGTTGTTGTGGTGGTGGGGCAGCCATTCAGATGGCTAGTAATGCGGGCTTTAACCACCGGTACAAGCCCACGTTCCAATCCACTTGGCGGCTGGCTCCCCGTTGCCATCTTCCCACCCACCCTCCGTCACCTTTTCCCCCTCCCCCACTTACCTTATTTCAGCGGCATTCGCTCCTTCTCCTCACCTCCCGCAGGCCACCATGGAAAGGGAAGAGCCCTCTGTACAGAGCCCCTCCTTCCCCTTCCACGGCGGCCATCTTGGAAACAGATTTTCCTTCCTACAGCGGGGCGCCATGCGCGCTGTAGGAAGTAACATGCTAGCACCCTGAGTAACCGCTTTAGCAACCCAGGGTGCTAATTGCCTTCATCCCCTCCATTCCAGGGGCTGGAACGGGGGGTGGGTGGCGGGTGGGTGGGGAACAGCCCAGAGCCCTCGATCTCCTCCCCCTCTTCGCTCGGGCCAATAAACTTTGGCTGCCGGCCGTTATCCCCCGTTCCAGCCCCTGGAACGGGGGAAGAATGCCATAGTGCATAATAAATAGTGCGAAAGCATGTATGTGTAACTAGTTTTCTCAGAATCTTTTCTTGCATTAAGAGTCCAGGAATAAACCTCTAAAATACCAATTACCATAATCTCAGCTTCCCTCAAGGGGGTTCTATATTTTGTTCTTCGATGCTTGTTCTGGTAATATATTGATTTTGGTCATTTGTAACGCGCACAGACGGTACTCAACCATAAAAAAGGCGAAGTTGGTACACAAAGTGGGGCCACCGAGAACCATCAGAAGAAACCAAACATGTTTTATGACTAAGAAGAATCTCCCTAACGTCCCTAAAAGTAGCCACCTGTCCTTTATTTAAAAAGGAAGGTCTTCAAGGCTCGGCAGAAATGGTACAATGACTAAAAAGCTCTAATGTCTTGAAGACTGTTCCACAGTCTGTGGCCAAAAACAGCAAATCCACCTAGCCTTGAAACAAGTTAAGACCGTTTCCCCAGTCAGCAGCAACTGATCTTCTGACCGTAGCAACCTTGTGGGCTGGTAATGACTGATTTTATACCTCAAATAGCCCGGTGGGTAGTCAGTTTAAACACTTTAAAAAAATCTGGCAGGACACCTAAAATTTAATTGATCACCCACGGCCAAACCGTGGAGTGTTTGGCGGGAGGTCGAAACACGAGCAGACCGACCAACTAATCTTACGGCATCGTTCTGGGCTTTTTGAAGCATATACATTGGTTTTGGCCAGGAGGCTGTTGCAGTAGCCTAAGTGTGTATTCACTAAGGCACCAACCACAATCGCGTGGTGCTCAGCTTGAGTGAACAGTAAGAACTGTCGCAACAGTTGCAGAGAGTACCAAAAAACAAACAAATATGACATGCATTACTTACCGTAAAAGCATTTCTGATGATTGTATCTGCTTAGATTCACATGCTGTGCATAGTTCGACATCCAGTGGTCACTGCGTAGTATTGCATTTCGTTTTCCGTAGTCGAAAAGGGGACGTCGACATAGGCGAGTCTGCAAATACTATCCCTATAGTGACGTGCAGTGTACCCAAAATCCCTCACGTGTCGAGGTCCCTCCGTTTGTATTTTTTCTGCCCTGAGGGAGCCTTTTTCGACGTGAGCGAGTACAGAAAAGAGAAAAAGTAATAAGATGTCTATGTTCCTTCCATCCGAGCGGGGAGTAAGAGTGGGCGCATGTGAATCTAAGCAAATACAATCATCAGAAATGCTTTTACGGTAATGCATGTCTTCTGATGCTTGTTCATCTGCTTAGAATCACATGCTGTGCATAAACTAGCGAGCAGTACCCAGAGTTGGAGGTGGGTTGTGAGAAGGAACAGTAGAGAAAAGATGTCTTAATACTCTTGTCCCACCTGGGAATCAGATCTAGAATGGGCATCTAGAAAGTAGTGCTTTGTAAAGGTGTGTACAGAACTCCAGGTTGCCGCTTTGCAAATGGACTCAAGAGGGACATTTGCAATGAATGCTATGGAAGCCCCAGTGCCTCGAGTAGAATGTGCTCTTGGCTTGAAGGGTAGTTCTCTCTTAGCAAGACTGTAACAGAGTGATGCATTGGACAATCCATCTAGATATAGTGGATTTTAAAACTGCATCTCCTTCTCTTCCTGCTGCCACCAACAGAACGAACTGATTAGTCTTTCTCAGTGGTCTAATTCTTTCCATATAAAACATGACCGCTCCGCGCACATCAAGTGTATGCAGGCTTTTTTTCTCCCAAGTTAGATGGGTTTTGAAAGAACGTTGGTAGTTCTATCGACTGGTTGACATGGAATTTAGAAATGAATTTCCGTGCAAACCCAGGATGCGTGCGTAGAACCACCTTATCCTTGTAAACTGTTACAAAGGGGTCTAGTATAGAGAGCTCTTGTAGTTCACTTACTCTCCTAATGGAGGAGATAGCTATTAAGAAAGCAGTTTTAAGAGTGAGGTTCTTAAGTGTTGCTTTGTGCATGGGTTCGAAGGGTGAGCCCATAAGCCTGGTAATTACCACATTTAGGTCCCACCCGGGAGCCGGGTTGGATATAGGAGGATGGATCTTTTATACTCCCTCCATGAAGGCTTTTATAACTGGAACTTTCCACCATGACACCTTATGTTGAGACGTGGTGCATGCAGAAATTGCAGCTAGATGAACATTTATAGAATTAAAGACTAATCCTGAGTCTAATAAGTGAGTCAGGTAAAGAACAATCTGTGGGGGAGAGCAGTCAACGGGGTTGATGGTTTTTGCTCTACACCAGACAAACAAATTTCCCTGACCATGTTATCCAGAGACCGTTCCCCTTGGAGCGGTTCTGGGGGTACTTGGAGGCGTAGTCTTGACATTGGGTGTTCTCCAGAGTTGCGAACAGATCTATTTCTGGGAAGCCCTACTGTGCGAAAACGTCGGAGACAATGTCTTTTCGTAATCACCATTTGTACTCTGCGGGCAGAGGGAAGTCTCTGCTGAGTTCGTCTGCCAGCAGATAGAGTTCCCCTGGTACATGTGATAACAGGAACATGTGTCTGAGAGCCCACTTCCAGATGTTTTGGGACAGCTTGGACAGTCCTGGAGAGTGCGTGCCCCCTTGCTTGTTCAGGTAGTACATGGCTGTGGTGCTGTCTGTGAGGACCAGCACAGTCTTCCCTTGAAGGTGTGCCTGGAAAGCCTTCAGTGCCTTGAAGACCGCCAGTAGTTCCAGCAAATGTATGTGTTTGGACGCTACACTCAGACCAAACTCTGCGTGCAGTCTGATGGGATAGGTGAGCCCACCCCATCCTGTGAGGGATGCGTATGTGGTTAGAGTGGCATACACTGCGGGGGTGGCGAATGGTTTCCCTATTACAAGGTTTTCCTTCGACACCACCGCAGCGAGAGAACCAAGGCCTGCGAGACCACCACTAGATCGTCCTATTGTCCGCTGGCTTGACACCACTGGCTGTTGAGCCACTCTTGTATTGGACGCATGCGCAATCGCGCGTGAGGTACCAAATATATACATGACGCAACATTCCTAGCAATCGCATTGCTTTGCGTACTGTCCTCTCTCGACCGGCTACATATTGAGGGATCTGAAACAGCATATTTCGGACCCTCTCGTTGGAGGGGAAGATGAGGCCGTCCTTTGTTCGAATTAGAGCCCCTAGGAATTGCTTGACCTGGCTGGGGTCTAGGCTGGACTTCTTCTCGTTGATGGAGAAGCCCAGTTGGAACAAAAGGTCTACAGTCTTTCAGGTATTTGAGAAGCATGTCTCGTAGGAATCCCCTATTATGAGCCAATCGTCGAGGTAAGGGTATACTGGGATGGACAACCTGCGCAGGTGGGCCGCTGCCACTGCCAGTACTTTCGTGAATACCCTTGGCGCTGACGCTATGCCGAAGGGTAGAACTTTGAACTGGTAGCTTTTGCCCTCTATCATGAACCTGAGGTATTTTCTGTGCGCTGGAAACATTGAAATATGGAAGTATGCATCTTTTATGTCTAGTGTTGCCATGTATTCCCCCCGAGATAGCAGGGGAATTACTTCCTGCAAAGTCACCATACGAAATTGTTGAGGTTTGACAAATGTGCTCGCTGGGTGCAGATCTAGTACAGGGCGCATGGTTAAATCCTTTTTGGGTACAAGGAAGTACACTGAATAAATCCCCTCCGTTACCTGTGATAGAGGCACAACCTCTATTGCTCCTTTTTCTAGTAGCAGTTTGACTTCTTGAAGGATGGCGACGTGCTCTGGTGATCGGTGTCTTCCCCTTGGGGGTCTGAAGGTAGGGGACCAACTGAATTCTATGCAGTAACCGCGGGCTATGGATGACAATACCCAGCGGTCTGTTATTCCCTCCCATGCTGGTAGAAAAGATGTTAACCGGCCCCCGACCGGTGATGCATGGGTCATTTGGTGTTGGTAGCCGGGGAGCCTCTAGGAGTGGGGCCAGACCTCTTCCCTTGCCACAACGTTGTCCTCTTTGAGCGTATTGTCCGCTGGTTCCTTGAGTGGAGGACCAGTTGCCTGCTGAGGAGTACTGTTGTTGCTGTTGCTGGCTTGGTCACTGGCCACGAAAAAAGCATCTGTTGCCGTAACCTTGCTTATTGGGAGGCCTTGAGATCTGGTCTAGAGTCTTTAGGGTATCGAAATCCTTCTTAGCTGTCTCCAGTGCGTCATCCAGCGCCTTACCAAACAGGTTTGAGTCCTCAATTGGTTTGTTGATGAGTGACGTCTGGGTCTCTGGCTTAAAACCTGAGTTCCGGAGCCAGACATGACGCTTGAGAAGTACCCCCTGAACTAAAGACCGGCCAGCCGTCTCTGCAGCATCTAGCGTGTTCTTAATGATGCTTTGGTTAACCAGAGTACCTTCTGTTACAGTGGCTAACAAGCGAGTTTGTAAGGGCTCAGGGACGAGGTCTTGGCGTAACTTTCCCCATTGAGCATCAGCGTAGCTTGCCAGTAAGGTATTGTTATTGGCAATTCTGGTGGAGAAAGCTGCCGAGGCTGTAATCCTATTTCCCAGGGCGTAAAGCTTCTTTCCCTCCTTGTCTGGGGGTGCTTCGCTAGTGGATAGCGGAACCCCTGCCCTTTTCCTTGTGGTGGTTACTACCAAGGAATCAGGTATTGAGTGACCCTTAATGTATAATGGGTCCGAGGGTGAGGGACTAAAAAGTTTCTCAATTCTCGGGTTGACCCCTCTAACCAACGCAGGTGTTGATAAAGATGGAATAAGTCGTCTCTTAACTGAGGCGAGAAGGGGAATGCCCAGGATAGCAGGTGGTTTCTCCTTAATGATTTTATCCACAAAGTCTATTTCTGGAGTAATTTCTCCTGTATCAATTTCAAACTGTGCTGCTGCTTTACATAATAGCGCATTGAAAGTGGGTTGGTCGTCTATAGGTGACAGGTTTCTGACTGGTGTGGTTTGCGGAGGGGACAGATCCAGAGCGTCAGGGTCTGTGGACGCTTCTGGAGACTGCCAAGGCTGTGAGCCATCTCCGTCTGGGTCTTCTTCGAAGCCCCCTCCACCCATGTCTGGGTATTCCTCGAAACCTTTTTCAGGGTTTTGTTGATCCTCAATATTTAGGAACTCTTCATCCTCCTGAAAGTGAGAGTCTTCTTCAGTGAGGTCATATGTATTGGCCTCCTCTTGAAGTGGGTTAAATAGTCTTGGGTATTTGGCCCTGGGGTGTTTCTGAAGTAACTCTCTTGATCTCTTGGGTGTTACCTGTTCAGGAGTGGACATAAATCTATCTAGTTTGTCCATACATGATTGGAATCTTTCTAAAGTCCACTGGGGTAACCCAGAACGGTCTGGAGGCATAAAGAGAAGCTCTTCCGCCTGTAGCCGTCGAGATCTCTCCCATAGCGTGGAGGATATACTCCCTTCGCCCTCTGAGAAACTTTCTCGTGGGCTAGGTCCTTCTTTCGATGGAGCGGGAGGTTGCTGCCTGCCTTCCTTCTGCTTCAGCGTCTCTCTGGCCTTGTGAGCGGGGCTCGGCAGCTCTTTCGCTGTCCGTCTCTGAGCATCAGTGGAGACTATTCGCGCCAAGCTCTCGACGACTAAACTCTCTGTGGATGCATTTTCTGTATGTATGAGAACGCATGTTGATGAATGATTAAACTGTTCATTGCAGTAATGTGTCTGGTTATCTTCAATGTTTTCAATTCTGTTTTTCCTGCAACCTTAATTTAATTTAGAGTGTTAATTAATACACGATTGATTCATTTTTGTAAATTTTGTATCAAGGTTAATAAATAATATTTTTGATATGCAATACCAGAAAAGAGTCCTCTGGACATTTTTTCAGTATATATTCGGGTTTCGGATCCAGACCACAAGTGCTAGGGGAACCAAGAGGCAGTGCAAGGTGCAACTGGACAGGCAGGGACCTAGTCCCAAATTCAGAGAGTGGCCAGGAGACCAGGTGCATCGAACAAACGGGTCATCAGACGGGGAGAGGTAAGAGAGAAAGCCGAAGCCAAGTCTTGAGTTGCTTCAAGAACCGAAGATGGTTCTGCTCAAGCTTGTGAGAGAAGATGTTCCACAGTTGCTGGTAGTGCAGACCCAGGCCCCAGAAAGCCTTGTGGACAACGCAGATGTCTGGAACTTAATCCTTTGTAGTTACTTGGAGCCAAGAGATTTCAGAGCTGGAGAGATACAATCCCTGGCCTTGAGGCCAAAGACAAGTCTCGCAGTCCTGTTCTGGATAAGTAGTAGAGGACGCAGAAAGATTTAGAAGCAGGCTGTTGAAGCAATCCAGAACTCTGGAGACAGTGAGCCTATGGGGGAAATAGTTTGACTTCTTTGGAGAGAGAGAAGGAGAGAGAAAGAGAGAGAAAGAGAGAGAAAGAGAGAGAAAGAGAGAGAAAGAGAGAGAAAGAGAGAGAAAGAGAGAGAAAGAGAGAGAAAGAGAGAGAAAGAGAGAGAAAGAGAAAGAGAGAGAGAAAGAGAGAGAGAAAGAGAGAGAGAAAGAGAGAGAAAGAGAGAGAGAAAGAGAGAGAGAAAGAGAGAGAGAAAGAGAGAGAAAGAGAGAGAAAGGAGAGAAAGAGAGAGAAAGAGAGAGAGAGAGAGAGAGAGAGAGAGAGAAAGAGAGAGGAAGAGAGAGAGAGAGAGAGAGAGAGAGAGGAGAGAGAGAGAAGAGAGAGACTCAGTCTTACTGGCATTGAGGAAGAGATCATTAGCGACACACCACTCCTGAATTGCAGACTGACTGTCAGGAATGAGAGAAGGAGTAGAGGTGGCCGAGGGGAGCCTGAAAGAGTTGGGTGTCATACGCATAACACTGAAAGTTAGTAGAGAGCAGCTATGCGGTGAGCAAGAGGAGCCAGGTATTTCTTGAACAGCCAGGGAGAGAGGTTAGAACCATGGGGAACAGCACAAGTAGAGAGAGAGATATAGAAGAGAGGAAGGACCCCAGTTGGACCCGAGAGGGTCGGACAGTGAGAAAGGAGGTAGCCAGTCCAAGGTCCGATCAGCGATACCCAGGTCATCACGGAGGCGCTTGTGCAGGATGGCAGGGTTGACTGTGTCGAAAGCAGGAGAAAGATCAAGGAGAATGAGGACAGATGGAGGGTTAGAGTCAAGGTTCGAGAGCAGGTCTTCTCGGGTGTTCAGGATAGCAGTTTCCGGCCTTCCGGCCGCTCTGAAGCCAGACTGATGGTCATGGATACAACCAACAGATTCAGTGTGAAGGTTAAGCTGGGAGAAGCCCAACTTTTCCAAAAGTTTGCCCAAGAAAGGAATGATAGAGATCGGGCGACAGTTAGCCAGAGAGGAGGGATAGGCTGAGGGCATCTTGATGAGGGGTGCACATGGGAGTGCTCCAGGGGGAGAGGAAAGTCCCAGTGGAAAAAGAGTGATTGCAGAAATCAGCCAGGGCAAGAGTGTCGATGTGGTCCTTCCTTGATGGTTTTGGAAGAGCAGGGAAGAACCTGTTTTAACAAGACTTTCATAGATTGGACTGGTCTAGAAACATTGTTTGGGGTGAACAAGGAAGAGAAGGTAAGAGGAAAGGAGGTCACAGGTGGGCCGGGCGTGGAGGAGGAAGAGAGGGTGGACAGGATGTCCTGAGTTTTAGTGATGAAATGAGAGGCAAAGGCCGTGCAGAGGGCCTGGCAAGGGACAGGAGAGCTAGTGACTGCAGCAGGGTTGCCCAGCTCCTTGCAGATTTTGAAGCGTTTGGTCGAGTTGTTAGATGCCGCAGAGACGCAGGCTTATATGTGTGCCCTCTTCTTGGTGAGGACAGAGTCTGTAATGCCTTTGGCGCAGACGGCAGGCCAGTTTGTGAGCGGGTGAACCAGTAGCCTTCCCTTCCCCTCAGCCACCCTGCACTTGCGTTTCTGGGTGACGAGGTCTCAGTCGTACCAAGATTTGCGCTTGGATTTAGGCTTCAAGCAGATCCCCATGACAGGGGCAAGTACATCAAGAGTGTCAGAAATAGAAAGATAGAGGTTAGAGAGGGCTGTGTCACGATGTGAGTCAGCCAAAGGTGCAGCCTCAATTGACATGCTTCATGGGTCGAATGACCGAGAAGGTAGGTGGCAGTGCTGGGACCGGCTTGACCTATGGGGTAGAGAGATGGTAGGAAAGGAGAAAGAGGGATTCGCAGAGGTTGCGAAAGAGTCCTACAGAAGGACAAGAAGCATCTGGATTTGGGGGAGGGCAGAGAAAGAGAAGGTGAGACTGCAGACCAGGCATTCAAAGGAGGAATAGTCCTGCATTGGAATGAAAGAAGCAGGGATCCACTGTGAAGATCAAGGCTACACCCCCACCGGGACGGTTGGCTCTGGGCGCAGACAGGATCTTGTAGCCATTAGGAAGGAGTGTGTCAAAGCTCATGAGATCTGGCCGTGAACCACGTCTCGGTAAGACCGAGGACATCCAGACCGAGTTCTTCCATGAGACCGCAGATGTCAGAAGTGTTTGAGCGAGAGTTGAGAGTGGGAATGCGGAGCAGGTTGACACATTTGAAAGACTTCTGTGGAGGGGGTACAGGTCAGAGGTACACCCTGAGGAAGTGTTTGAGGTGCCCGAGGGTGGGCAGAGGAGGAGGGAGGAGAGGGCAAGGTAGCCAAGGAAGAGGAGGTGGGTGGCAGAAGGAAGAGACAACAGGGTGGCCGGAGAAGCAGCAGGGGCAGCCGTAGAGGTGGCCAAGGAAGAGGGAGGCAGAGGAGCCAAAGAGGAGAGAAGGACAGCAAGAGAAGAAAGGAAGTTGATAAGGCGTGGGAAGAGTCTAGCAAAAGGGAGGAGGTTGGCCTGAGGGCCTAGGACCAATACAGTGCCATTTAGGTCAAAATAAATGATGGTCTTGGAGGAGTGGAAGGGGGCCAGGAGGGCCTCCCACCGGATGCCACCATTAATGGGTGAAGAGGAAAATGAGAAAGAACAGAGACCATATGGAGGGTCCATAGGGGTAGAAAAGGAAAGACAAAGGATGTCGGTAAGGGTCCAGCGATGGGGATACCAGGGTTGGAGACCAGGATATCCCCCTTGAACATCTTCCTACCAGATCTAGTGAGAAGGATAGGATAAGTCGATAGAAAAACAGTTAAGGATATGGGAGAGAGCACCATAGAGGGTGCAGAGGGGGGGGGGGAGGGTGGGGGAGGAGGGCGTCAGGGGTGGGCTGGGGGCACGCAGAGGGGGGAGAAACACTAGGGTGAGGGGAGGACACAGAATGAGGGCACAAAGCAGTGTCTGCAGAGCTTGTCATCCGCCAGTATGTTGTCCTTCCCCCCGGTAGATTGGTGGCCTTGGCCCACCATCGCAAGGCCCCGTGGAAGGTCGGTTTGAGGCACACGAAGGGTGGACGTGGGCATTTGAAACGGCATGCCCAGAGTCTGGCTGTTATATGTGGAAGGTGCCGTTTATGAAGATTCCTCATCTGAAGACATTTGCCCGCTTTCCAAACGCAACAGGAGTCCTCTATGCCTGTCTTCCAGAGTCTTCGTGGAGAAGGTCTGGCAAATCTTCCAGGACTGTATCTCATGAGGATAGGCGGCAATAAATACAACTGTGAGGGTCTAATAAAAATCCCTGTTTTACCATAATTGCTGCTGTCCCTGAAGAGGGGGGTATTTTCCTTGGCAGCGTGCATTTCTGGATTTGCCATGAGGTAACAGGAAGACATCCAAGTGTTTTAGGTGAGAAAGAAAAGTGCCCGGAGCCCAGGAACACTATGGTCAGTGAATGTGCAATCTCAGTAATGCCATTTAAAAAAAAAAAGTGAAGTGAAAAAGCTCTGAGAGCTCAAGAGGATTCCCCTGTTCAGTTAGACCATAGCGAAAGATCTGAAGATGGCTGCCTAGTGTGGAGCTTATGCCCCGCCACCTCATTGGTTTGGGTCTCAAAAGAACCAAAAGGAGGTGGAGGGACTGCACAAGGGCTTCAAAACACTATGGGGCTTGTATAGGGAAATGTTTGAGTATACAATTATTTAAAATTACAGAGAATTCCCAGTCAGATTGGGAATATTTTAGCAAGTGAATCTATGAACGATCCAACGCTGGAGAAGTATGGGTTAAAATAACTCCAAAAGCTTTATTGGAGGACGTATGGTTGTGTAACTGCTTGTGCTCCTTGCTGAACTCATTTTAGGAATACATTTAAATGCTCAATATAATGGACAGCTGCGTAATCACACTTCAATGCTTACGATTGTACTATTTTACAGACTGACCTAGCGCCACAGTGCCATAGTAACTTTCTGGTTTTCATTATTAACTCTTAGGAGTGATTAATGTACTACGATTAGAATTAGTGTCTGTATTTATGACCAAGATATTATGTATTTACCTTGATTATATGAAAGACGTTTGAGGATTTAGGTATTATTTGACGTGCCGTTTTCCTTTTAAATAGTCCCATTTGCCATTCGAAATAAATAGGATTGAATCACAGACTGTTCAGTCTTTAGCATGGCTCTTGTGACCGGTGAAGGAAATTAGAATGCAACAGTGTTAGGCGATTAGGTGAAATAGTTTTTCAGATTTGGGATTATTTTTAGGATAATCTGCTTTGACCCAGATGGAAAGCTCCTGACCAGTTCAAAGTGAATAAAGTAAAGCCAGATAGGCTAGTTGATTTGCTTATTTATTTGAAAACAGCGTCCCCCTCGAATGTTAAAGTGTACAGAGAACAAGGAATTTCAATGGATTCCCCCCCCAAACAAAACTAAAGAGACCGAGAAACACATGTTGAAATGGAAAAATGATTCAATATCTGAAGAGGTTTTGCATCCTTCAACTTTAAATTCACATCTGGGTCTTTGTGCGAATTAGTTTGCCCCATATAGCTCAGGCTTTCAGACAAAATTACAAAAAGAAATTAGGCTGCAATGGGACAACCGATAAGGTGGCCCTCTTACGCTGCATGCCAGGCATACTCCTCCCACAAAGGAGGGTATACGTAATATTGCATTTTGTTTTTTTAGATTTAGTTCTCGGATTACCCTTTTATCAGGTTGTTTATGGGACCTCAGAGCCTATTTAAACATTGATTTCATGTTGCAGAATGTTTACAGTGCTGTTAGTTCTATTGCAAATGCTTTATGTTGTACCAAAAAGTAAGCCCATTAGCACTATAAACACAATGACATAGTTTTGATAGTGAAGAGTATGCATAATAAAAACATCACATTATATTAATTCATGAACATTACAGTCTGAAGGATACATTAAATTTTATTGGAATTAAAAACGAATTGACTATTAAATGCACTAGGCTCCAGAGTCAAGTCAACAAACTGCACGGTGTCTCTTTATACTATTGTTCACATCCACCCGTTTAAGGCAGATGGAGTGCTGTGAATCAAGGCAGGGCAGAAGGTTTGTATGTGACAATTAGTGCTCTGCCAGTAGTAAAAGAGTGGATCCTAAAAATCAGCCCGGAGAAATGGAAGCAGAGGTTCAGGATGGCAGAGGGTGCCTAAACAGGAGGCTTAAGGAATAGGGCGCAATAACTTCGATGAACTGGGAACACACAATCGTAAGGGTAGAGTTAAGTTGGGGACGGCCTAACCTGGCTGCACCAGGTGCAGGGGGTTAATGCTGGGGTAAGGAGGAGCAGGAGAGTACCAGGATCAGGAGAAGCAGGGCCTGTAGTTCAGTGCTGGGTTGGGTTGGGGCAGAGGTGGAGAAAATTGACAGGCATTGGCTGCATTTGAGGCCGTCAGCAACAACGACGCATGTACAATTGGGTACTGGGGAAGTCATATCTACTTAGGGGGTACAGAAGGCTATTACCGGTTCTAATGTAAAAGGAAAGACTATTCTAGAGTTTAGGACAGACCTGAAAAAACTATCTTCAGTCAACATTCGTTAGCCTGTAAGAGTCTGGACATAGTCCCCGAGGATAAACAAATGTTCCTTGATGGATTGCAGCGCTTGAGATGCACAAAGTGTTTGGGCCAGATCCCTAAAATGCTGCATCAGTGATGCACAAATCCTTAAACTCATGGAGAAGGGGAGAGAAAGGGAGAGAAAGGGAGAGAAAGAGAGAGAAAGAGAGAGAGAGAAAGAGAGAGAAAGAAAGAGAGAGAGAGAGAGAAAGAGAGAGAAAGAGAGAGAGAGAAAGAGAAAGAAAGAAAGAAAGAGAAAGAGAAAGAGAAAGAGAGAGAAAGAAAGAGAGAAAGAGAGAGAAAGAGAGAAAGAGAGAGAAAGAGAGAGAAAGAGAGAGAAAGAGAGAGAAAGAGAGAGAAAGAGAGAGAGAAAGAAAAAGAGAAAGAGAGAGAAAGAGATGCAGCTGAGGTAATTGCCGGATGGTAGCTGCATCCTAGCGTTAGGTGTGGTGATGAAAATTAGTTGGATGTGTGCAGTCTGGTGGGTGGACACCCAGACTGGATTCTGGCTGTGTTAGGCCTGAAGGACGTTTATGTGAGCAACTGGGCTGGAATGTCATCGGCTAGCTGCGTTTTATTAGGGTGATGAGGTGATCATGGGGTAGTAGCGGTGTTCTAGTTGTGTGATGGTGTAGTAGAGAGTAAGCGTAGTGATGTGATACGATATGATGGTTACCTTTAAAGCGCTCAAGACCAGGCACGTGAACAGGATGACAGGGAACACAGCGACGCACAGTGACAGGGGGCTGGGCTTACAACGACAGAAGGGCGGCATAGATATATAGCAACAGCATGGGGAACAGGAAAGCAGGGTACACAGACGTGTGGGGCAAACTAATAAATACATTTGCATTTATATCTAGATGCGATTCAGGCCAATGTTCACAACGCCACCCAAGTGTGGGACATGCTAACATTTGCATTTCTATCTAGTGCGACTCATTCTGATGTTCGCGACTTCATCCAATTAAGGCAAATGCTTCCATCCACAGGCCCATCCAAGTGTGGGGCATGCTGACATTTGCCTTTCTATCTACATGTGACTCAGGCTAATGTTCACGATTTCATCTAGGTGTGGCACTGCATGCTGCCATTCACAATTCCATCCAAGTGCCGGACATGCCGACATTCACAATTCCGTCTAGGTGTGGGACAGGCTGGGACATGCCAACATTCATATTTCTATCCAGATGCGACTCAGGCTAATGCTCATGATTTCAACTAAGTGTGGCACATGCTAACATTCACAATTCCACCCAAGTGTGGGACATGCTGACAATTGCATTCTACGTAGAAGCAATGCAGGCTATTATTCATAATTCCATCTAAGTGGTCTACTCCCCACCCATGCCACAATTACTTGGGAGGTTGATGCTGGTTGACGGCTGGTCCCTGGCTTCTGTATGAACAGAAGCCAAGGACCAGCCTGGCCATTGTCAGAGCCGCCATTTGCCTTGGGGCCCTTAGCCGCAGAGGGCTGCCCAGGGTGGATGGGTTTTGAGTAACTGTCTGACCAATCAGGATTACACCGAACACGGTGGGGGCAAGGAGCCCATCAGGATCGCAGGGCGGATTGGGAGGCAGTGGGAGGGAGGGAGGGAGAGCTAAGTGGAGCTGCGGGGAGGCAAGCGGGTGCGGGTCTCGGACAAGGGCCTAAAAAATGCCCAACCAAGCCCTGGGGGGTCTTGGCTGCATTTCCCACTGACTTGGTGCTCGATGGTGTAGCCACAGGAGTAGCGGTTACAGAGTCCCGATAAGTGATGCTGCGCCCTGGGGACGGGGGGGGGGCAGTGCAGGGAGGATCCCCTGGTTTACACAACCACATGCCAGTGGTATGACAGTGGCATGTCACTAGGAGAATATATTGGACTCTCCAAAGGACCCTTGTATTATGAATTAAGTCATTTGAACATGTAAAACCACCCCCCCCCCTCCTCATTTTAATGAATCCCAATCGGATCTTTACTGTTTAGCAGGCTTGAGATGAGAAGAAACTCAAGAACAATGATAGGAAAGTATGCATGAGATGCCATGATAAAAAATTCGCTAACTTCATAAATGGCATCCACGGGCCGATGGTACAAGAAAATTGAGAGCCTGAAACTCTGTCACAGCAGCCCTGCCCCCGAACATGCAGTCTGTTACTTCAAGATGACACCTAGTCTCCATATGGGCTTAGACAGCGGCACCATGTAGGGGGGTGAGGACTTGGTGAGAATGCGCCAACGTTGACCAATCCCCTAATACACAACAAAACTACACAAACCTAACAGTCAAGGAAGGACATTCGCCCGAAGGTAGGGCCAAACCCCAACAAAAGGCACTACTATTGTCAGGAGAGTGTGAAGGCGTTTTGGCAAGAGTGGTGGAGCCTTGCAGGTGGGTGTTGAAGCTAAGTGAACGATGCCAGAGAAGTGGAGGTAGAGCTGGAGGGAAGGGGGGAGCGGGCAAAAGAGCCTAGAGAGAAGGAAGGGAAAAGTGAGTGATCATCAAGGACGTGAGATGGAGGAGGTAAGAACGTAGAGGGGCAGACTGAGAAGGAGAAAGGTCAGGACCTGAGTAGAGTTACAAGTGGGAAAGTACCAAAGAGAAGAACAAAGAAGGATGTCAAGCAAAACTAAGGTGGAAGGCAATTGACAGGGATGAGCATGGTAGACATGGATGAACTAGGATTAGTGGGTGTAGGAGGAGGTGAGCTAAGGAGGGTGGGTAGGTGGAGATAAACAGAGGTGAGGTAGGATGGGTGTGTACAGGGGTGATGTAGAGAAGTCTGTGTGGGGGGAAGTATGTGAATGATCTAGAATGAGTGGGGGTAGGCATATGTGAGAAGGTGGGTGAGTAATTGGAGATAGCAACAGTGAGGTAGTGTGGGTATGGTAGGTGGGAGGAGAGGGGTGAGGCAGGGAACGTTTGGGTAGAGGTGGGAATGGGTGGTGTGGAGTGAGATGGGAGCAGTGGGTGGATTGAAAGTGGTATGGCACAGAGGGGTGATTAAGTGTAAGTGGGGTGATACGGGAGTGGTGTAAATTAGTGGACAGATGCAGGGGTAAAGTAGTCATTGTGGGCAAAGTGAGGGAATCTGTTCATGTGAAGGCTAAAATATAGGAGGAAATTGGTTGTTTGTGTGTTGGAATGGAGTGTTGACCGCCAATGTATTTCTTGTGAGGACCTTTGTATGTGGTCAGCGGTACTGCATCCTTTTTTGTCCATGTTATCAATCTCTTGTTACGGCAGAAAGTGTGCAGTTCTACTGATGCCCAACATATGGAGCCTTAGGAAATCACACCAGCTCTCATCAGGGAAATTAGATTTTCCTGATTAAACTGTGAAAAGTGGCGTGCCATTGACAGAGTCGTCGTATAGCTGCCAGTTTTCCTGTTCTTGTATTAGTGATTCAAGAATTAAAGACTCAGCATATAACGCACACTGGGCTCTCTGCTCGTTGCATCCGTCACAACACTCACCCCAACAGTAAATTGTCTGCAAACCACATGGCAGCTATGCTGGGCTCTGGCTGCTGGATGTGAAGCTTTGGCTGTCGTTTCAACAGAGGACGACGTCCGGTTTCACTAAATGCTTCACATAGCTTGTTCAATCATTCAGTCCACTCCCTTCTTTGATGAGAAATAACTTGGACCTTCCCCCGCACCTAATCTCTTTGAGGGGGAAGCATCCAAGCTCATGATGGCACAACCCAGCCCAAACTGCTGCCAGGCCCCAGTACTCCGACTTCATGTGGTATGATGGTTCGATGCGTTATTTTCAAACATGACAGGCTGCATGCAAAAAAGATTTGCTGCGGCCTTCAATATTCTAAAATAGCACGATTTCGGGAGGTTTTACCCCCCGGTTCCCCCACTCCACCAATCCCTCCCACCCCTGCCTGCCTTCTCCCAAGTTGCAATGTCCAATAAACAGGGGTGGGCGGCTTTTATCACCCACAGGGCCGGTCTCTTCCCCTGAGCATGCAGTCCTTTCAACCCCTCACCTAAACACAAGCACTTACTCGCTCACTGTCTGCGTCCCTCATGCAGACGTCAAAATACAGACACCCATCTTCCCCTTCACCTACACATTTTCGCACACGCACACACACACACACACACGCACGCACGCACACACGCACACACGCACGCACACGCACGCGCGTCCCCTCAGCCTCTGTGTGCACTCATCACTTTAGAGAGACCTCAGAGCAGTCTTTCTAAAGAGACTTTATTTTCAGTAAAGCCAAAAAGGGATTTTCATTGAATACAAGTGTGAATCAATCAAGTGAATTTGTCCCTTCTGCCCAAAGAGCGGGTGGTGAGGGGAGGGGGTGGACGACTATCTGTGTGGCATGGGGTAGAGCCAAAGGGGGGGACAAGGGATACTGTTCCCGTCAGAACTCTCTAGAGACATACAACTTATGGCTGGTGTGCTCTACAACATCAGAGACCATCATGACTGGGACTGGGATGAAGAAACTCTGAAAAGAACGCAATCTCTCTAAGAAAGAGAAAGAGGCAGTGTCAGCACAATCCGACAAAACCGCGAGAAAAAGAAAATTATCAGGACGCTAGAGTTATGGAGTCAGCCTGACACAAGAAATCTTAAGCAGGGCACCTGGGAGAGAAACAGATGCCCCGAGCCAGTGTCAGACGAGAATCGGGAACCCGAAAGAGAGGTCAGGACGCTAGACCTATGGAGTCAACCCGACATGAAAACCCCTAAACAGGGAAACTGAAAGAGAAACACTGGAAAAGCTGAACCACAGCAGTAGCCAGACCTGAGAAACCTGAGAAAGGGGACCGGAGGAAAAGAGCACAAGACGCCACAGGTAAAGCACCAACACACACGGAGAAGACAGAGGCAGGAGTACGAATGGAGATGGTGGCACCATCCATGGAAATCATGTGGTGGACCGAGGTCCCTCTAACATCGCCGATACCACTGTGCAAGAAAGGACACAGCGAGTCCACATCCTTGTCAATAGACAAAGGTATCGAAGACAGGAAAAAAACCAAAAGAAGCATAGCACTGAAGGGTACATTACGACTGCTGGTTACCTAAGAAGAGGTCTAAAAGGAAAAAGGCACCCGGAAATGCTTCCCCTTCAAAATAGGATTTAATGGGTTGCCAAGAAAGGACCAAAATATTAAGCAAATAACTAGTCTCTAAAGTATGAGAAAAAGTCTCCCTTTGAGGAAAAGAGCTATAAGAGAAAAGGATAACAGAGGAAAGATGTATGGTCCATATTACCCTGGGAAAGGGGGAGTCACAGAAGTCAATCCATACAAGGTTGCAAGAATATTTAAAAAAAAAGAAGAAAAAAAAAACAACGAGTAGGATGAATCCCAGTTTGAAGAAAGCAGGCCAAGGAATATCATTAAAAAACACCCAGATCAAAGCAAATATAACCAAGATTGGCCATGAGAGAAAGGATATTCTGAAAAAAGAAACCAGAAGAGGTTATCAAAGAGAAGGGAACACTACAATCCACTCATGAAGAGTTATCAAGACTGTTACTAGAGACATCCCTAGACTTTAATAATTCCTATTAAGGAATCTTAAAAACTGATGCTTGAAGAGATAGGCTTTCAAATCAATGGTGATGATCCACTTGGGGTGATGGAAAATACATTTTTTAAAAATCCTCAATTTGGGATTACAATGCGAATGTCTCATATTTGGGGAATTTCTAAAGATTTGGCCTATATGTGAGACAAGGATTACCGGTGGCTGTTCCCTGCCTGTACCTTACTAAACTATTTAATATCAGGGTGAGAAGGTTTATATTGTCCCTATGACCTGAATTGCTCCCTACACTTTCCCGCACAGGTACGTGGACGGGAATTCCATATGATCTTAGATCCTGTAGGCTTTGCAATCAAGCTAGTACTTCATGACAACCAGTCATAATAGCTACTATACAATATCTTCAAAGATTAGGATTGAATGACAAGGATAATGAAATCCAACATTTTTAAAAATGTATTTGTTCTTTACTGTATTCCTCATTTTATGTACAATATTTGATACTATGACAGATTGTTTAAAAAGAAATAGGTCTATGTATCATAATATGTTTTGGAATATTGTTACATTATACAACATGTTCAAATTGTATTTTAAATGTTAAAAATTGAAAGGTTGAGTCATCAGCCAAACAAAAATAAAATTAAAAAAATAAATAAAAACACAAGCTGTTGAAGTCCCTAGACACTTACTCACCTCGTGCCCAAAATTAGCTGCTCTAATGGTCTATGATGATTTTTTTTTCTCCTCAGGTAAACATTGTGGTTTATTGAGCCCTGCATACAGTCCACTGGCAGCCTCCTTCACCCATATCCACTTCAACCTCACACCTTCATATGAATATCTATTGCAACTGAACACCATCATTGAGATCGATGTTGCTTATATATTACATATACAAGTACTATGCCTCCTCATCACAGTTCTGAATTCCCTTCCGCCTGCTCAACTATGTAGCAAGTGCCTCTGACTGTTGGCGAACTGCTTGGTCACTAACAGGATTATGGGTGTTTGGTCCGTTGCTTTATTCCCAGGCCAGGGTAAGGGTTTAAAATTCTGTATGTCATTAAAAGGGATAGTGTGGTTGCCCGTTTCCCTGACATGAGCTCGACTCAAAAAGTACTGTGACGAGGAAGAGGGAGTATGCGGTAATGGTTATTCAATATCATCCCGAAAGACTTCTTTTTGGGGGTGTGGTGCAATAACGTAAGAAACGATAATGAATAAATTTTCAGAAACAATAGCCATTTAATGTTCGTTCATTAGAAGAAATAACGTCGGCATAGAAGGAGTGGTATTTCGGGGCTGCCCTACGCACAGACACAATGGAAAATGCAAATATAATGTAAGTAACTCTTTAGATGAGTTTATACCGCAATTTAATTACTATACAGTAACTGTGAAGACGGGTTAAGTTGTACTTGTTCGTTCAATGTGGCATATTGTTTTGTACCGCGCACTATCTTGAGGAGAACCATCTCCTTTTACGGAAGCACCTCAAAACCTTACTCTTTGCTTCTGCTTTCTCTCTCCCTCTCCCCTGCTACAACTGGTCCACTGTCTGCGACCTCAGTCCTGGGCCCTTCCACTCTCCACCTGCACTGCCTCCCTGTCAACCCCTGCACTGGGGGACTGTCTCAGTATCCTACAGCCCCCTCTTCCCAGCACTTGTTCTGCACTTACCTTGCACTCGCCACCAGCTGGCCCTATGTATTTATTATTTTATGCTACTTACCTTGTACTCCACTTCCCCCCTCCCCTTCCCCTTGCACTTTTACCTTCCCCCTACCCCTGCACTTGCGCGATCTGAATGACACCTGGCCTAGTAGGATCGTTGTCTGTCTTCTCCTTGTTCCCCCCCCTCCCTGCCTCGCCACGCCTTGAAACACTTGTGTATAGGCGCGTTGCAAATGCCATATTATATCATATCAGTGACGAAGTGGTCCACTGGCGCTCAGGCGGCTGTGAAAAAGGCGGAGGAGAGGGGGTGGGTTACTGGAAATGACGTATAATACCCAGTTGCACTGTCCTAGCTATAAAATAATTTCCCGACCTAATATATAAAAAGAATAATTTTGATAAAGATCTGATGCTGAGACTAATTTCATTTTTTATGTTTTTAAAATAGGTACATCACTCATTACTGTGTGTGTCACGAGTACCAGACACCGGCGGATGGGTTTTTTAACCGCCAGTTGCTTCTCCGCGTGAACAACGATACCACCCTGACCATTTTATGGGACGATCGCCAAGTACAAGTATGCCCTTACGCGGTACTAATGGCTAGATGCAACATACATACCGTTGTGGTGGCCTAGTGCCTCGTTGTTGGAACAGCCATGCGATTATCAGTGCGACCGAAGAGCTTATTTTATCGTAAACCAACACCCTGTGTACTGCACACGAACATCGCTTGCCTCAAGACGAACTATTTTGGATCGAGAGCAAAGAAAAATGCAAATCGCTGAATATTCTCTAAACATTTGATGTCCAATAAATGTACAATCTTGCAGTTTGCTTTTAAACCAGAGCTTCATATTCCGAATTGTGGCGCTGTATTGTGAGATGATCTAACACCCTGTGTACAGCAAAGGAACATCGCGTGCCTCAAAACGAACTTTTTTGAACGTGAGCAAATAAAAATGAAAATCGCTGAATATTCTCTAAACATTTGATGTCAAATAAATGTACTTTACCAAATTTACAATCTTGCCGTTTGATTTAAAAGTACAGTTTCATATTCCGAATTGTGGCGCGCTGTGTTGTGAGCTGATCTGTGTTGATTTCCGGGTTCTGTGTGGAGTCGCGTAGAAGACGCCTGGGCGCGTTTGCCTACGCAGCACAGTCACGTCACGGATAGAGGCGGGGAATATGAATGTTTTGATAAAGTCTGTTTCAGGGGCGGGGGATTTGATTTAGTGCCGCAAAAGCAGGTGAGCCAGGTCGATGGGGGGAAATGATAGGATTATCAGAAAATGGCGGCTGATTTCGAGTGCGTTAATGGACGAAAAGTCGGGTAAGGTCCATAGGAAAGTTTTCTACGATCTACCGATTTATGCTTAAAAACACATGGCCGAACCGTAGGGACAATAAAAAAAAAGTCCCGGAACTCTCCTTTAACTACACAGCTAATGAAGGAGCACATACATTATTTGCATTGGATCTTGAGAGAGTATTTGACACTAGCCAGATAAACAGTCACAGCTTGGCTGCTAATTGGGGATCATATGTCAGACTACCATCAGGCAAGGAAGGCCATGAAGTTGGGTAACTTGATAACCAGTTGAAATTAAATACTTATGTTTGAATTGCAACCTTAAGGAGCTAAGAGCCACAGAGCTTGGGTTGTGTACAATCGCAAAATTGCACCTACCTTAAATGCAATGATATGGGGGTTTTCCTTAAATGTTGTGTTATACGGGGCTCTTTTTTTTATAACATTATGTTTTATCAACATAGCGAAAAGGAAACAAATACGAATTGAGCATTCCCACCGCCCAACAGTGGGCTAACTAACTTTCACCGCGATACCCCTGCCCCCGTCACTCCCGTCCCCCCCACCCGCCACAACCTAATGTTCCAGTGTTCTTTCAGTTAATTCAAGTTTGAAACCCACAGACGCTCATCGACAAAGATATCCAAGCTGTAATAATACCCATACGTTCTACCTGTTTGACTACTCATTCATATCATTAACCCCAACAGTTCTGAATAATATTAGTGTCTAACATTGTTCACACAGTTACACTTCCGCTGTCCACTCGGCAGCGTCGGCCAGGTGACCAACCTGGTGATGTGGAGATTGAGGAATCGATTTGGGAGTTAGGGCCCCCAGATGTCCGGGGGATGAGCATGAAGAGGCAACGTTTTGATGAACTCAGTCTCCACGACCTGGCAGTAAAGCACATCTCTTTGCCAACCTGTAACAGGAGGAGGAGGAGGACCTTGGCCCCAGGCCATAGCCACCCTTCTGCGTGCCAGGATTAATAGGATGCTGGCTAGTTTCCTCACTGCCGGTGGAGGACGTCTAGTCAATCCGAGCAGTGCAACTGTGGGGATAGGTGCCAACTCTACTCCGATTATCGCCTCGCTTTCTTGGGTGACTCGAGACCGAAATTCGGACAGACTCGGACAGCTCCAGGCAAGGTGGAGGAAGTCTGCAGCCGGCTCCCCACACCTATCGCACTTCGCCGCAGCGTCTCTTCTGTGTCTGCACTTTTTGGCTGGGGTGTAATAGGTTTGATGTAGGTAATGAAAGTGGATGAGTTTGAGCCGAGAGTTCAAAGCAACTTTCTGAGTTTGCTTGAGAATATATGCCTAGTCTTCTTCAGGAATGGGAGTTTGCAGTGTGTGTGGTGTGTGGTGTGTGTGCGTGTGTGTTTTCTAGTTTTGTGTCTGTTCGAATGGATTTATATAACGTTGAAACTAGCCTGCCTTCCTCCTGTGCCCGTATTATGTCATGTAATAGTGGCCATGTTGGGGGTTGTCGTGGAAAGGAGGGTAATAATGCTTGGATAGCGTGGTGCAGTCTTAAATATAGAAATATATCTAGAGAAGGAGCGCCGCCCCTCTTCTGGGCCTGTTGGAGTGACAAATGTTTCATCAACAAAAAGATCACTGAACGATTGTATTTGCATTTTGTCTGCCCATTGGAGGAACACTTTCTTGTTCGTAAGGGGAATACCTGGAATGAACCTAATGGGTAGTAGTGGAGAATATCTAATAGATACTCCATATTTCTGGGCGATTTTTTTCCAAATAGCGTATGTGATCAGCATTACGTTAAGTGTGGAGTAGGGAACCGATTGCTGACTAATAACCGCCCGTAATAAATTGGGTGACGCTAGGGCTCGCTCCATCTGGACGTGGGGTCCGATGAGTTGAGTAGAGTACCAGTGGCTTAGGAAGTGTGCCTGTGCGGCCCAGTAATAGCATTCCAGGTCGGGAGTGCAAGTCCGCCCATCGTGGTTGGTAATATAAGCATCGAGTAAGCCACCTTTGCGGGCTTACCGGCCCAGATCAACTCTAGGATGAGACTCTTCATCTTCTCTAGGAAACGCTGAGGAAGCAGAAGTGGTATATTTGTGAATAAGTAGAGGAGTTTTGGTAAGACCACAATCTTAGCCAGTGACGCCCTGCCCCAGAGCGTTAGTGGAAGTGACCTCCATCTGGTCACCTTTTCCTGAAGTGATGTTAATGTGGACTCGTAATTATCCTGGAAAACATCTCAGTGACTCGGGGACAGGAGGATCCCGAGATAGCGCCCATGAGCGCGTTCCCATTTGAAGTTAAAGTCGTCTGTAAATTTGCTGGTACAAGACGTTAGGGGAAAAATTACCGACTTGGAATGATTAATTTTCAGGCCTGAAACCATACTAAATTTGATTATCTCGTGCATTATAGGATTTAGGTTCGCATTGGGATGTTGTATAAATAGCACTACATCGTCATCGTAGAGAGTGAGATGACCATTTTATGAGGGCCCATGGTGAGTGCTCTATGAAGGTGTCGGGTACGCAAGCCGGAGGCCAATGGTTCTATAACGAGCGCAAATAGCGCGGATAATGGGCACCCTTGTCTGGTCCCGCTTTGGATGTGTACAGGCGCCGACTTTGATGAGCCTAGGACTATGGTTGATTGGGGTTTATTGTACAATAGAGAGACTAGTTTTACAAATTGGTTCCCAAGGCCATGTTGCCCGAGTACCACAAACATGAAGGGCCATTCAACGGAGTCGAAGGCCTTCTCTGCGTCCAAAAGGACTGCGGCTGCCCGTTGTGCGGGATCTATTGCTGCTATAGCTCCGAACATTCTCCTGATGCCGAATGATGTGCTGCGCCCGGGCACAAAGCCAGCCTGGTCCGCGAGCACCAATGCCGGCATCAGGGGAATTAATCCGTTGGCTAGAATTTTGGCCAGAATTTTATTGTCAAGGTGTATTAGGGAAATCGGTCTGTAGAAGCCACATTCATCGGGCGGTCTATCTTTTTTATGCAGAAGGATTACATTTGCTTCCCTCAGGGTCTGTGGGAGAATGCCTACCTCCGCTGCTTCCTCGTAAACTTTCAATAGGAGGGGGGGGCGACTAATGGGCCGAATGCTTTGTAAAATTCCCTGGTTAAGCCATCAGGGCCCGGGGCTTTAGTGTTAGGCAAGCTCTATCGGTACTAGGATTTCTTCCTGCGTGATGGGGAGTTTTAGTGGTTCGCATGGTTCTTGTTCTACCAGTATAGCTCTGTATCTGCTAGATAGGTGTGGAGATGTTCAGGACCGTCTGGATAGTGTGAGCTGTACAGGTTTTGATAGAAGGAGCGGAAGGCGTCGATTATTTCTGGTTCTGTGTGGACTAGTGTCTCCTGTGGCATACAGATTCTCTCCACCAAGGTAGGTCTTCTATCAGCAGCAATTAAACGGGCTAAGAGCACTCCAGGACGCTGTCCCTCACCGTAATGGCGTATCTGGTAACCGGGATGTAAGAATTTCAGCTTGCGCTCTGCCACTGCTCTGAATTTAAGTAATTCTTCTTTAAGTTCCGCTTGGGTGTGTTTGGAGAAAGTGTCCGTGTACTGTTGCTCTAGGGCCTTCAGGCGTTCCTCACTCGTCGCTAACTGACGCTGTATCGTCTTTAGGATTCCGTTTTCCATAGCGATACACACACCTCTTATATAACACTTCAATGTTTCCCACAACGCCCCCGCCGAGGGGACTGAGTTTTGGTTGATGTTTAAAAAGCTTGTGATCTCCTTGCGGAGCTCGGCAGCAAAAACTGGGTCTGTTAGTGCCCCTGGTTTAAAGCACCGATGTGGTGTCGAAGATTTTGCAGAGGGGAGGTTGCATTCGAGAGTTACTGTAGCGTGGTCTGAAAATGTCTTAGGAAGAATCTGGCAGTAACCCCATTGGAACGCACTTTGCATAGAGATAAGCAGATAGTCTATACGTGAGCTGGAATGGTGAACCTCAGAGTAGAATGTATACTTGCGTTTCTCCCAGTTCCCATGCCTCCAGATGTCGACTAGATTATATGCTTTGCAGATCTCTTGCACTTGGCGGCTTGCTTTGGAGGTCAGTACGGAGTTGACCTGAGATTTGTCTTTTTGCGGGTCGAGATGGGTGTTGAGATCGCCGCCCCAGATAATAGTGGACTGTCCGATCTGTGTGAATCATGTGAGGACACAATCGAAGTTGTTCGCTCCATCTGTGTTGGGGCCATATGAGTTTATGAACGTTAACATCTTCCCCGGAAATGACACCCTGCACCAGAAGGCCTCGGCCATCACCGTCTTTTTCCACTTTTTTCATGCGGAAGCCAACTTTAGAGTTAATGAGGATGGCCACTCCTCTAGCACACGAAGAGTAAGAGGAGAAGCAACGATGGCAACCCCAGTTTTGGGCCCAGATGTGTTCTTTTTGCGGGGTAAGGTGTGTTTCCTGCACCATCGCCACATCTACTTTGTGGCGTTTGAGGCACTGTAGGATCTTCCTTGTTTTTGTGGGAATGTTACCTCCCTTAATGTTCTATGTTGCTACGTTGAATCAGGCAGATGAGATCCATGTTCGCAATACATGGGCAGAGAGTAGCCCCGAGGTGATCTGCAGTAGCGCAGCAGTCCATCTGTGGGAATGATTGAGTCTGTTGGGTCGGGAATAGCCTGCAGCGGGGTGTGGAAGGACCGGGTCGAGGTCGGCCGGTGCATAACTATACCAACCTCAACAAACAGTGCCTTACACGGACAACCCCCAACTGGTCCGTTCAGTCTCCCCCCCTGGAGTGAAAATGTTACTGCAGCGCGTGGGGCGCTAGTGAACTCCCAAGAAAAGGTGCTCCTTTTAAATTGTTAAATCCTGATCCTCGGAGACAGGTGCCATGTCATGTCTTGCATCACATCTGCCATTCATGGTGCATTTCTTTCAGTCCGCTCCCTCCGAGAGACTGTCCGGCTGTTTCAGATTTTGCATCTTCGCTCATCTAGGAATTGGGTGGCCTCCTCAGTTGAGTTGAAGAAGTGGACCCTCGAACTGGACAGAGTTTTGTGGGGAAGAGCATTAAATAAGGGATTTGGTTCTCCCGCAGCTGTCGTTTGACAGCCGTAAAGGATCTTATTTGAGCTTGGACTGCTGGGGATAAGTCAGGGAAGAATTGTATTGTGTCTCCGTTGTATTGCAGGTTCCCTTTCTCCCTTGCCAGCCTTAGGATAGTATCTCGGTCTGTGTAGCTTAACAGTTTGGCGATAATCGGGCGCAGGGGCGCCCCAGGGATCGGTTTGGTGCTGAGAATCCTGTGAGCCCTTTCAATGGTCGATTAGATGAGCGAGAGCTGTGTCGCCACATAGGTCTCTGCACAGTTTTTCCACATAGTCTTCCACTCTGTTAGGAGTTGCTTGTTTCTGTATCCCAATCACTCTGATATTGTTTCGGCGAGAGCGCCCCTCCAAGTCCTCGTTCTTGGCCATGACTGTTTTCATCTGTCTTTCGAGGGAGGATACTCTTGCCGTTAATGAGACTGCACCGTCGTCTAGGTCCGAGATCCTTTGTTCGACGTTATGCAATCTGTCTTTATGTTTGTCCAGGCGATGCTGGAGAAGGTCTACCTTTAGATGAGAGTGTGTCGATTTTACTGTCCAGACTCCCTATCCCTGACTTAAGTTCCAGAAGGATCTCGCGGATATCAACTTGCCGCTGGTGTTCATCCTCCGACTCGCCGTGGTCACGCGGGGAACCTGGGCCATTGTCCCGTCTTGGGGTTTTTGACGCTGTGCCAGCGTCAAAGTAGTTTTCGCTGCGATTTGTCCCGTTTGCCCATCTTGGCACTAGTTCCGGAGATGCTCAGCACCGCCTTCAGGAATGGAACGCTTGGGTCGGACTTGTCTCGCTCTGGCAGGAGGAAGAGGTGTCTAGAGTTTGCCTTGCTCAAAGTGTTTGCTTGTTTTCCTGGTGACAGCTTGCGAGACCGTTCTGCAAGATGGGCCTGGAATTAGCGCTAGTGTTGCGGGTGAGAGGTGGGGGGGGCGGGAATGGGGCCGACTCCACAATGCAGCCCTGTGCCAATTTCGGCGCCGAGAGGTCCCAGTTAGGCGGGCGCAGGTACTTGCTTCCCAGGTGGAGGGGGAGTCACTACCCGATGCGCCTGAAGTCGGGCACAGCTGAATTGGACCAGGATGGTGCTGCTGAACTGAGCAAAAAGATCCACGGGAGTGGAGGGGGACGCTTACGCCTGCCTTCCCCCCCGCGGGTCCCCCTCGCTCTCACAAGTCTCCCCTGCGCACCCCCGTGTGCGCGTACAATATCACTTGGGGGCCCCCACCACACTCCCTCACCTCTGGCGAGCAGCCCTCGCCCGGGTCTGCTGTTTGCGGCGCCGGCCGACTCCTCCTGTCACGCGGCTCCTCTGTCACGGCACTCCAGTGTCTCCCCACGCCGTTTCGGAGGCCGCCACTGTCTTCGCCTCCTGCTGGCCTTCGGATTCGTGCACCCGCACCCACACACCGGCGAGCGGGCACAGTAAGCCGCGGTTTCCCCCAAGGGGCGGGGTTGGGCACCAGTCTCCGCGGTCCTGTTCTGGCGCCGGCCACCGCCGCCGGGCTCAAAGGAATCGCGGGGTAGTTTCTTGGCAATTTTAGGCGCAACCCGCACGCGTGGCCCTGGAGGGACCGCGTCTGAGGCACACACGCGATGATTTGGGATTGCACAGATTAATCAGGATTTGTGAGGAGCTCACAGAGGAGCCGCCATCTTGGGTGGTCCTCTAGCGCCCTCTATTCTCTGACGATTTTAACATTGAAATGTATTACCAAAAATGGTATATGGCAGGTATGCAAATTAACTTCTTGTTAATGGCGTGTTATTGTGATGTTCCTTTCTTTTTCTTTTTATAGCACTTTTATACTAATATCACGAGTTTGGTTTTAAACAAGGTTATTGAGGGCGTTTTTGATGTTCTATGTTTTATAACGAATATGTGGTAGTTTTTATAATGTATTTTGTTCTAAAATGTATACATTTTTTGATAGGTTTCTGTTTTATAAAGTTATTTAAGTTTATTGAACCAAAACACAAATAAATTACTAGAAGTATCCTCAGGAGAAGGGAGTCATTATCTTCTTATAAGTTTATTTATATAGTGGTAGGGTTAGATAGGGTCGTTTTTGGATAGCGAACTGTGTTCCTTTTGGATGTTCACGACGGACATGCTCCTTAGTTAGAAAATAGGCAGGGAATCACCCACAGAGAAGGGAAAGCTAGGCCTTTTACCGGCCACAATGGACAAACATTAACGAGAAAGCACCACCATGGTGCGCTCCCCAAATACCATAGGCAATGCTTCCTGTGCAGAGCATAGGTCTACTTTGCCAGATTTGGGGGCCTCAGTCCATGAGGCTACTGACTGGTCAGGAAGCAACAATCACTGCATCACCTAGAACGTGAAAGCCAACTTAAGAATTTTTAAGCAACTCAACTTCTCATGGTCTCAAATATTGTTAAACGATTGATATGGTGAAAGAAGATACGAAATAATCAGTGAGATGACAAAAGAATGCTCTCGTGGTGTCTGCCAAACAGATATTCAGATTTCAGCACTCGTTCACCCTTTTCCAATTAGCATGGACTCGGCCATAAGCTGGTGCCCCCCCCCCCCCCCCCCGAAAAAAAAAAAGAAAAATGTTAAGGGTTAACGTGGAGGGTGACACAAGACGTTGTCCAAAAAAATAGACTTTAGGACCCATTGTGGAAGGCTCCTTAATACAAAAATGCCTGCACAAAAGGTAACGCCCTTTATGTTGACCTTTCATTCCTGGATGTTACAATAATTGCAAGGGCTATAAAATCAATGTCATTTGGCTGGAATGTAACATCAAAACAAATAGTGTATTGTTTGTTGTAATGCACCAACTATACAAAAAGAGATTCACTGCATTTTCACAGAGCATGCATCAGGTAGTAGTATCATTTACACAAGTGTCAAGTGTCATGTTGCAATAGCACAACGGAATAGAAATGTTTTCTTTGCAGAGCTAATCCACAGGTAGTTCTTGCTACAGTTGGAGGGGAACTAAGATGCATTTGTTATCAATTTGCATGTTAAGGGAAATTCAAGAAATACATGATTTGGCAACCAACCTACCTGCAGCAAACTCTTCAATCGACATTAGCGGGAAGCGGATTAAGTTAACGGCTTTGCCAAGCACCTTCTGTTTGTTGTCAACCGTTACCACAAGTTGCTGTCTTTGACACTCTGCTTCAGCCCAACGAACAACCGCTCCAAAGAGACGACTTTCTCTAATGCTAAGTGTATCTCTCTCCAGCACGGCACAGAGTGTGTCTGAAAGTAGCAGAAGGAAAACTGGTCACCAATGGCATACATGTGCTGCTTTTCTCCTCACAAAGATGCTCCTTCCATAATATACATAAACAGACGTGACCAGAAGTCCAAAACAGTGCATTCAATCATCCTACAGCAAAAATAAGGAGGAAAACTAGACAATAATGGCTCCCTGATTAAATGTAAAGTCCCCACACAAAAAGTATGTAAAGCCAAGTGCATGTTCTTTAAAGGGACAGATCGCTAAAGATGTTGACAGACCTAACAAACTATTCAGTATTATGGTCTCTTAAATCCTCAATGCTCCGAATCCTGTTATTCCACTCCTGGAATTAGCTAATGACATCAATAAAAATTGCTGCTCTTCAGGATATTAGCGCAAGCAAAATCCATTCTCCCTCTGCCACTATAGAGCATCTTGCTACTGCTGGAGTTCGTTTTGATTTCCATTCAATTGCTGCTGATGAAACCGTTTCTTAATTTATTAACACTGAAGCCCTCCTGTTTGCCAGAAGATGTCCTTCCAGTGGCCTAATAGCATAAGAATGCTTTAGTATACCCGTTTCCAACTTTATTCATATTTCCTTTCAACAGGGGGTGCTGCCTCCTTCATTGAAGGACACTTATTACCACATGTCACTTAGGACACCATGACCAGGTTCTGTCATTCCATTACTTTATTTGGGGGGATTATACACAAACATGGGCTAAACCTAAGCACAAAACAGCATCTTCCTAAAAAGCAAAAAAAATTTAAAGGTGGCCTTTTTCCAAATGTCTGACAGACACACACACAGACAGACACACACACATACACACACACACACACACAAAATGATCGATAGTGGAAACCCCGTTACTGCTTCCCTGGGTAACCAAATATGGTCTGCACTCTTTCTCCTGGCTTACGCCAGCGTCTGTGCATCATAAGAATGGCATCCTTTCAAATTTGTCGTATCATGGGACACCAAAAAAAGCACTAAACGGCAAAGGTGAACGGGAAAGGTAAAGACAAAATCTTCGGCTTACCATTAGGCTTCAGGTAAGACTAAACTATGCACATCTCCAGTCCACTGGGCCATGGCAGTTATTCGTGGACAAGTCCGGAACACCTTTCGGCATGCTGATACTATTAGACTATACCGCCTCCTTTCATTACTTCAAAAAAGGTTCTCAAGCAACCATTGCACAAACATCTGAATAGAGTCCATAATCTGACAGATCTTCCAAAATGTGTTGACATTTTCTGCTCTCAGAATAGGGGTACAGGTACTGCAGATTGGAATTTTTGGGTTAACAATGGTCTGCTTGCATTCTGTGGAGAAGCCTGTGATGATGAGGAAGGAAACCTTCTGCCCCAAGACACAAAATCCTTAGCAGAAAAAGGGCTGATCCGATCGAGGAGCACCGTTTTTGTTCTACCACCTGGGCTTATCTAAAAAAGTCATTGGTGGCAAAAATTGAACATCACCGGTCCTAAATTCCCGGGATTTACGCAATGAATTGCTGAGGTGGCTCCCAAGGACGAAGAATTTCAGATAGCTGGAGGACGAGAAGGAACAGATAAAATCCCCAGTTTTCGAGCTGCCCTCCTGGAGACTTCTGAAAAGACAGCAAGGCCATCTGTATGAGGAAACACTTGGTAGTATGCGCTCTAGTCTATGTCAGTATTGGTAGCCAATTACCCTGCAGGTGTACTTGGAGGTGACCCATTTTGAGAGGGTCCTTTCCCTTGGTGTGGAAACTGGCCTTCATAGAGGGAGAGAAACCCCTCAAGGAAACTTGGGTTCAGGGGCCGCATCTTATGTGGAGGAGCTGGGTGGATCCGTCGCAGTATATTGAAGAAACTGAAGGTCCTCAGCAGGTTCTAGGTCTTATAAGTACTTTCACAGACTGCTATATTGAAACCATTGACCTTGAAATGGAGGATCGAAACAGCTAATGCATCGATGTCGCGTCTGGTCTCCACATTGATCAGATCGCCACCAAGGGACTAAATGTTGAATGGTGGTCATGGCGCCCGCAGTGCTTCTGCCGGGGCTATGAAAGAACCCCTAGGGGGTCGGGGGGTGGGGGGGTAGATTCGGAGCCAGTCACCAGAGCCCTTAAAGTTTTTGACTGCTCTATTCTGGGTCTTTCACAGATTTTTAGGAGAGCAACCTTAATGAAGAAGTGGCAGAACCTGCAACTGAGCTAACTGCTAGTAGGGTGCATTACAGGAGAATTCTCAGTCATGGTCCGTAAAAGGTTAGTGTCTTTTTCCCTGTGCTCAAATGACAGGCTATATCGATCATACCGTTTCCTTTGCTTATGAGCCTATTTTGGAAGTTGTAACAATATAAATGAAGCACCTCGGTGCCCGCAGAGAGAGAGAGTGGCCGTTTAGTGCTACTTATTTTGATATATATGTAAATGTACAAGCTTAAAAAAGGTATTCCGTTGCTTTCTCGTCAGTAATGACTCCATGGTCATTTACTTTGAAATGACTGACTAACATGGGGATTTATGGGTAAAGGGGTAACAATGGGAGGGAAGGGGTAGTAATGAAGGGTAAGGAGAGGCATGGTGGACCGTTCCCCCAAAATAAAAAAACAATCAAAAGTAAAATGTAAAATGAATTACTTTGTAGTAAATTACCACAAAGTAATTACTGTCGATGAAATGACATGGAACCAAAAGCAAAACAAGCACTCTCTCCATTTAAAAGTGTTTTGAGAGCCTTCACACAGTGGAGATATTCAAGGTATAAGAGAATAATGACGATCCCATTTATACTGTTGTGTACAGGAAAGGGTCCTTGCTGGATGCACAGCCAATGACCAAGTAGAAAGCATTGGCTACTCATTAGTTCATGGCAGGTTATCTAACCAAACAGATAAACGGATACTAGACCCACAGCATTGTATCCTCTTAAATCAAAAGACAATGTTACTGTGGGCGATTGAAAAAGCCAGCAATGTTTCCATGCCATCCTGTAAAATTGAAACACTCTGTAGAGGTCTCTAAATTTAATTGCTGAACATGTACTTTTTAATTAGTTTTCTAAAAGTCATACAATATCCATTAGGAGCTCATTTTGGGAACTGTACAATTTACAAGTGTTCTTAAGAAAAGGTTCCATTGGTTAAAACACATTTACCACCTGCAGTGGTTCTATTACAATCAGTATCTTTGATTACAGGAAACATTAACATCTAAAAATGGAGGCAAATACCACCAACAATAAATTCAGCTGCAAGAGCATCTTAACATTGTCAAAAGCAGCTGCTGCGCATTAAGTGCAAGTTAAAGGTGGGGAATAAACTTTCAGGCGATGGAAGAATTTGTGGTACCAGAGTCCTATCAATAACCCTAAAAATCATGGGCAACTTTTTTTTTATGTCAGCAATGAGCCATGTACTACGGTAATGTTACTTTTTGCTGGAAGCACAGGAAAATGTACGTTCTGAACGTGCCATTTAACCAGTTGAACTGCCATTGCCGAAATATGCATTTGCAACAATGTCATGGTGTTAGGAAAGATTTCTCCAAGTCCAATTTTTCCTCCATTTTAGGGACCACCCCCCACCCAAACGTTTTGCTTTGTTTGACCTAACCTGACATTTTCCAGCGGAGCACAGTCTTCGCTGCGCTCCCCTGGACTTTTACTCACTTGTTACAGGGACACTGACATGTCCTTTAGAATGTCAGTGCTGATTACCCGCCATAAGAGCCTTCTCAGAAGTGTTCCTGGGCCGTCCAGTGAACTGACCAGCTCTTTCCTGGGGTATCGCATAGGAGCGCTGCCGTCCTGAGTTGATACTTGAGACTTGGGGAATCACCGTGTGGTCCTCGGCCCTCTCCTGCCAATTTTCGTAATCCTAGATCCTCTGGGTCACGAACAAATAGTGTGCCATGCTGCAAGCCTTTGTGATTCCTAAATCACTACATTGTAGATACGGTTGCTGTAGGCGCTTTGCCCATTTTCCCTCCTGTGTCTTCAAGCCTGCTGCATTCGAATTTTCTTCCTCTCTTCTTCGTGAGCTGAGATAAGGCTACTGCCCCGTCAGACGATTGTCTTGTCACGCAGCCGCAGAAATCAGGATCGCTGAGAAACTGCAGAGCTCTAGCCTACAAGCGACCTCGACTAAACCAGCAAAGTTTGGTCCAACCTGTGCCAAGGGACGGTGAGTACTTGCTTCACTTACTGGTGGCCCCTGGCACAGCCGATACACTTCTATGCACGAGAATCCCTTAAAAGATACCCACTTTAGCTGGGCTAGTTTTCGCTCCCTAGCGATTCCCGAACATCTAAAGTCATTCTGCCTGCAAGGCTAGACCCCTCCTCGTATAAAGGCACCTTATTCTTCATCCCCTGAAGCCCCTTCCTGAACTGCTACAGCCCTCGAGGTACAGCTTTCTTCCATTAGGCTAAAAGCAATTATATATTAAAAAAAACCAGGTAATATGCTTGTGTGGTAATTGTTTATTACTGTGGTTATTTGTGTTGATTATAAGGCCTATTGTAAATGTATATGTATTTTTGATATACACCTGTCTAGGAGTAATTTGTGACTCGTTACTGTGTGTGCCCATTGTGGGCTTCTTATCACTCTCACCCCTCCTGAGACTTAGTCTTGATCGCCGCCAAGCTAACTTGATTGGTCTAGCTTGCCCAGAAGGTTCCCCTGTTCCACTAAACTAGAGTGGCCTCTTAAACTTCTGCCCACCAGGTTAGAGTTTAGAAACCCATCTTAACACATGGCTACTGCCCTGTGGAGTAGTTTGTCACCAGCAGGATTTATGTAGTAGACCACATGATCCCTGACCTGGGGGCTTTCCTTTGTCACAGTGGACGGTTTGTTTTGTTGATAATTTCTCTCACTTAAACACTGTGCATGTCTCTTCAGGTCAACGATTGACATGTTTGCAGAAAAAGCTTTTCTACAACATGTATTCCCACTTTAAGAGCAGTCTTCGAGGAAAAAAGGAGATTCAAGATGTGTGCATCGAGGTCCAAGATTCACTAAAGTGTGCATTTGTTTGAGATATCATGATGTGATCTATATTATCTGCAATTCAAAATAAATGTCCAACGCAAGACTAATACGCCAATGAAGCAACTCATTGTTGAATTATCAAGATAAAATTTAGAACGTCAGCCCACTATGACATCTACAAACAGTTAAACCTCAGTGGGTATCATACCTATATCAATATCAGTAAAACCTTCTGCACTGATTGCATCCAATGTGCTTTTGTCTATCGTGTCTAGACAAAGAGTAGCAAGCTGAGGTTCATCGAAGAGTCGAGCCTAGGGATAAAGGAGAAACATGCTTACTTCAAAGCAACAATCTCATTTAAAATCTTACAAGTATAATTCCACCACAAAATCCATATAAATAAGTCAGTGATCATACCTCAGTTTCTAACATTTTTCTTCCTTAGTGATGCACAATTGCAAAAAACACGACATGATAAATGGAGAAATACACGGTTGATTTAAAAAAATAACAAAAATGTTACTTACCCAAACTAATGAATATTTCGTTTTGGCATCCTTCATATGGCAGTTGCTTCTGGGGCAGCTCTAGTTTTTTGGCTAATTATTCGAGAGGTGGTGTGGATGGACTTCAGAGAAGAATACAAGGGTCACAGATTGAATCTCTGAAAATTGACTATTAGATTTAAAACAACTTGAGTTTTCAATATTGGTCTCTCATAGGCCGATTCCAGAACAGCCTCAATAAATAAGAGGTTAATAGAATTGAGACCATACCTGAAAAGGATTTGCAGACCTTTGCTTCAACTAACCATAGGATCCACCAACATTTATTTTTGCAGAATGCTTTTAATGGACTCGGAGAAGCAACTATACATACCTTGTCCATTGGACCATTTCCCAATTACTGCTCAAGTACGCTGCAAAAGAAGCATCTACCCCGAGGCCACGGGTTGCCTTTACCAGGCAGAACTGTGCTTGCTTTAAAGTAACATGCCCTAAGGCAATGGACCTTTGAATTCCAAATGCTACTTCATCCAAACCATGAGGGAGTCACCAACGCAGATGTGGGATTTGTGGAAAAATCAAACACCATATTCACCTGGTGGACATCAAGATACAAAATGTAGTCCTATAAAAAACAGATTCAAGTACATCAGCTGGAAGAACAGCTGCACTTGTATTCAGTATAGATTAAAGGACGGTGCCTAAAAAAGCTCCTTGAAGTGATATATGTATGTCTGGGCTCAAAGTGCTGAACCACTCATTTTGCGAGACTAGGACTGCCAATAAAAAGGATTAAAAAAGTAGAAATTCGAGGACCAAGACAGCAGTGAGAACACATGCTTAAAGGAATGGTTCGGTAAAAAAATGTTATTGTCCCCATGGTTTGGCCATGTGTTTTTAATAATAATTAGATCGATCGTACAAACATTTCCTATGCACCTTACCCAAGTTTTCGTCTCTTGAACACAAGCCAAATCAGGCAGCAGGGCGCGGCCATTTTGTGATAATCTTATCACTTGCCACATCGCCCTGGGTGACCTGCGTTTGCAGCACTAAATCATATCCCCCTCCCCTGAGCCTGAAATCCCTAGACGCGTACCGCCCATTTCAGAACGCCAAAGCACGTCTTGTGTCAACATTCTCTGCGCCTCAGCTAATGAAGTGTCGCCATGGAAACAGCAGGAAGCCGCTTTCCTAGACAAGTATAAACATACCGTTTCACAACACACAGCAGTAGATTTTCTATTCCATTCCTAACACTTTATTTAGAGTATTTTGTGACTCGTTTCTGTGCTCTCGTCAGCTACGTTCATCGCTTGTAGCCCGTGAGAACAGATACCAGTACCACCGCTATCAATTATTTTCGTTTGTTTACCACATAATAGCTACAATAATACCCTACCTGTACGAGCCCGAGTATTCAGAGGAAGAATTACTGGAAAGAGAAAGATGCAGAAACGATGGGGCTTCGGACGACAGTTGGGAGGACGATTCAACAGATGAAGAGCCTGGGCCTAGTCGCATGGACGGTGTTTCCACCTGGTGTACCTGCAATCAGTGCGTGCTAACGCCAACCGAGGAGGAGAACTGCTGCTGCCGAGAAAACTCTGGATGCTTGTCCTACATATCGCAAGGCGATCCACAGCCACAATGCGTTACCGAGCTGCCAGACTTCACGGCAGTCTGCCTCACACGGTCCGTGTTGAGGATTTTGATGGTGCTTATGCACGAACTTCGCACAACAGTTCGGCCTCGTAATCCAAGTAACGAGTAAGTATAGTCTGGTTGTGATGTTAGTAAGGCCACTACCATTTCATGTTTGTCCCCTATATTCTCATTACTTCAATATATCATTGTCATATCAGTTTAGTCTTGCAATTCTCTAATCAAAGTCGCATAAAAGTCGCTCAAAATTGTGCAGTGTCTAGTTAGCATTTGTCCTAGCAATAATGCCATCGGATACAAGATTTGTCATTGACAACTAAGGTTTAATACACTTATCTTGGTCAATTAAAAACCGTTTGTATCTTTCTCTTTCTCAGATGGTATCGGCTGGTGGCCTATCGTTCGTACACATGGTGGCTTCATGGGAGGCTTGGACACCGCGTTCGACGAGTAATACCCACCTGTGTAGTTGGTGCCATTAGACAAACTTTCCCCAGTGACAGCGGTCAGTACAGGGGATTTTCCCTTGCTGAGCTGCAACCAGACCTTTATAATGTTTAGTATGTTTGTGCCATCAAAATAAGAAACCAAATAAAACACATTTATCAATGGTTGTTTCATTTTTTAAGTGAATCAAGTGTGTCTCCATTCAGCAGGGTTGTGGTGCCTTGTCTGCACGCCTCCCAGCCCATCCATCCCACCCCCCACTATCAAAGGCAGTTTGCACCAGTGGAAGTGTGCTGGCAAGGGGTGCTGGCAGGGGTGCGAACGGCCAAGGTGCCAAACATGTACACTTCAAAAGGTATCTTACACCCAGGGGCCATTGTTCACATGGCCTCCTCAGACCCTGTGTCTCCAGGCAGGCTCCTCTTCAAGGAGGCCACACCCCCCCCCCCGACATATACACGTCATTCATTCATTAAAACACCCCTTTTTGGTATTCTTTATAAACCACTTGGTATTTCGCATGAGAACATCTTTGAGCACTGCAATCCAACTTGTGAACGTGCTTTCTCTGTGACCGCTTGGAGTGAACTCGTCAGTGTGCTACGTGTGAACATCTCCCGGTTCTCCTGCCACTAATTACTCCACTTGCTGAATCTAACTGTCAAGGTAAGGGTATGTATCCTAATCGTATCTCCTTCAATTGTAAAATTTATATCTATTTCGAAGTAACATACTCAGTAGTGCTATGTTCATTTGTGTCATTGCTAGTGATTTGAGTATCTTTTGTTATGTTATTGATATATCAATTTTCATCAATGTCAATTGGCATGGTATTTATTGCATCCTTCGCGTAGCGTGTCTATAGTAGAAGCATGTTTCCTTTTCGTGCATGATAGAACATCGAGGGACGAGTAACATGGTCCGATTTTCAACACATCAATGAATTGTTTGTGTAAGTTATCCTATAATACAGCTGCACACGCTGCACTAGTTTAGCTGTGGTGCCCAAAAGAAAGCGTGCAATGGACAATGTATGGTCCAATTCCTGCTTTCTCACATTTTTATGCAAAATTAATTTCAAATAATGTTGACCTTTATTTTGAAGAATTCAAAACTATGCCGTCATGTTATGTTTTCGGTTGCCCTTCCAAGACCCATGACAAATCCGAAGGCATTATAATGCATGTATTCCCCCAAGACTGTTGATCGAATAAGAGAATGGGTCAGGCATTGCGGATATCCACCAGGAGAGCTTGAAAGTAGAGTCAAACCAGTCTTGGAGGACAAGAGGGGTCATTGATACCGCATCTGCAGCCTGCACTTCAACCCAGATATGTACGAGACATCCTTGTACACAAAGAGGAATCAACCGAGAACAACTTTAAAATTGCTCGCAAATGATATTCCGACTATATCCGTTCACATTCCGCCACAGGTGAGACACGCTTCCCGATGTAGCTTTACGCCGAGATTTTTGGTGCAAATGTCACTTATAATACTTCCGATATTTATGTGATTGAATAGCTGTTTAAATAATGATTATTTTGCTAAACATCAGTCCTCGTTTTTTAGAACCCACATAGAAAATAGATTTATGGGGACAGATAACCATGCTATATTATGCATTTACATAAGCCTCATTTTCTCATATTCAGTCTCCTTACATGCCACTTTTTAATGTTGGAATTTCTAAATCGAATAACACTTTCCCTTTACAATTCCATGACTATTCACCGAAAATGAAGCAACAAGATTCACTATCCTTGTCTTGCCTGGAGTCATCAACCACTTCCAGCACGTATCAGGTAATCGTACCTAGCTATTCTGTTCCAGACTGGTTTTAAGCACGGAATTCTAGGTAACGTGATCATATTTTTGCAACGCATCATTGCTTTACTAAATGTTTTTCGTGGTTTGATATTGATATGTACCTTTGTCGTCTTTCCAAAGTGTGTGTCCAGTTTCCAATATTTTCGTCCTTACTAATGCAAGTACTGTGTTTCAGGGAGATGGTGAAGTGTCCATTACAATAACAACATCCGGTGACAGTGGTATGGGTCTTCACAGTTCAATTGGACGAGATAATCTGATCATTTTTACATTGTGTAATTGTTTTACACATTGCTTCATTCCTAATTTTCTATTGATATGTACCTTTGTCGTCTTTCCAAAGTGTGTCCAGTTTCCAATATTTTCGTCATTACTAATGGTACTACGTTTCAGGGAGATGCTGAGGCGTCCTCTACAATTACATTATCCCTTGTAGTTGTTCCAGAACCAGACCTTATAGTTGATCAGGAGCCAGAGGTATGCGTACTGACAGTACCATCTAATGAAAGAAAGTAGGTCAAATTGAATGCGTAAAGCAAATGACATATTTTGTATTGATACAATTTTTTTGTAGGGATGTATACAAGATCTGTATATTGAACCGGAGGCACGTGGATCTGAGTCGGTGCGCCAGCTTGCTGATGTTTGAAACCTTTACTCTAAGAAAAGAAAAAATAAAGTTAGTTACAATCACTTTATATTGATGGCAATTGTTTTGTGCTGAGGCCTTCATTATGTGTTTTTTAATGTAAATTGTGAAACACTGTATGTAGGATTTACACTGACCATCCCTTTTCTCCATTTGTCCTGTAGTTGCCCGATGGAGTACGGACAACGCAGACACAGACAGCGATACACATGACAGATGCTGCTTGCCAAACTGATTTCACCATGGAGGAACTATTGAGGTGCGATGTGTTCACACTCGAGATGCCTATGTCCAATGGCCAGAAAATGAATTTAATAGGACTGGCGAATCCAGCAAAGTGTTTTTGGACCATTGCTACAATGCGCCAGCTCCGCCACAGGAAGGTGAAATTGCATTTATCGATGATAGTTTAACATTACTAGATGAGCACTTGACACAATCGACACCCGTCAAAAAAAATGCCCCCCCAAACCAGTCCACATTGATGTTTTCTCCTATCCATGTTCAAGTAACAGATGTTGAAATGACAGACTGAAGCATCAACACTGTTGACCGACAAAACAGACAAAAGATATTGACTGTAGTATGTTCAGTTTGGCTGATATGTCCACCACGGTTCCGCACGAAACAGTGTTGCCAGATGACAGTCTAATAAAAGATGCCAAATACATAGTATTCAACAGCAGCTTGATGGAGCTTATAAAGATGCTGAACTGTGTGCATTCAGTGCGAGGGGAAGTATGTGGAAAGCCATTGGTGAGCGTGACTCGTCTAACAAAAGGCAGTAACCTCAAAATACATGGCAACTGTGAAAAGTCACATAAAACATTTTCATGGTCCGCTCAAGCAATGCTGGGTAAACTGCCCGCTGGCAATTTACTATGTGCAGCAGCTTTACTTTTCAGTGGCTCTAGTTTCATGAAGTTATCCAGTTCCTTTGGGACTCCATTTCATTTCTAAAACGCAATACTACAAATACCAACGTGAATATCTATTCCCGGCCATTAGTGATGCTTGGAAAATTGAACAATTGGCTATTCACACCATGCATACTTACAGAGATTTATGACCACCAGCCTAAATCAACTCAAGGCTGACTGGACTGTAAATGTTGCCTGCATTACATACTAACCTAACTACTTGCCAATGTAAGCATATACCACACCTAGATGGAATTCTCAACTTAGCGTTGAGAAGGATTGTTAATGTTAGCATGTACCACACTCAAATGGAATTCCTGACTCTAGTTCGCTTCGCATCTAGACAGGATTGTTAATGTTAGCATGTACCACACTCAAATGGAATTCCTGACTCTAGTTCGCTTCGCATCTAGACAGAATTGGTAATGTTAGCATGTACCACACCTAGATGGAATTCTTGACTTTAGTCTGCTCCACATCTAGACAGGATTATGAATGCTAGCATGTACCACACTTCGTGGGTGTCCAGTAGTGCTCATGCCTTGAGGGAACCTTTCCCTGGGTGCCAGCGTATCACGGGTGAAGGGCTCTCAGGGTTAGTGTATACCGATCTTGATTCCTGAGAGGGGCTTGCCATCGACATGCCGTCAACATCGCCATCGACAGCCCCCGTCACTCTACCTTAACTTCCATAACGTAGACTGCCACAGACTTTAACAATACTTACTTAGAAGACTTTTGACCACTGTAAATGGATTTTAAATGTTGCCTTGTGATGCATATGCTAGTGCCACACATGTAAGGAACTAAACTTTAGCCTGCGTCGCATCTAGATAGAAATGTGATTGTTAGCATGTGCCACACTAAGAATTCTGAACCCTAGCTTGCATCGCATCCAGATGGAAGTTTGACTGTTAGCATGTGCCACACTTGTATGGAATTCTGAACTTTAACTCGTGTCGCATCTAGATAGAAATGTTATTCTTAACATGCACCACACTTAGAAATTAAACTTTAGCTCGCCTTGCATTTGGATAGAAATATAAATGTCAGCATGTACCGCACCTGGATGGAATCCCATAATTGCAATGGACAGCAATGCCAACTAACCAACCAACAATTCCATCCCTCTGCATACACCTTTCAAACTCTAACCAAACACAACCACAAGCCTAATACACAGCAATACGCACAAACTTGACAACAATGCAACAACAAAACAAACCACACATAGGCTTGCACAACAGCACACAACGACTACGGACCGTAAAACACCCCAAGCCCAGCCAACGGACCCACCAGGCTGAGGCTGCCAACAGCACATCACTGCTCTCTTGCACTTTTCCAGCTTATTCCCAGTAACCCACCCCATCTCCTCCCCTTTTTCAGAGCCACAAGAGCGCCAGGGGACCACTTCAGTGGTGATAATCTTAAAGGACATTTGTACCGCACACTAACATTAACATTCAAAGTACATTCCCCAACAAACGGTTCAGGCTAGTCGGCGATGGACAGTGTGACAGCCCAGGATTTTCAGCTAAGTACTGCACCTACCATTTTCAGGACATGGAAAGCAAGAAAATGGTGAGTTCGGTGGTCGTGCAGGTGTCCCAATGTAAATCATCAGTGGCCATGGAGAAACTTGGTTTTATAAAATCAATGGAAGATCTACAATCGAGGGGAATGCAAATCGACCTCATAGCCACGTTTCAATAGCCAAGACAATGAGAGAGCAGTATCCAAATATTAATCAATTTGATGTATGGCATGTTGCCAAATCAATAAATAAAAAAATCTCGGCTGCAGGGAAAAAAAAAAAAAGGTTTTGAAAATAGATCGCAATGGTCCCAGTCTTTCAGCAACCATCTCTGGTGGAGCTCCAAAACATCTGATGGGTCTGTGGAAATTCTACTGGAAAAATCGCGATCTCTAATGCACCAGTGTCCCATCTTCACATCCACACAAAGCCCTTGAGAAGATTGTGTTTGATAAAACTATCAAGAGATCTGAAGGGACTCACATAATTCTATCACACTGGAGATTTGGAGGTGTTCCACAATATGTGCCTAAAGTACAGGCCAAAGAGATTGCATTTCGGCATCCAAGGGATGAAAGCGAGGACTTTACTAGCGGTATTTGCGCATAACGAGAATGTAGGCCAGGAACAATCTAGGACTGCAGGAAACTTGGGGATGCTTCGCTACAATATGGCCTTTACGAAAAAGAAGCAAAAAATGGGTTGTCAAACCAGTATATGTAACGCTCACCCGATTCCCACGGAGGCGCAGGTCTGGCTTCGAGTGCTGATGCTTCTTCAATGGTGAAGCGCAGGACTCTGAAGATGGACAGGAAGGGCCCTCTACTCTGGCTTCTCCGGCTCGCAGGAATATTCCCCTGTGCGTGAAAAGGGAGTATTACCTACTGACTGAGTTATGCTCAAGCCTCCCACTCTCTTCCAACCCTCCACGATACCCTTCCACGATTCCCCGTGAAGTCTCACCTTAGGGTCTGAAAGGACGCGCTCTCCATCCTGCTTGTGACGCAGGGGCGCGTTGAACCCAGTTACTTCACTGGATTGAGGTTGGATGGGAGTTCAGGTAAGCTTGATTATACTGGTAAGGCGCTGTAAAAGTTCTGTTGCAAGTTCAAAAGTTCAAGCTTTAAATAATAATGTTCATTGTCTTTTTTCAGGTAATGAATGAAGATTCCTTTGGAGACTTCTTGCAACAAAGCGCTGATGTTGATGTCTTTTCCCCATAGGGGCCGGGGTTCGGAATGCCGGAGATATGGCGCCGACCCGAAGTGAAACGTGCAGTTCCAGTAAAGATCTGGTAAGTCCTAGATGAGCGCTCAGGTAATGTTTTTGCATTCGCTCATCTAATGTCTTTGTCTTTTTTCCCCATAGGGGCCGGGGTCCTGCTTGGAAGCAGCAAGACCCGAAATGAAATGGGAATGACCCAACAGGTAAGTCTTAGAAGGAAACTGAGCTTTTCCTATTCCCTACCTTCTCTCACCTCTTGTTCTTGTCTTTTTCTCTAGGCTTTGGGAAGTGGCTGTGTATCCGGATGATTGCTGCTGAAGATGGAGGAACCCAGGAAAGGTGAGTGAAATGCAGCGCTGCAGCGATCGTAACGAAATGCTTTTAAAAATGATGTCTTCCCTTTCAGGATCGTCGGTGATGTCTCTGTGGTGCAGATTAGCTGGTAGGTCTCTTGTCTCCCTTTGCAGGTGACCCAGGATGCTGACAGGCGTGGCTGAAGTCCATCTGCAGGAGCTGACACGGTGAGCGTCCAGCTGCGAGGAGCAGAACAACGCGAAGCGTGAGTTGCTGATCGGGTGTGGTTTAAATAGCTTTGGAAGAAGTTCCAAGTGTGTATCCTTCCTCCAATCAGGTATGTATCCTTCCCCGACCACACCCGGGTGGAAAGTAGTCCCACAGGTAAAGTAGTTCCTATTCAGGCCTCAAGAGGGCCTGGATGTGGCAGCATGGTCTGCATCAGGTAAGTGCACATTAAAACACTTGAACACATGTCTAGCTTTAGGAGCCTGGCGCCTAAGGCGCCAGGACAGAGGTCCAACATGAGCCTGGCGCCTAAGGTGCCAGGACTGAGTCCAAAGGGCCCCAGCTTGGGCCCGCTGGCACTCCCCTGGGGGAAATGCCTGCCTGCCTCTGGGGTTGCTGGGTCGGACCTGGCTCCTTGGAGGTAGGCATCATGACAGTACCCCCCTCAAGGCCCCTCCCAAGGTTCTTCCCTCCGGGGGTTTGGGCTTGTTCGGAAATCTCCGGTGAAACCTTTGTACTAATCGAGGTGCGTGGACATGGTTACTAGGCTCCCACGATCTCTCCTGAGGTCCATATCCCTTCCAGTCAACAAGATAGAAGAGTTTAGACTTTACCACCTTGGAGTCTAAAATGTCTTTAACTTCGAATTCCAATTCCCCTTCAATTTGAATTGGATCTGGAGGCTTGGACAATCGGGTTCCTGGTTGTACTGGCTTCAAAAGTGATGCATGAAAAACTGGATGAATACGCATGTTGGACGGTAGATCCAGTTTAAAGGCCACTGGGTTGATTATAGCTTTGATGGGATAAGGTCCTATGAATCTGGGATTGAAGGTTTGCGGGCCCTTGAGGGGTAAATGTTTAGTTGCTAGCCATACCTGGTCTCCTACTTGGTAAGGAGGAGTTTTACTTCGGTGCAAATCAGCGTTTTCTTTATTCTTTTTCTTGGCTTGCTGTAAATGAGTTGCAGCTTCTTTGAAGGCTCGGGTTATTGTGGAATGCAGATGATTTACTGCGGGCATTTCCAGGGTCAGAGGTGGATCTAGGTCAGAGGTCCGAGGATGGTGACCATACAAAGTATAAAAGGGGGTTTGTCCGGTTCCAGAATGCACTGAATTGTTGTATGCATATTCTGCGATCCAAAGGATGTCTTTCCAATTTAACTCGGATTGGTGTAACATGCACCGAAGATATTGCTCGAGAGTCTGATTGGTTCTCTCTGTTTGTCCGTCGGTCTGGGGGTGGTGGCTGGTGGATAACCGCACATCTATTTGTGCTAGTTGGCAACACTTCTTCCAAAAATGTGAGATAAATTGACTTCCACGATCCAAGACTAAAATGGACGGGAAACCATTTATGCGAACTATATTCTCCAGGAATTCCTTGGCCAAGGTGGAAGCTGAAGGCAAACCCTTTAAAGGGATAAAGTGGGCCATTTTGGAGAATAGGTCCACAATTACAAGGATTGTGTTGTAACCAGCACAAGGAGGCAGATCTGTTATAAAGTCCATTGACAGGGTGTGCCATGGTGCCGGTGGAATATCCAAGGGTTGAAGTAGGCCGGCTGGCCTTTTCTTTTGAGCCTTGTTTTGGGCGCAAATTCCACAAGACAGTACAAAAGACTTTATGTCTTTTCTCCAAGAAGGCCACCAGAAGTGGCATTTGATTTTTTCCTCCGTTTTAGCGATACCAGGGTGTCCTTCTATTAAAGATTCATGATGATGGGCAATAACAAGTTCTTGCAATTCTTTACTTGGCAGAAACAACCGCTCCTGGAAGTAGGGTAAGTCATCCTTAACGGTGTAATGAGGACCCTTTTGACTCCATTCCAGTAAGGTTGAAGAGTCTCGAAGTTGTTTTACTTGCGTTTGAATATCCTCAATAGATTGCAATGAAGTTAAGCCTAAGATTCTTTGCTCAGGTATGATGGGCACAGGTTCTAAGCTCAAATTAGGTTCTTCCATGCCAATCCGGGATAAGGCGTCTGATTTTCCATTCTTGCAGCCAGGGCGATAGGTAATTACAAAATCAAATTCTGCAAAGAATAGAGCCCATCGGAGTTGTCGTGAAGATTGAGCTTTGGCCGTCTTTAAATACTGTAAGTTTCTGTGGTCCGTAATTACGGTGATGGTGTGTCTTGCCCCGAGAAGGTAGTGACGCCAAGCCTTGAAAGCAGATTTGATGGCCAGTAACTCTTTATCGGTAATTGCGTAGTTGATTTCAGGAGGAGAACATTTTCTGGACCAAAAGGCCACTAGGTGTAGTTGGTTAGTTTTTGGGTCTCTTTGCGACAGGACAGCTCCCATGGCCGAACTGGAAGCATTGGTTTCCACTATGTACGGGAGATCTGGGTGCGGGTGCTTCAATACAGGTGCAGAGGTGAATTTGGTTTTCAGGTCCTGGAAGGCTTGTTCGGCCTCAAGAGTCCATTCGAAGCGTTTGTTTTTCTTTAGGAGAGCGGTGATGGGTTGGACTGTTCGGGAAAATTCCGGGATGAATCTTCGATAGAAATTAGCAAAGCCGAGCATGCTCTGAACTCCCTTCACCGAGCTTGGAGATGGCCATTTGAGGATGGCGTCCACCTTTCGCGAGTCCATTCAGACTCCTTGAGGTGTCAGGATGAATCCGAGAAACTCAACTTCTGTGGTATGAAAAACGCATTTTTCGAGTTTTGCAAATAGTCTGTGCTGGCGCAGTTTCTCAAGAACTGCCCTAACATGTTTTCTGTGATCAGATTCTGAAGAAGAGTACACCAGGATGTCGTCAATGTAAACAATGACGCAGACATCGATAAGTTCCCGAAGAACATCATTCATAAAGTACTGAAAGGCGGCAGGTGCATTGCACAAACCGAAGGGCATCACCTGATATTCGAAGAGCCCAAATTTGGTGCGGAATGCAGTCTTCCATTCGTTGCCTTCTTTTATGAGCACCAGGTGATAAGCTCTTCGGAGATCTAACTTGGTGTACACACAAGCGTCTTTCACCTGGTCGATAAGCTCAGGGATCAAGGGCAGAGGATAACGATTCTTAATCGTTATTTGATTTAGGGCGCGATAGTCTATACACGTTCTAAGGTCGCCTTCTTTTTTTGGCACGAAGAACAGAGCTGAAGAGACAGGAGACTTGGACGGGCGAATAAAACCATTGGCTAGTTACTGATCTAAATACTGACGCAAATGCAGGTTCTCAGGTTCCGTAAGAGCATAAATCCTACTACAAGGTAGTTGAGCATTGGGTACCAGATCGATCTGGCAATCATAAGACTGATGGGGAGGTAACGTGTTAGCCTGTTCTTTCTGAAAAACGTCTTGGAATTCTTGGTATTCTGACGGTAGCTGTACAGGGGTGGAAGTTGCTGTGGCTAGACCCATAGCTGGATTTCTTGGATAACAAGTTGGTTCACAATCAGGAAAACTTATTTTCTTTGCTTGCCAGTCAATTCTGGGATTATGTGTTTCTAAACAAGGAATTCCAAGAATTACTTGAAATTGTGGGGCCTTGATCACATCAAACACGATTGCTTCCCGATGTCCATCCTGACCCACCAGTGTCACTTCAACAGTGGAATGCGTTACATGCCCTGAGGCTATTTCGGTTCCATCTACTGTAGTAATGACATCTTGGGTTACTTTCGGGCGGAGGGGAAGCTTAATCCTGGAAGCCAATTCACGGTCTATGTAATTTCCAATAGCTCCAATGTCGATGTATGCTTTTATAGCATGCAACTGCTGAGGCCGTTTTGGGTCCACGAGCACCATTGGCATGACGAAATGCGAGGTCAAAGAGTTAGTTTTCAAGCTCGGCAAGCGGACCCCTACGCTTGCCGGGCTAGGTCGTTTCCCGAATCAGGTGTCTCTAATTCATTATCAGTAGCTCCAACCACCTTCTTAAGTGGTTTAACTGGACAATTTCGAAGAAAGTGACCGGAAGTCCCGCAATACAGACAAAGTTGCATTTGCCGCCTTCTCTCTCGTTCTTTCTGCGTTAATGGTCCTTTAACACCACAGATTTGCATAGGTTCAGATACGTCGGTACTCTTGGAGGTAGCGTGGGTTTTGATCGGTGCTCGGTTTTCATACTTGAACCGATCTGCTTTTCTGTTTTGAAGTCTGTGATCAAGTTGAACCACCAAGTCAATGTAGTCTGCGCAGACCTGGGGTGGGTTTACTATCTGAGCTAGAACATCCTTAAGCTCTCCGCGCAGGCCTCGATGAAACAATGTGATCCTTTTGCTTTCTGGCCATCCAGTTTCCACAACCAGTCTGTTAAAGGTGCCTATATAGGACAGAAGATCCCGATTACCTTGTCGTAAGGATAGCAGTTCGTTATCAAGGGCCTGTCCTTGAGAGTGTTGAGCGAACAATCTTTCCATGCTGGCCTGGAAGCCCTGAAAATTCTGGAGAATGGGATCATCCTGATTTACCAATGGAATAGACCAATCGGCAGCACTGCCACTGAGGTAAGATAGTATAAAGGCTACCTTGGTCTGGTCGTTAGGGAAGGCTCCGGGTCTGCATAGAAAGTGTAAACGACATTGGTTCATAAAGACGGCATATTTCTTGGGATCCCCCGCAAAACGTTCAGGCGGGGCCAAAGGCATGTGTCCAGGTAGATTAATTTGTACCGGGTTACTCAAACCCATTGATGTGGAAATGTCTCCGGAATTAGGTAAAGGAGTGTGCCCTGCCTGGGCCTGTAATAACCTTTTGGCTAGGTCATCAGTTCTTTCCTTAGATAAGATCAGTTCTCTTTTGAGAGCGTTACTCTCCTGGCGGGCTGAGTGCACCTCTGCCCGTAATTCCCCCAAAAGCTGGGCCAGCTGGTCAGTCTCGGAAGTCTCCATAGCGCCCGGGTGGGAAATTGTGGGTAGGCTTCGCGTTCTGTAACGCTCACCTGATTCCCACGGAGGCGCAGGTCTGTCTTCGAGTGCTGATGCTTCTTCAATGGTGAAGCGCAGGACTCTGAAGATGGACAGGAAGGGCCCTCTACTCTTGCTTCTCCGGCTCGCAGGAATATTCCCCTGTGCGTGAAAAGGGAGTATTACCTACTGACTGAGTTATGCTCAAGCCTCCCACTCTCTTCCAACCCTCCACGATACCCTTCCACGATTCCCCGTGAAGTCTCACCTTAGTGTCTGAAAGGACGAGCTCTCCATCCTTCTGGCGCAGGGGCGCGTTGAACCCAGTTACTTAACTGGATTGAGGTTGGATGGGAGTTCAGGTAAGCTTGATTATACTGGTAAGGCGCTCTAAAAGTTCTGTTGGAAGTTCAAAAGTTCAAGCTTTAAATAATAATGCTCATTGTCTTTTTTCAGGTGATGAATGAAGATTCCTTTGGAGACTTTTTGCAACAAAGCGCTGATGTTGATGTCTTTTCCCCATAGGGGCCGGGGTTCGGAATGCCGATGATATGGCGCCGACCCGAAGTGAAACGTGCAGTTCCAGTAAAGATCTGGTAAGTCCTAGATGAGCGCTCAGGTAATGTTTTTGCATTCGCTCATCTAATGTCTTTGTCTTTTTTCCCCATAGGGGCCGGGGTCCTGCTTGGAAGCAGCAAGACCCGAAATGAAATGGGAATGACCCAACAGATAAGTCTTAGAAGGAAACTGAGCTTTTCCTATTCCCTACCTTCTCTCACCTCTTGTTCTTGTCTTTTTCTCTAGGCTCTGGGAAGTGGCTGTGTATCCGGATGATTGCTGCTGAAGATGGAGGAACCCAGGAAAGGTGAGTGAAATGCAGCGCTGCAGCGATCGTAACGAAATGCTTTTAAAAATGATGTCTTCCCTTTCAGGATCATCAGTGATGTCTCTGTGGTGCAGATTAGCTGGTAGGTCTCTTGTCTCCCTTTGCAGGTGACCCAGGATGCTGACAGGCGTGGCTGAAGTCCATCTGCAGGAGCTGACACGGTGAGCGTCCAGCTGCGAGGAGCAGAACAACGTGAAGCGTGAGTTGCTGATCGGGTGTGGTTTAAATAGCTTTGGAAGTAGTTCCAAGTGTGTATCCTTCCTCCAATCAGGTATGTATCCTTCCCCGACCACACCCGGGTGGAAAGTAGTCCCACAGGTAAAGTAGTTCCTATTCAGGCCTCAAGAGGGCCTGGATGTGGCAGCATGGTCTGCATCAGGTAAGTGCACATTAAAACACTTGAACACATGTCTAGCTTTAGGAGCCTGGCGCCTAAGGCGCCAGGACAGAGGTCCAACATGAGCCTGGCGCCTAAGGTGCCAGGACTGAGTCCAAAGGGCCCCAGCTTGGGCCCACTGGCACTCCCCTGGGGGAAATGATGCCTGCCTCTGGGGTTGCTGGGTCGGACCTGGCTCCTTGGAGGTAGGCATCATGACAGTATATGAGGTAATGGAATTCGATTTTGTTTAAGATCTCATTGTTAATGTCTTCAAGATGTATAGTCATGGAATTGTGCACACATCTGTTCAGAGAACACATACATTGCCACCAAACATTGCCTATGTGCCATGTCCACCCAAAGAAGAGCTTGTTAAATCGTTCAAAACCCGGTATGAAATGATTACCATTTGTTTTTATTTTTGCAAAAATTGTTTTATAAACTGTACAAATAAAGTATGCGATTTGTCTTTTGAAATCTATCCTCTTAGTCATTTTGTTAAAAATGTTTTACAATTATTACGATTGCTTTCACATTTAACACATTTTAATGGAGCTACTGTGGGAACTTCATTTTTCATGTTAATGACCAATGAATAACAGTGTTAGAATCTTTTGATTTGGCAGTTGCCTTGACATAAAGTTCCTGCAAAAAGTTGAATATCTGCTCGTCCTAGAAAAGGTATTATACCTAGGCCACAAAACATTCTAGGCACGCAAGAAGTACTGACTGAAAACATGCCATGGGGTAGGAGGCCATGAGATAAGCAGAGGTGGGGCTATTACTAGACACATTTTGACTCCGTTTTTGTGTCACACAGACTATAATTTTGGAATAGGGGGCATTCTGTGCCAGTGCTTCGAAATTCATGTTATCATGGATGCGTTGACATGGGATGTTGCAAAGAAAGAATGCAAGTTCATTGTGAGTGAAGGTCGCCAGCTTTGAATTTTTGCTTGGGAGCTGGGGAGGTCCACGCGTCCCGCGCACAGTATAAGGTTCTATTGTTTTTGGACCTTGAGAGGCAGGGACCATTCCGAAAGGGATTGAATTGAAGGGGGGGTGTAATAACGTAGGCTATGATAAGGTTGTCCGTTCCGAAACTGCACCTGGTTACATTTAAATTCAGTTTATGAAAAATCGTTGACCAGAACGGACGAGCCTGCATTACGGTCCGCATTGCAAAAAGAGAATGGAATTGGCGAATATAATGTAAGTTTCTCTTTAGACGATTTCATACCTGAACTAGTCAAAATACGAATAGCTGACCGTTATTGCCGGGTCACATTGTACTTGTTTGTTCCTTGTGTTGCATATTGCAATGAAGTGCTAGTGCAACCTTTGTGTGCTGGGCTATCTACCGGGCACATGGGCAGGCCAGCATTGAGACGCATGTAGACCACCGCTCGTTTCTCCCTGGTTCTACGTTAATAAATCATTACATATTTTGTGCACCTCGAATTCTTGCCCCAGTTCACGCATTACGTTTAGAGCTCAACATACTCCATTGCACTACCCTCGTTAGCAAATAGCGTGGTACTATGGTATTCCACGTTTTATTCTCTCAGTTCACATTGTGTCACCTCTGCGCTAATAAAGAAAATTATTTACTGTAAAAAAGATCGCCTACTGAGACACATTTCTTTTTTTATCTTTTGCAAACAGGTACATCGTGTCATTCTGCGATTGTCATCTATTCCAGACCCCGACCGATGGGTTCTTCAACCACCAGCTGCAGCTACATGTCAATCACTGGATCTACTCAACCGTCTTTTGGGACGACAGAGAAGGTCCAATTTGCCAGTATGCGGTCCCAGAATCAGGAGCAACATAACAACCTTTACGGTGGTCTAGTGCCAAGTTCATGAACCAGCCTTTTCGACCAAAGTGATTCAATTAGACAAAAGGAACACCCTGTGTACCCAAAAGGAACAGCGCGTGACTCACGATAAACATTTGCGGAACGAGAGCAAAGAAATAAAGTTCCGTTCTGATTAATGATGTCAGACGCTGAATGTTATCGAAACATTTAATGTGAAATAAATGTACTTTACCAATTGTACAGTCTTGCTGTTTCCTTTTAAAGTACAGTTTCATATTCCTAATGGTGACGCGCGGTGCTGTGAGATGTGCGTTTTCCGGGTTCAGCGTCTAGTCGCGTACATGACTGGGCGCGTTTGGCTACACTGCCCAGTAACGTCACAGAGAGAGGTGGAGAATATCAATGATTTGGTGATGTCAGGCTCAGGGGCGGGGGATATGATTTAGTGCCGCAAACGCAGGTCACCCAGGGTGATGCGGCAAGTGATAAGATCATCACAAAATGGCTGCGCTCTACTGCCTGATTTGGCTTGTGTTCAAGAGACGAAAACTCAGGTAAGGTGCATAGGAAAGGTTTGTACGATCGAATTATTAAAAACACATGGCCGAACCATAGGGACAATAAAAAGTTTTACCGAACCATTCCATTAAACAGCTTGTAAATTCACTTTCATTGGGAGTGGGAACCCAGATTATAAAGCTGCTGAATGCAGTTTTCTTTATCGCTTCCGCTGAAGTATCATTAAGGTTACATCAAATTACACAGGAAAATGAAATAATGCTTTTCTCCCTTATTCCCATCCATGAAAAATCAAATTGGTTTCAGATTTAGTGATCAAAAATGGACAAGTTTCATCAACATTTTCATGCCCAAAATGATGATTGCAGGAAAAAAAAAAAGAAAATACATTTAACAAAATATATATATACTTTCTGCATGATGCTGCAAAAACTTTTTTTTTGGCCCACGAGATGAAGTTTGCTTCGACTTTTGATGCACACGCAGATCTTCAAAATGAACATTAGGACACATTCAGAAAACATGTATAGTATAATGGGTCATATTTAATTCACAAAAGGTTATAGTTTGCATCTCATAAGGGATATACATTTTCAGCATGCTATGCAACAACTCCTGGTTCCCAGAGGTAGCTCCTGCTTACTGGATAATCAGGAGCTAATCAGGAGCTGCTTTTAGCTCCTGCTAATCAGATCCTTATTTCAATCTCTGAACTTCCGCATCTCCCAACACACAAACACACCCATAATTAGCTGGGGTAATAACGTAAACAGGACAAAACTAAATGAAAAATATACTGCTAAATCAGGCTTCAACATATGCATCATATGCACTTGCTACTAGCAATTGCCTATTAACAAATGACTGGGCAATTAGGCAATGGTGTATTGTGTGTATGTGGAGGATTGAGGGGGGCAAGAAACTTAATACATGACTGCTTTTTTTTAAACCCCTGCACTGAAGAAAAAAAAAAATCCTCAAAACACGCATGGTGATCTAGCACACAAAACAAGAAGTAGGTGTCGTCATACATGCGCAGTAGGGCTGTAGTTATGAAAAGGAAATTTAAAATATTACTCTAAACATCTAGAGCTCACCCCACCACCACCACCACCCAAAGACAGATCCCTAATTAGTAATGTGCACTAGGGGGCAGAGGAACAAAACTGGGTGGTAAAAAAAAAAAAACAATACACACCTTCTATAAAGACACACAATTCAATTCAAATAAATAGGAATAGCATAAATGTTATTAAATGCAGGGGTACAGATATTGCAGTTGCAAACTAAGCCAGGTATAAAAGGTTACTCACGCCCTCATGCACAGAGTACACCATTCCTTACTCGCCAGGAATCAATTATCACCCGCCCGCAAGATCACATTTTGAGGCCAGTCCAATTGACGCAAAACATGAAACCACAGGAGCCTCGTCGCACTTTGAAACACTTTTGTATAGGTGCATTATAAATGCCACATCATATCATTTCATATATCATAAGTTGCTTGAAATTTGAAGTCCCAATTTTAAGGATAAATAAAACCGATACATCCCAAGTAAGGCTAGACAAAAAGGAACATTTTGGAGAAAAAAAAGAAAATAAAAAAGGGCAGAAAAGGTAGAGTGCAATGGTTTGACGATTCAGTTTTGAGCAGGTTAGGTGGGGTCATTGGGGAGGTAAAATATCTTGTAGCTAAGAGGAAGCCATTATTAGAGAATAATTACATGCATTCTGGATTGTACAATAGCCTTGGAGTAAGTAGTTGGTGTCGAGATGGGAGCCAGACGCTAAGGGGATGTTTAAGGTACTAAACGTGGTATCAGGTAATATAATCGCGGCAAAAATGCTGCTGTTTGACCCGGTAAAAGTGTGCCCCATTATACCATTTAAGGGGACCGGGGGTTGCGGGGGTGTCCCCCGCATGTTTTACATTGACTGCGGCGCAAAAACGGCAGGATTTTTGCCGCAATATTTTGTTATCACAGCAATTTTTGCCGCGATTATATCACATGGAACCCTAAACGTGGGGGGTGATGTCCCTCAGATCGAAACAAAGGTGTGACCCTTAATGTTGAAGGACTGCACTCTCCCTATAGAGGATGTTGGTTAGAGAGATGGCATATAGGAGGCGTTAGGGAGAACTTTCCTTTCTGTACCAATTCCCTTTAACCTTAGAGACCCCCAGTTCTTTTGCTCGACTCAGCTTTTTAAATTTTAACTCCTGGGTGTGACTTTCTCACTATGTTTTTCTGACTAGGATTTTTTGTTCATTACCGTTTAATGGAGTCTGGTAAACTCCACAGGCATCTGCTGTGACACACATGCACCTTTTCCCTTGAACTTCTCTTAATGTTTCACCACATTTTCTTAGATGAACTGCTGCTGCCAAGAATAGTAAGGGGACTCCTGTCTTACTAACTTTTCCTATGTGGGTCCAGCACACACCACCTTTTGCGAGATGGATGAGGAGTCCCACACAAAGATGGCACCTCAAGCAGGGACGCGCGTGCGCGTCGCTCCTATGGCAACCTTTTATGCCCGAGAGAGACAAGCAACGCGTCCTGGTGACGGGCTGCTCCTTTTGATCTCTTACTCGGAGGAAACCACGTTCAGTCTCTGGATACGGATGCATTGAGCCAAGACCCCTTTTACCTTTATAGGCTACACATTACAGTATTTGTATTATGAACGAGCACAAGTGCAGAATTGTATCCTCTTAGTGGGATATACACTAAACGCCATGGTTGACTAGCGTTACCTGGGGATCTGATCTCCGATTCCCATCTCCTCCAGCCTAATCGACGCCCTCTTTTTTATAATTTCAACCATACCCGTCTATAGTTATAGACCTGCACAGCTTTTATGTTGGTCTTGTAGTAATGAGAGATGACCTATATTCGCCTTATCTCTCCATGCCTTTAGCCGCCTACATTTTGAATCACAGCCCGACACTGCCACAGCAACCTGTGAGACGATTGGGTCTTTTGACCGGGTGAGTAACCTATAACACCACATGTAGCACTCCAGAACACGATTTTTGCTTAAGATTGTATACTTACAACGGTATGTCATGTTACATTTACCATGCAGGTGATAATGAACCTTCTCTGCTTCCCGAGAAAAGAAGGTTAGTGTATTTCCATTTATACGAGTCTCATTAGCCGAGTCTCCTAAACTCTATAAAGATCTAATTAGTGCATCATTATACCTTGCAGGAACCCGAATTGAATTTTGTTAAAACTAAAACACGTCCTGCCCTGAAGATGGATTTCGAATAATCCGAAACGCGTTGGCACTTGTTACTATATAGGAGTGTCTATGGGAAATTCTGAGCAGAATGAATGAAACTGCCCAGAAGTAGGGAAACACAAATGTGGTGACTCGCCTATACATGAATTGTTTTACCATGTTTTCTTAGATGAGTTTTACTCTACATATGCTTTTGTATTCATTACGATTTGTTGGAGCACCTTTTTCAGCTCAATTGAATTACTATCTTTTGTTTCTGAGTTGTTTTTTTGACTTGTATGAATTAACCTGTCAGTTGAATCGGCTTCACACACTAAGGCAACAATGTGGTGCAAATGAAATTTGATTACGTTTTATATGACGAAAATTTGGTCTGTCTTACATCTGTCTGCTCTCAGCCTTGTGCCTTCGTGACTGTAGCTACAGATTGACAGATCCTCATGCACATAGCTCGCTAATTGAACATTAGCCAAGCAAATTGTACTTTATTACCTTGATTTGTTAATTTGATTAAATCAACCCTTGCAGCCAAGAAGGCCACTCATCAGGATTCTGGGGCAACTCAGAAAAATCCTCTGCCACCTAAAGCGTAAATACCAAGGAAAGCCATACAGGTCTAGTGAAACCTCTTGCGCCAAACCAGAGGGAGGTCACCGGAAAAGCATTGGTAAATGCGTGGTTTGTGGGTCTGGTGACCATGTGAAAGGGGATCCCAGATGCAAGGCTAAACCTTCAGGGGTCCACATCGTCTCCCTTAGCCCTCACTCCTGAGGATGAAGCTCCAATGACAAGTGCTCACTTTCACCTACTAGCTAAAGACCCCATTGGAATTCCAGCTTGTGTTTGTCTAATGTCCTTCGGTCTGTGGGAACAGAATATAGATGTGTATAATACCATACCTGACAAAACAAAAGAATATTACAAGGACAGTGTACTTTAAGATGGCCAGGAGGCTCCTGCCATCAGAGACAATGGGTCCAGCATTACAGTGGTTGATGAGTTTCTTCAACCCGGAGGATGTAGCTAAGGCACCCAAAGGTCCCACTAAACTTGCTGGAGGCCCTACCCAAATGGTTCCCATTTTGCTAGCCTTTATCCAGTACAATAACATGACTGTACAAATTCCTGTTAGTGTGCATTCTGAAGTACCTGGGAGAGTCCTGTTGGGGAATGACTTGAAAACTCTTTGAGAGACTCTCAGCTTGAGATCAAGGAGAATCCAGCATCCAAAACCAGCAGGCAGGCCAACCTTCCACTTCAAGAAAGAAGAAGGACCAAGGAGAAATCCACATCTCTGGTAAGAAAAGTGTCTCAAACCCAAACCTGCTCTGAAAACGCCCCCACCCCCCCTCCCCCCAGAGGAAAGTCCCAGGTCGACCCGGTGACAATCCCCAGCTGAGGCGGAGTAGGTGGATGAAGAAACTCCTGAAAATCCAGCTACTGGTGAAACAGCTGGAGGGGGTCCTTCCCTGCTTGGAAGATCTGGATCCTTCTGCAGACTTTGCTTGCAGAAGGTGTACCCTCTCGGGCAGATTTCAGCAGAGGACAAAGAGTGTTCCTTTCTAGAAGGTCTGAGACAACAGACAGCTTACCAGCTGGAAGGGCAAGAGCCAGGGAAGCACAGGCTCTACTGGGAGGATGGGCGGCTGCTCTACAGTGAGCCGACAGAATCTAACCCAAGCGACTGGTAGTAGTACCCCAGGAGGTGAGATCCAAGCTCTTACAACACAGGAGATCACTAGAGTTCCAAGACCACCTAAGGGAGGCTTTCTCTGTACTTTTACTGGCCCAAGATGGGTGTGCATGTTGACAAACATTGTAGGAGCTGCCACATCTCTGGCAAAAGTGGTTCCACGGCTGTGGCACCTTTCTTCATTATTGGTCCCCTAGACCTCCTCAGGCAACATATTTATATTGGTTGTGGTAGTGCGTGCTACCACATATCCCAAGTCAATATCTATAAAAACGGTTAATGCCCAAGTATTGGCTAAGGCCCTCATTGGTATTTTTACCAGGGTTGGGTTTCCTAAGGAAGTTCTGACGGGGGGAGGGGGGTCACATTTCATGTCCCACTACATACAGACAATGTGGACAAAAAAAATAAACAGTGGAGTAACTTACAAGTTCTCAACTGCCTACCACCCTCAATGGGTTGGTAGAGAGGTTCAACCGGACGATTAAGAGCATGACAGGTGCCTTAGAGGAACCCCTGAGAAGAAAGTGGGATCTCCTACTGCCATGCCTTGCATTTGCTTATAGAGAGAGGTGCCTCAAGCTAGATTGGGCTTCAGCCCCTTTGAGCTCCTCCATGGTCATCCTGTCTGATCAAAGAAGGTTTGGAGAGTGCTCCATCCCTAAAGCCAGTCTGTGTCACTGACTATGTACTAGGCCTCAGGAGGAGGGTGGTACTCTTGATGACTGAAGCAAATGAGAATTTGAAAGCTGGTCAGGCTCTGGTCAAGTATTGGCGGGCCCAGAAGGCCAACATGGTGGAGTTTACTCCAAATCAGTGCGTACTAGTTATGGTTCCTACAAGGTGGATGGCCTTACAGGACAAATGGATTGGACCCTTCAAAGTTGTAGGCAAACTTGGAGAGGTTAATTATTTAGTGGACTTTGGCAACCCCAAGGAGGCCCCTAGGGTCTTTCACATCAACTGTCTGAAGGCCTGTATCTCTAGACCAGAACTAGAAGCTTTGCTTCTAGCCTCTGATCAAGAGGAGGAGAGTGAGCCTCTCCCTGATCTCCACAGGGGACACCCTTCAGATGAGACAATTGGAGTTACACGCTTTTCAGATCAGGATCTGCAACAATAGGAGGAGTACAAGGCTCCGTTTACTCAATTTGACCCCCTGTTTTCTCTGACACCAGGCTTGGCCCATGGGGTCAGCATGGTATACTCACTGGTGGCAGTCTTCCTGTCAAAAGCAGGGGCTATATAATGTCTGATCATGTCAGCACTCACATAAAAGGAAGAGGTCAACAAGATGCTGGGCCATGGGGTTATAGAGCCATCTACCATGGGCTAGTCCAGTTGTACTAGTGCCAAGCAGGAACCAAAGAGTTGAGATTCTGTGCGGACTATAGGTCTCTGAATGCAGTCACAAAGACTGATGCCCATCCTTTACCAAGGACAGATGATCTGGTGGATAAACTTGGAGCTGCCAAGGTCATCAGTACATTTGACTTGACCTCAGCCTATTGGCTAATAGCACTGACAGAACATGCCTAGGAGAAAACGGCATTTTACACCCCAGGAGGTTTGTACCAGTTTAGGGTTATGCCCTTTGGACTAAAAAATGCACCCGCTACATTCCAAAGGATAGTAAACCAGGTTCTGAATGGGCTAGAGTACTTATGCTGAAACAGGCCATCTGCAAAGCTCCAGGGACAATTTTAATTTCTTTGCAAATTCCCTAGCTCTTTTGCTGCAGTCTGGGCTTCTCCTGAATGGAACTTCTCACTAGCTCATGTGTTGGCTACTGTTCAATGGTGTCTAAACTCAATAGGCATCTGCTTTTTGCATTGTGACACACAGCACCTTTTGTGCAGTGCCACTGAGAAGTCCCTTGGACTTCTCTTAATGTTTAACTACATTGTCTTGGTTGAACTCCCATCTGTCTTAACTTTTCTTTTGTGGGTCCAGCAACTACTTTATCCCACTTCTCATGTAGAATTGTTACACTAACCAACTTGAATGGCTGGTGGCAGTGGTTTCTCTTTTACTACCTTGTGCCATGTATCTGCAGGCTGATTCCTCAGCTGCAGTACAGCACCCAAGGAGGACCTTTTTCTCAAAATGGCAGTCTTCTTTTTTCGCCATTTCTTGTCAGTTAGTCCCTTCTGGGTTTTTACTCTGTTTGAGTTCTTTGTACATTTTGCCTTCGGCGTGCTTCAGTGTGTCTGGAAGGGCAGGAAGCCAGGGAGGGTCCCGAAAAGTCTGTCCTTTGTCGCTAGGTGTGCCTCAGTGAAACCAGTTCCGATTGGCCAGCTGTCCAGGACGACAGCCACCCTGCTGAGTGGTTGACAGCCTAGGACTGTGAATGAATCGGATGTTTCCGAAGGATAAGTGAAGAGATGCCAGCAGCACCGTCCTGGACCTCGAAGTGCCTGGTGAAGACCTGCAGCTCTGATGACCCATTTTCATTAAAACTGGGAAGACTCATACGGGACGACTTCCTCCATTGGGCTGGTGGGACACCTAGCCTTGAGACAAGCTTCATTTAGGTGCAACCCCCGACTTGCTGTGACTTTCCAAGGCTGCAGAATCCCAATGCCTCCGGGGACCCCTGACCATCGAGTGCATTGTCTTCGGAAATGCGAACCTGGCAAAACCTTTGTGGACATCCAGAAAGCCCTAAAGCAGGAAATATTCATCCAGAGTCCCCTCACCAGAGTCCAGGACCAAGTAACTTATAACCAGGACTGTTCGTTCTTCTTCGCCACTGAAAAAAAGGCGCCAAAACCACAAAAGGCTGCTGAATCAAGGATAATCCATTGCTGCAGAGCACCTCCCTCGAGTGTTGCCGCAGAAGCCCGCCAGACATCCTCCCTTTCGTCACCACGACCAAGGACCAGGAACAAGGGTCTGCTACACTGCAACAGGAAGGCATCAAGCTGGAACAAAGTCTTCAGTTCACAGGTACTGTGGGGCACCTCTACCTTTTGCCAATTGTGGTGCCTCCTAGCTTGGGGAGTACTATTTTACCCTATTGAGTTGACCTCAACTAATCGTACAGGTCTTTCAGCTTGTTCTTCTTCAAGGTAGCTACTCTTAAGCTTCTGTGATTTTCCATTTGAACTACTGACTTTTCTAAACACATTTTCTAAGAGAGCATCGGAAATTTGAACTAGCCCATTGACATTGGCGGCCCTGGCCCCCTAAAGGCCCCCTTCTAAACATATTGGCTTTGGCAGTGCTTGTTCCCTTAAAGGTTTTAATTGTTGAACACTATTGCTGGGATAAAGGACTGCCTACATCCCTCTGGGAAAATCTAACTGTTTTTCGAAGTACAAAGTAGGTTCTGATCCAACTATAACTTTTCCCTCCTTATAACTCAATATTGCAATGGTGATCACAAATAAGTTATTACTGACCTCAAATGACTTCACTCAATGTGCTGGAATATGTATAACACATGAAAAGTTAGTCACCTGCTTTATTGCTCTTGTTGAATTGAAACCTAACTTTGGGATTAATGTTACCATTGATTGCTGCTTTTTAATGATTGTTTAATTATCCTTGTGATATACAAATAAATATGTATCTACAACTCTAAGTGTGTAAGTGTTTACTAGGTTACCTGTATTTACTGATTTCATTGTACAGCTCCACGGCTCACATTACCCCTCTTACGATAAGCCTGGCTGCTTAGTCACACTACCAACTTGTGCAGTACTGGACTAAATTAAAAGGTGGGTTACCTAATACCAAGAGAAGTCTTGTGAAGTCCCACACCAGTTTGACTCTACAAATTCGTACCTAACAAGAGACCTTATTTATCCAAGACACACATTATAGAAAGGGCAGGGTCCGACATTGAGGGGGTGGGGGGTGAGGGGGGAGAGAGGGACAGGGAGTTATTTAGCTCCTGCCTGTAGCCTAGAACAGCTTGGTTACCTTGACACAAACAGCTACTTAAGGCTCCCCAAAACAACAGTTGCTGAACAAACATATATTTATCTGAATATTTATAGATTGTCCCAAATACACACAAATTCACATAAGTATATGACATTTAAAGCATACAGGGCCATAAATTATGGGGTGTTTTTAGCTCCTGCTTATCCAATCTTAATTTCGAGGCATGCAATGGGAACAGAAAAAAATGAAATATGCTGTGGGGGGGTCCACCTGGGAGTCGCATTCTCAGAAAAAAGGTGGGAAAGGCTCTACTATTGGCTCACAGATTTCAGGTGGAGCAGGTGTGAACGTCGGGAGATCTACGAGAGGGACTCCCTTGATGGTTAAGGGAGTATGTAATGAGGATATGGTAACATGCTCCAAACACTGTACAAGCAGAATTTATTGATGCAGCTTTCTGGGAAATCTTAACATGGGCTGAGAGAGTCCTTATTGTAGGAGGAGATTTTTATTTAGTTATAAATCAGACACAGTTTAAGCTACCAGTAGAGAAATGAGAGGATAGGGAGGAAGAGACTGGGTTCCCTGTTGTGTACATTACTACATACGTTTGGGTAGGACAATCAAACGCATCCCTTTCGTATCAGATAAGGATTAAAGGACTTACAAGTTTGACTGAAGGAGATGTAATAGGCAGAGGCAAGCATCCAATATATCAACGTCCCTGGGAGGCAGAGCTGCTCTACCGAGCTGAGCCCGCTGTAGCGTGGAGAAGGACCCCCGAAGGAGGTCCAGACAGAGCCAGAGAGACTCCAGGAGGAGAGCAACCCGAGATGGAAATAAACTTAGCTGATGTACAGAATTGGCAAGGGGAGTGGAGCCGACAGAGAAGGTGTGTCCACACTTAGGACATGGTAGGCTTGGAGACCAAGAAACAAAGCCGAACCCGGCATGCAAAATGGGGAACAAGTGCCCCCCAAACATACCATGAGAAACCAAAGAGTAACAAGGTAAGTAATGAGGAAACACTCCCGCTGGCATACCGGAAAGGACGCAGAGGAGAGGAGAACGCCAGCAGACCGGCACCACCGTGCTGGAGCAGGACCTGCTGTAGAGAAGGTACAGAGGTTCCTGCCAGTCGAGGGGAGCAAACAGACCAAACCCTGGCCCAGAAGGGGGACCAGACACATAATAGGTAATTAATGAAGGCTAATACGTTGAGCCAGCTACCAAATGCTTGGGACTTGAAAAAGTCTAAGACAATATATGGGGTGCCGGGAGCAGGCAAGCAAGGTCCACCATTAGCCCAGGGTCACATGCAAAAGTATGAATCACAACCCAGCCTGGCAACCTGTGTCCTTGGAACTCTTGCAACATCATACCAATAAAAATCAGTTATTTGCAAGTAAACAAATATCAATATTATTCAAACAATCACTTTTTATATTTAATGTCAAAAACAGCCAACATGTATTTCGACACTTTCACGGTCTTCCTCAGGGAATAACCTACTTCAATATCAGTTTAAGGAATCCAGCTTGTTTGCAAAAATTCTTCAAAGTGGCCCCTATCCCACTAGGGTGCTGTGATTAATTACCCCAGTTTTATGATTTGGTCAATTGATTATCTGATTGCAGAGGGTACTTACCTTTTATAAATTGCAGTGAAGTGAGATTGTGTGAGACTGTGTGTTTGGATGACGTGGTAAGGTACTCATGAGGATAAAGGAAGCAGGCACTGGAGGTATGTGCAAAGGAGCTGGATTCCGGATACAGAAATATTCCCAGAGGAAGACCGTGAAAGGGTCGAAACACGCATTGGCCGTTTTTGACATTCAATATGAAAAGCGATAGTTTGAATAGAAGTTGAGTTTTAAGGAAAAACGGATCCCTGCGCTACTCTAGTTCCAAAATCAGTAGTGCCTCCTGCTGCCAGTTCCAGGGTTCCTGCAGGCCAAGCTCCCAGAGTCCCGTATGTAGAGGTATGAGAAAAGGATGGAAACCCTGTGTTGGCACTGGATTCATGAAGTTTCTGATGCCGTGGTGGCATGGGTAAATAATGAGTCTTGACACTTGATTGTACGTGTAGCCTTGATTTAATGGGCAAAGAATTGCCAAGGTTTTGAAAGGACCTGTGGGTCTATTCACATAGGGAAAGCAAACATGTGTTGTCGACCAACGGTCTTTATTAAAGCTGTGATGTTTTGGCAAAGTAAAGTGAGAGTGTAATGTTGGTGAAGTGGTGAGTTACCCCGAGTAGTGATGTGATAAAGGGAAACATTTGTCAAATGACATGATGACATACATTAGTCATATTTACAATATGGTGAAGTGAGGTGAACGTGGCGTGACAATGTACATGTTGCGGTTAAACATGGGTAATAATAAGGTTATATAATGGCCCAGTAGGTTACAGATTGTAGTAAACAGAGATTGCACCAAGGGTGAGAAAAAGGAGAGAGAGAGAGAGAGAGAGAGAGAGAGAGAGAGAGAGAGAGAGAGAGAGAGAGAGAGAGAGAGAGAGAGAGAGAGAGAGAGAGAGAGAGAGAGAGAGAGAGAGAGAGAGAGAGAGACGGTTAGGTGGGCTGGGCTCAGTAAGTATCTGGGTGTTGAGGTTCTTACCAGTAAGGTATTGTAGATATGGTCCTTGATTAAGGAAGCTTGATAGCCACTAGAGAGAAGGAGAATGAACCGCAGGTATAAACAGTGTTATGGCTGTAGTGAAGTGCTAGATAGTGGCGGCTGAATAGCTAAAAGGCCATGTGAGGTACCATAGGGTGTGCAGGGTGCCTGGCGTGGTAAGGGTTAGAAAAAGCGCTCTGGGACACTGTCCGATTGAGTGCTCAGGCTGGAGCAGATCGGTAGCAAAGTTAGTTGTGGTTGCTCAACAAGGGGGGGGTCGGATGTGCACGGGAGGTAGTGGTCCCTGTGGGCGCATGTAGTGGTAGGGGTGGTTGCTTGCGGGGTCTGCCCAATTGGAGTGGAGGGCGCTAATTGGAGATAAGTGGCTGTACCATCGTTGGAGTCTCCAAGGAAATGCTGTGGCGCACAAGTGGGCCAAGCATGAGGGTGTGTTGTCACTTGCAATAGGTGGAGCTTCGTGTGGAGGTAGTGTAATGCCGGAGGTGCCTGGTAAGAAGGGATCCCTATGGGAGCAGCAGTGTTACTGAATGTTTAACTTTACTGGCTGCCCGATAGGAGAGGCTGGTGCTGGGTATTGGCAAATTCAATGCCAGGGTTGGCATCTATGTTTGGAGCGGTGGCATGCACGTGTGCCAAGCTGTGCGGGGGTGGGGGTGCCGACACTCGTAATTAATGGAGCGGCATGGTGAGGCACAGCGAGGCTGAGAATATTAAGCATCTATGCCATGGATGGCATCCGATTCAAAGCCGCGGCACGCAAGTGGGCCAAGTGCGTGCGTGTCTCTCGCAATAGGTGGAGCGGTGTGGGGAGGTAATGTGATGGCGGAAGATACCCAGTTAGAAGGGGTCCCTGTGGGAGCAGCAGTGTTAATTTTTTTACTGTGCCCGACTGAAGCAGGAGGGCGGCAAGTATTGGAATTTTCTATGTAATGGATGGCATCTGTCGATAGCGCGCACGTGTGCCGAGCCGGGGGGTGTACTGGCGCTCGCAATTACTGGAGCAGCAGGGGTGAGGCACAGTGATATGGGATAAGGAATTATGCAGGCATGTGAAAGAGGGGCAGCACGCCAAGGGGCGCAAGGGGAGAGCTAATGGGGGAGTGAGGATTCCGTGGTGTGCTGCAGAGTGCCACATTGCGGGTGGGGATGTGCTAGAGGGATCCTGAGGGTGCTCAGTGCAGTACGGGGCCATGAGGAGGGGACTTATCTGTGTGGCCACGGTGGCCTCTGGATACAAGATGAGCGGTCACGGCGATCTTTCGATCTCGTCCACCATCTGATTTCCCTTAATATACATTATCAAGCTGCCAATTGGCTGATCAGTCAAATGTGAGATGAGCTCCAATTGGCTACTCAGTTTCCATAGGAAACAAGAGCCGATGACGTGATGACAGGATGACGTTAAAGCTATATAGACAATAATTAGTGCTCTCAGCTGTTGGGCTGTGTGGGGAGGAAGGGCCCAGGAGCTGGAGGAGGTAAGGCGGGTGGGTGGGAGATAGTAATGCTGGCCTCACGATGCAGTCAAGGTATCACTGCAGTCAGTTGAACAGGATATACACTGAGTTGCCCGTTAGCCTGTGGGAGCATGTGTCCTGGAGTGCACCTGGCACTTGGGAAATGTATGGGGAGGAGGGGCTCCCCATGCCATGAGGTGGTGGCGGGTGGTTAACCGTGAGGGGTGGCAACGGAGTATGTAGTGCTGAGGTAACAGTACAAAGGGGGATGGATGACATAAGGTGTGGTCAATCTGGCTGATGCCCGAGGTGGTCAGATGCGTCCGTGTGAAGATGTAGGGTTGGCAGTGGTAGAAGGGGGGCCTGGGCAGTGGAAGAGGTGCGGAGGAATGAGCATAAAACCAGGCGTGGTCGAGGCGGTCTGGCTGCTAAGGTCCAGGTACCAGGTTTGTTATAAGCAGTTACAGTAGTAGTCATTTCAGAGGAACACATTAAGCTTGTGATCAGAAGGCCTAAGCTGACACTTCTATATTTACAGATGCGCTTGCCCTCCCCCCCGTTGTCGTAGTTCCGTCACCACCTCTTGGGTCGCATTTGATAAGTTGGAGAGCCATGAATTCGATGTCCTCTCTCTTGTCTAGCTCGTGTTTCTCCTGCCAATGGATATCTTGCATCCTGTGAGCTGAGTAGACCCAGGTGTTCTCTAATCCTGGTTCTCAATTCCCAGATAGTGCTGCTGCCAATATATTGGAGGGTACAGGTGCAAATGACACATTCAGATCTACAATTGATGAATTGAGTATTTGTGGGTGTGCCTTTCATTACAGTCAATTGACTTGGCATTCCTCGCATGGGGGCACATGAAGTTCCACATTTGTGGAAACCTGCTGCCTTAGTTGAGAGCCAGCTCTAGTTTTTTGTTGCAGAGGGGGACATGTATGATGGGCTGAGCTTAGTGCTAGAGTGGTGTACGACAGTTGCGGCCTAGTCGGTATTCATTGTTGGATGTCTGTATCGATACTTAGGAGGTGCCAGTGTTTGCAGAGTATTTTCTGCACTTGGCGACTATCCTGGTGAAACCTGGTCACATCGCGAGATGAGAGTCTTCGGATTATGGAAATCTGGGAAGATGATTATTCTTAGTCCACGTGGTACCTTGTCCTGTTCCAGGTAAGTTTGAAGAGTGAATCTCTCCCAGAATTTGTTCATCTCCTTGGTGCAAAGGCGTTCCAATGTAATTAATTGTTGGCTGAGATTCTCCGGTGCATTTGGTCTTGGAGGGAAAGCATGCACTGTTGAACCTCTGGGTGTAAAAAGGCTTTTTCCAAATTAACTTATTAGGTCAAATAAAAAAATAATAAAAAAATACATTTTGTAAGGACAGCCAAACCCCTCAACCCCGCCTCCCGTCACTCGCCCCCTGGTACTGTGTCAACTATTTTTACTCTGCTGATGTTGTGAAGCCTTAGTGTCCCCCTTATAAGAAGGCCTTCGCCCCTCCCCTCTGCCCTGATCTTCAGTCTCTTGAGGCCCCCGACCATTTTTTGCACTTTACATGTCTGGGGTAGTTTTGAGGTGTTCTGGCTTCTCACATCAGGCCCAATATCCACACCCTCTTCGGGCACCAGGCTCTTTTAGCGTCTTCAATGAGGAATTTAATTACGATCAGTCCATCCGGAATTTCTGGCATTCGCCCAGAAGAGAGTAGGAGACCCAATCCATTGTCACAAAGTCCCAGACTTTGCCTATGCATTCATGGTCTCTGGGTATGGTGTTGGACTTCCACTTTTGAGCTATTAACAGGGCCCAAGCACTTACCATGGTCACATACACTTTTTGCTGGGCCCTTGTGGGTAGCGTTTCCAGCTCTCCCCCAGCCCTAAAATAAACAGGCCCCTGCTAGCCCACAGAGTAACTCCCATAGTTTCTGCAAGAGCACCCTGTACCATATCCCAGAACGGTTTGATATTCGGGCATTCCCACCACATGTGCCATCCTAACCAGAGTGATTTGCCACTGGTAGATCAGTTTTAGCCAGATTTCCTGTATTTGTAGCGGTTTGGCCAGCTTGGGAATGTTGGCCCAAAGCACCCTCCATTGGGTTGCCTCTTTGGCTTGCTCCCCTTCCCTTTCCCAGATGGCCATGAACAGTCTCGTTCCTACCTCTTCCCCCTCTTTGATGAGACCATAGATTGCAACCTCCAGATGTTCGTCCTTGGAATTGGATGCAACACATTTCACAAAAGGGAGAAAGAGGCCGAGTTGCTGCTTCCCTTATCGTGGGGTGTAGTAGCTAATGACATAACTGAGCGTATTGGTACCTCTCCCCTTCCTCCACCTCAAAGTCCCCTTTGCATTGCAGAAAAGATTTGATCTCCCCTCCCTCGAACAGGTAACAAACCTTGTGACACCCACCCCCCGTCTATCCATGTACCGTAGCCGTGACTTGTCAGTCCCAGGGTGAATTGTGGGTTTCAGAAAAATCGGGGTGAGGGAAAGGAGGTTAGGTTGGACTTTTAAACCAGCATGTCCTAAGTGGTAGCCACCAGGGCCTCAATTTTGCTGCAATACATATTATTCAGCCAATCTTCCCTTGGCAACCAGAGGACTATCCCCAGACTTTGATCTGCGCTACATGGTAATCGGCACTGAGCTACATAGTAATCAGCACGGAGGTCTGGTTCTCCCATTCCTCCATTCTGCCTCGGAGGAAATCGGCCGAAATTACTGAATCCATTTTACATACCCCACCAAAAGACCTAAAATACATACCACCAAAAGTTCGAACTACAAAAAATTTGAACCTTTCGTGGTATGTATATTTTGGTGGGGTAGGTAAAAAACACAGAAAGGCTGCGGGGCTGTGTTGTGATTCACATACAAAAAAGGAGCAAGAACCCTGAAAACCCAAGCCTTAGAATCATCTAAATAGCTCAAAGGTCCATGCAGAAACCAGGGGAAGATATGCTTATCCCTATGGATCGATTGAAAATCTGGAAGATTAAAGGAGCCAGGAGGCCCCTATAACGCAAAGCAAGAATCAGCCCAAGCGGAAAGCAGAATCAAGAAAACTGGACATTCGTGGGGAGAGACCCATATAGTTTGTGGAGGAAGATTAAGGAAACAGCCCTTAGTCTACAATCAGAAATGACTCTTTGGAACTTGAGAATTCAGGATAGTTCTGAGGAAAACCCCTTTTCTTTATTTGTTGCACTGACAAAACGGACATGAACTGATCTAGTTTCCTATCTCCTGATAAAGAAATGTGATACTAACAGAGATTCCTAGGAGAAGGCAGAGTAAAGAACACTGCGGCAACCTATGTTACTCACTGTCCATTTTAATTTATTTCCTCCAAGTGGTAGGGCCAGTTTAAGATTCGGACAGAGGACAAGCTTTATTATTTTGACTAATCTTGACAAGTACCCTTAAATTTAGTTTGGTAGGTAGGGAACTTCTATTACAAAGACGGTCGGTAAGTCATTTTCTGTAGGTTAAGTAAAAGCATTGTAAACCAAATAAGTCTTCTGATCCAAGTCTTTCTTTGAATATGGTCTTTTCATTGCAAATAATCCATCAAAAAGACAATCCATCGAAAGTAAATGCATCAAAATTCTCTTTTACATTGAAAGTACATATCGATCGAATATAGGAATGGGCGAGTTTCAATGGATATGTACTTTTAAATGTAAAAAGAAAATAAAAACGCATTTCCATGCATTTCTTTTTGATGGAGACTGTTTATTGTACATACAATAAACAGTAAAAAGTTACAAGGAGCTGCCCAGCGGACGTTTTGTTGATTAACAGCATGGGAAGATGGCAATATATGATTATTTTTTTTAAGCAATCTCGAGCATTATTTTTTAGGAGAATGAAGGGTAATGGTGGCACAGGTACAGCTTGAGAAGTTGAAAGGCAACCTTCTTAAGGAAGAAGCAAAGAAGAAGAAAGGGTAGAAAATGAGGTAGAGCTTCACACAAACATATAGAACGACAGAGGTGCTTTAGTAAAGGAGTACAATCAGATTGAATGGAAGAGATTAGGACCATTAGGGAAAGAGTTGCGCAATTTACTGTTGAAAACTTACACAAAATTGACATTTTTGAGAATGAAGTTTAATGAAAAGGGAGATAGATCAGATGCTGTGCGGTAAAGATGTTTAAGGAAATGTTTGCATAAGGAGGGGGATCGAATCTGTTGCTCCTATCCCTCCAGAATGTTGATATGAAAATCTTAGCGAGAATAATGGGCACAAGGTCGGAGACTGGGTTAGCTGCTTTGAGACAAGGAGCATATAACATCTGGAAAACCATACATTTGAGACATGCTGCAAAGGATCTCTCCACCCAGCTAAGGGATGTCAAAAGGCTTTTGAATGAAGGTAACAGAGGAAGGTTTTGATAGCATTTTGGATTTGGCCCACAGTGGTTGAATTGGATGTCAGAACCTACTTCTAGTCCCACTGTGGAAGTGAAGGCAAAAATGGTATAACTTCACATTTGATCCCTTGGTTTAGGAGTACAGAGCTAGGATTCACCCAGTCGCCCCCTTGTTACTTGCTCTTATTATTGAACCCCTCGTGGAAGCAATCAAAAGTAACGTGTGAGTGAAGAGGATTAAAGATGGGTAGGTTGAATTTAAACTGAAAATGTTTGCATTCGACATCTAACCAGAAGATTAAGTTTTCACAGCTATATATAAACATCATGGACAAGTAACTGTAAAAGAACTACACATGGGAACTTTTTTTAATACTTCTCTTGGGTCCAGACAGACCAGATACACTTCCTGCAATGCAGGGATATCCTTTTCAATTGCGCACAGACAAGCTGGAATATTTAGGGGTGTGGATAAGTAGACATTTCAGTGATCTTATTCAGCTAAATCTCCATCAACTTTGATGGTCCTCTTTTACAAGCAACCAAAAAGGTAGTGTTCTTTACATATGGACTTGTACTCATGTCCTCCCTAGATTGGTGGCATGAATCCCAAAGATTTCTTAAAGAAGTTACATTGACCCTTTCAGAGTTCTCCTGGGGTGACAAGAGATGTAACATTCCACTTAATTCCTCTCACTGAAAAGGGTGGGGTCAGACACCCAGCATAAGGAACAAGTTACTTACCTGTAACTGTTGTTCTCCAGCATGGGTCTGGCATGGAATCACATGCTCATGAATATTCCCCGTCGTCAGGCTGGGAATCCTCGGTAAAGAAAAAAATCAGTATCAGTTTCGTTTCCGATCTGTCTTTCGTAGTAGTAACCAATAACTACACCACAGCCAATGACTGCCATCTCCCTAAGCCCCGCCTCTGGCAGCCATCTTCAGATTTGGTAGCACGTGAAGTGGCAGTATGACCAAGTGAAGAGCCGCAGAGGGGTAGGCGGGAGGGTTCGCATGTGAATCCATGCCAGACCCATGCTGGAGAACAACAGTTACAGGTAAGTAACTTGTTCCTTCTCCAGCATGGGGTCTGGCATGGATTCACATGCTCATGAATATAAGAATACATAGCAGTACACACATGCACAACCACGGGAGGTGGCAAAGGCTCAACATTAAGCATCTCTTACCTCCTCACCAGGCTCACCTTAAGCGAACAGGTTGCGCAGCACTCCTTGGCCGACCCTGGACTCCTCCCTGGAATCCCGATCGACACAGTAGAATCTCGTGAAGGTGTGCGTCGACCTTCACGTAGCAGCCCTGCAGATGTCCAGCAGGGGCACAACAGATAGGAACGCCGTAGTAGCAGCGATCGCTCTGGTCAAATGGGCTCGGACGGCCTGGCAGCAGTCGGTTAGCCAACCAGTGGCAGTGCATGATGCAGCCGGAGAATCATCTGGGAATAGAAGACTTCGAGAGAGCCTTCCCTTGATTCACAGGTCCAAAGTTCACAAACAGCTGTGATGTCCTCCGAAAACTCTTCGTGCGGTCCACGTAGAACTTCAGCGCTCTAGCCACATCCAGCGAGTGCAAAGTCCTCTCGGCCGGCGACGAAGGAGACGGGAAGAAAACAGGTAAAACCAGGGGCTCGTTAAGATGGAAGTCCGACGGCACCTTGGGCATAAAGGAGGGGTGCGTCCTAAGCACCACCCTCGAGGCATGGAAAGTCAAGTACGGTGCTTTGCAGGATAGGGCCTGGATCTCTCCCACTCGTCGTGCGGAGGTAATGGCCACCAGGAATGCAGTCTTCCACGACACAAACTTCATTGGTGCAGAGTGCATCGGCTCGAATGGGGGCCCCATGAGCCTAGTCAGCACCACGTTAAGTTCCCACGCCGGGGCCAGGGCCTTCACCGGCGGGAACGACCGGAACAGTCCTTTCATAAACTCTTTCACCAGTCGATGGGACCACAGGGACGTCCGTCCTGTGGTTCTGGTATATCTGGAGATCGCCGCCAGATGAATCTTAATGGAGGCATGGGCTAGCCCAGCATTTGCCAGCGATAGCAGGTAGGCAGCACTTGAGGGGCCGTAATCCGTAGGGGGTTGATCTTCTGTGCTCGGCACCAGATAGAGAACCTCTTCCACTTGTGACCGTAGCATTTGAGAGTCGAGGACGCCCTGGCCTTTGCAAGAACCTCTCTGCAGTCGGCCGGTATATCGTACCCTCCAAACTCTAGCGCTGCAGGAGCCAAGCCTGCAGGTTCAGCGACACCGGGTCGTGGTGGAAGATGGCGCCTCCTTCTCTGGAGAGAAGATCCGCGTCCGCCGACAGCTTGATGGATGGGGACGTTGACAAGTCCAGAAGGTCCGGGAACCAGATCTGCCTCGGCCACACCGGTGCGACGAGGATCATCCTGCACCGGGACCTCTTGAGCTGGTTGATGAGTCGCAACGGCAACGGAGGGAACACATACAGGTATAGGCCGTCCCAGGGGAACGAGAATGCATCGCCCATGCTTCTCGGCTGGGGAAACCTGCTGGCGAACCTCTGGCACTTCAAGTTCGTCGCTGTTGCGAACAGGTCGATTTGGGGTTTGCCCCATCATCGGAAGAGTTGATCCACCTGATCCTGGCGCAGCTCCCACTCGTGACACGCGCGCAGCTCCCTGCTGAGCGAGTCGGCCATGGTGTTTCTTTCTCCTGCCAGGTGGAAGGGAACCAGGAACATCCCCTGGGCGACAGCCCAGTGCCACAGATCCTGTGCCTTCTTGGCTAGGGCTGGGGATCTGGTACCTCCCTGCTTCCGTATGTAAAACATTGTCGTGGTGTTGTCCATGAAGATCCGCACCACCTTGCCCTTGAGCGACGGGAGGAACGATTTGAGAGCCCAGAACACGGCTCGGAGTTCCAGGATGTTGATGTGCAGGAGTTTCTCCTCCGGGAGCCAGAGGCCTCTTGCGTGGAGATCTCCGGTGTGGGCGCTCCAACCTTCCAGGGAAGCGTCTGTCGTCACCGTCTCCTGGTACGCCGGCGTCTGAAGGTGCGCTCGAACGCCCCACCACTGAATCGCCCATCGGAACACCTCGTTGAGGGGGACCCTGTCTTCGAAGGTGCCCGTCGCCTGCATCCAACGGGCGTCGAGAAATTCTTGAAGAGGGTGCATCCGTAGTCTGCATAGGCGCACCAGGTAGATGCAAGAGGACATCATCCCCAGGAGGGACTTGATGGACCTCACCCTGGCCACGTCCGTGGCTAGCAGGCGCTGCACTTTGCCCAGAATGGTCTTCATCCGTTCTTCCGATGGTGCCGCCAGGCGCCTCACTGTATCGAGCTTCGCTCCCAGAAACAGGGCCACCTGCGACAGCACCAGGTGGGACTTTGGGTAATTTATGGTGAATCCCAGGTCTGTGAGTAGCTGGACGGTCCTCGCATTGTGTTCGACGGCGAGTTCCCTCGTCCTTGAGCGGATGAGCCAGTCGTCCAGGTAGGGGTAGACGTGAATCCCCTGCAGGCTCAGCCGCGCCGCCACAGGTGCTAGGCACTTGGTAAATACCCTGGGGGCCGACTTCAATCCGAACGGCAGTGCTCTGAATTGGTAGTGGCGTCCCTGGACGACGAACCTGAGGAACTTTCGGTGACTTGAGGATGGGAACGTGGAAGTATGCATCCTCCAGGTCCAGCGACGATAGAAAGTCGCCTTCCTCCAGCTGTCCCAGCACGTGCTGGAGGGTGACCATCCTGAACTTTTGTGACCTGATGTATTTGTTCAAACGACGAAGGTCCAGGATGGGGCGCCAGCCGCCCGTCGTCTTCCTGACGAGGAAGTACCTTCAGTACGCCCCGGAGCCTCTTCGGGACGGGCTCGATGGCGCCTTTCCTGAGCATCGCCCGTACTTCCAACAGCAGTTGCAGGACGCGATTCTCCTTCCTGGCCACAGGTGGAACGTGAGGGCACTTCTTCAGGAATTCGATAGAGTGTCCTCTTGCCAGGGTATCCAGCACCCAACGATCGGTGGAGATGGACTTCCACACGCCGACAAACTTCGTCAGCCGGCCTCCCACCGGGGTGCTTTGGTGGGGGCCCGAGGCCACGGCCGGTTCAGTCCTGCTTGGAGGTGGTGGCCTTGCCGCCCTGGCCACCCTGCCGACGAGGCGCTCCCTGCTTGCCGCGACCCTTGTAGGCCTCCTGAGACGAGGAGCGTGCCGCCTGGCGGTAGGACGACGAGCCACCGCTGGATCCCTTTGAGGCCCCCTGTCTGCCTCCGGAGCTCCGAAAGGGCTGTCGTTGCTGAAGGGCTCCTAGGGCGCGGGCCGTCTCCGTGTCCGTCTTTATGGCTTGGAGGGATTCGTCCACCGCCTTCCCAAACAAGTTGCTGCCGTCGAACGGCATGTCCAACACCCTGGTCTGGACGTCCTGACGGAAGTCGGTCGCCCGGAGCCAACCCTGTCGTCGTAGGCAAACTCTGTTGCCCAGCTGGCGGAACCCAGTATCGGAAATATCGGTTGCCACCGTTATGGTGTGGTCCGACGCCACCGCGCCTTCTTGAAGTATTTCCAGGGCCTCGGACCTCTTGTCGTCCGGTAGGAAGGCCAATATGGGGGCCAGCTTAAACCAGAGCTCCCTGTCGTAACGGGCCACGATCGCCAGGGCGTTGGCCGCTTTGATCGTCATCGCCGCCGACGAAATGACCCGTCACCCCATGGCGTCCAACTTCTTTCCCTCGCCGTCCGGAGGGGAATTCGACGTTGAGGCTCCTGACCCCGCCGCTTTCTTCTTCGCCGCCGCCGAGACGACTGAGTCTGGCGTTGGCTGGGCCCTGAGGCACAGGGGAGCGGTCTCGGGGACCCGGTACTTCTTCTCGTACCAGTCCCGTTTGGCTGGTGCCGTGGAGGGGTTCTTGAGTACCGACAGGCCCTCCTCCCAGATGTCATCGATTAGAGGCACCGCAATGACAGTCTTCCTCTTGGCCTCCCGGCGCTGATAGAGGAAACCTTCCTTTTTCTGCTCCTCCGGGCAGAGTTGGAACAATTCGGACGCCCTGGCGATCATGGCGTGGAATGAGCCAATCTCGTCGGGCAGAGATGCCCGTGCGACGGGAGACCAGTTCCGTCGTCGCCCTCAGAACCCGTCGTCGAGCCCACTGCACCGTCATCTCCCGACTCGTGGGAGGATGAGGAGGGAACTGCAGGCCTTACGGGGGCGAGCGGAGGAGAGGGTTGGGTCCTCAGTCGTTTGTTCCGAGGACTTCCCGATGGGCCAGGTTGCGGGTCCTCCGGCCTGGGCCGTGGTAATCTCGTCCTTATCTCAGAGCATAAAGGACTGGACCGCAAACAAAATGGCCACTGAGCTATCCTGAGGCCTAGGTTCCGGCTGCGTCGGAAGGGAAGGCTGCTCTTCCTCGCCATCGTCATCTTCCTCGGTTATCTCCCGAGGATCTTCCTTGCGGGACCGAACCTTGTCGAATTGTACTTCGAGATTCCTCGCGACCTCGGTCAGTTCCCCCTCCGAGGCTGACTCCGAGCTTGAGGAGGCTACCGTGCCCCCCCCCTTTTTCCATCACGGGGGCCATGACGATGGGCTGAAAAGAGGATTCCCTCCTTGGCGGCAGGGAAACTCTAGTCCTGGAGGCAGTCTCCGCTGGCGGGGTCTCTGCCGGCTTGGCCAGAGTCGCCGCGATCGCCTCGATAGAGGCCTTTGCCTTCTGGGTAGGAGCCTTCACTACCTTAGGTGCGTCCTGGGCCTTCTCCTTAGGGGGAGGGGCGACGCCTCCCTCTCCCCCTCTCCCGAGATCGGACGGGGCGTCTCCCGAAGCTTACCCGGTGTTTCGGACTTACTCTTCCCCCGAACCGGAGCGCTGGCTCGTGGTTGACGGTGCCGGGGAAGGGCGACCGAAGAGCCCGACCTTTCGGCACTCCCGGAGCCAGCGGACACGCGGCTCTTGGCCTGGTGTTGGGCCCCCGTCGCCGGGGCGCCCGCACAGGACTTAGCAGCCCGCTCGGACCCTTTCTTCTTCTTCTCACCCGTTGAGCCCTTCTCCAACCAGCTGGCGAGATGGGATCGACGGTCCCTCATGGTCCGCTCCGACAAGTTCTTGCAGAACTGGCAGTCCTTCTATACATGAGTCTTGTCCCCATGAAGACAGTAGAGGCATCGCAAATGTTCGTCCTCCTTAAACACATTCTGCAGCCCGCACCCAGGGCAGCTGCGAAACAGCTTGGGCCTGGGTGACGAACTCGCGTCCTGGGCCATCTCGAAGTAGGCCGCAAATCTTCTGGAATCCTCCAAGAGGTTGATTCGACGAAATCTTCACCCTTGAGGGGCGTAGGAAAATCCTGCAACGGGTACCCGTTAACGGGAGTAGAAACGGTGGGAGGCTCGATTAACTGAAAAAAAGTGAAAATTCACCTGAAAAAGCGCGAAACACGCAGCAAAAGCTCGAGAGCTAAGCACGAGGACTCCCAACACTTGAACGTGCGGTAAAAATCTGAAGATGGCTGCCAGAGGCGGGGCTTAGGGAGATGGCAGTCATTGGCTGTGGTCAGTATGACGCAGAGATCAGTGATTGGTTACTACTACGAAAGACAGATCAGAAACAAAACTGATACTGATTTTTTCTTTACCGAGGATTCCCAGCCTGACGACTGGGAATATTCATGAGCATGTGAATCCATGCCAGACCCCATGCTGGAGAAATGGATTTTTAGTGACCCAGGTGTTGGTGTTATATGATCATCTAAAACATCATTCAGACAAAAAAAATTGATAATCACTGAGAATTATATATTGATACCATTAACAGATGGAGAGGGGTTACGGGTGCCAATATCTGCTTTACCCAAGAGAATCAGGAATCCCCGAGTGTTGTCAACATATGGGGTTTGTGGAGAAGGTTCTGGGCGGTGAGCAGATTATCAATGCGACTGACCGTTCCCCTTGTGTAATCTGTGGGGTCCACCCTTTATGAATGAAATTAAGGCGGCCAATAGATTCCAAGTATGATGAAGGCCAGCATGGACCTTTCAGAGCAAGGGAAGATTTATTGCTCTTCAAACTTTGAGAGATATCCCGGTGTAAAAGTATGATTAGGAGTAAATATTTGAGCCCCTAAGAGCAAAAGGAAAGATGGGGGAAAGTAACTTTATTCAACTTAAAGGAAAAACGTCTCACAAACGCCATTGCTAGAGGGGAGTTCCCTTCCTATTAAACTAAACTAAGGCGCTCAACTATAACCAAAAAAAAAATATAGTCCTCTGTCCAAACCTATCCACTGTACTGGCCATACCACTTAAAGAAAATAAAAACTTGTGGAGTGCCCTGCAATCTGTGTTGGATACTAGAATATTGCTCAGGAATTTCTCCTGATTCTGGATGCCACAATAAACAATTCTCCTTTTTTAACAGTTTTTGGCAGTTTATCAAAGTTTCCTCAAGTTCAACAAACATAAGTAAACTACCTGAAAAAACAAAATGTTCAAAGTTCTTTAGCTGGCGGGATATTTTCCTGATCTCTCCACTTCTTGTGTTGCTTTCACCCCTCTAGATTCAGGTGTTGGTTCCCTCAAGGATCCCCTCATGTCTGCCGTTTGCTTTTCTATAATTGGGCCCCTCTACCTCCCTTGGGTTTTCCTCCCAATGCATCACTTAACTATGGGAGATAACTCCTCTCTTCTTGTGGTTCTCACAGCTCTTTTGGGTTTTTGTGACCCATCTGGAATAGGCCAATCCTTCCTTCCTCCCACTCACTATCCTCCCTCTGCTTGCGCTCGACCTGGACAACCTGCGGAGTTTGCAGGGCCCACTCCAGTAAGGCTGCATCTCTTGGGCAGCGGTCCCCACAGCCAGCCAGTCTTCCAGACTGGATAAGAGCAATTTTCAGACCGCGCTTGTCGTGGCGTTCTTGCACCCTTTTGCTCTCTCATTGGGAGCAGAGGATTCACTCCTCCCTCGGTTGCTGGTTTGGGCATTCGTGTGCGAACAGCAGGCTTAACAGGTCCTCGCTACGGTTGCACCACCAGGTACGCTTTGCTTTCGTTGGCTTATGCTTCTCAACCTTGGTATCGGGACACCAGCTTCTCCCTTTGCCATTCTTCTCTCCGTGTCACAGCCAACATTGCAGTGCAGCGTGGCTCCGCTCCTTGTCGACATACCCACATTGGAGCCTTGCCTTTGCGTCTGGCATCTCCTCCTCCACTCAAGGGCTTCTTGGCCCTTTGTTGCTCCTATAATGAGAGCATACGTATTGTTCACTACAGGTTGTCAAACAGGTGTAAAGTTCATTACCTTGAGCCAAGCACATAGAGGTATTGCCAGTATATGTAGGCAGATTATATCTGGTGCCTATGGAGTTCCCCATGGAAATCCTTGTCCCCTGAATGGGGTGGGGAGGGGTTGCTTCCAGGGAGGTTCTACTTTTCCAAAACCCTAGGGAGGGGCTCACCTCCCTTGCCTCACATCTCCCCTAGAGAAGGAGGGACAACGTCTCCAGATTCGCCACAATGCACGTGTGGAAGAGCGTACAAATTGTCCAAATCCTTTCAGTTCCTGCCCACATAGCTGCCAAGACCCTCCAGAAAGTTTGTCTAGATGTGTCTGGATGTTAAAATGTATTCTGGAGAGGAGGTGGCAAAAAAGGGGCCATTTTCCCCCCATGTATGGGGATTGTGTAAATTTCAGGTCTTGGTGGGAGAGCCTCTCGTGGGTTTAAGACTGAATGAATACAGTTAAGCCGTCGTGGAGTCAAGGGTGCTCTAAGGATACCGTTTGCTGCTGCTGTGTTCACCTGAACATTTTCACTGACTTTCTGCCACGCTCCAATTCGCGTTAGTCTGCGGCAGGCGCCGCAGCAGTTTGAAGTGAGCGTTGTTAGCAACAGGCTCGAGCCGCGAGTCACATGATTACAACAAGCCACGCCCCCAGGAAGTCGGAATAAAACCACGACCTGACCGCCCTTGCAGCGCTAAGCCCATCGTGGAGTCAAGGGCGCTCTACAGATACTGTTTGCTGCTGGTTACGTGGTAAGTCCCCTAGTTTGATTTACCAATCCATTGTAGGTCACAGAGACCCTTCACTTCAAAACAACTGTCATATCATTTGACAATTGACTCCATCAAACCCTGTACTCGCTTACAAGAGAAACTGGAAGAGTCACTAGCTAACGCTCCAAAAAACCCTATTCTTTCACATCTATGTATAAGTCCCCTGCAAGAAACATCTAGCATACCCATCAAAACAACAATTAAGACTGTTCTACCGCATGCTACAAATCTGAAGAATGAGGACAAGCCGTTCACGGCACTCAACGGCCATAGCTCTCCCACCCTGTTCAATAGGAAAACAAGACAACCTCCCTCGAAGCCATCACTGAAGTGGGAAAAGAAAGACATCTCTACAACTTCCCCCTCGATTCAACCACTCTGATACACTTCACCCACATCTACAAGATACACAAATTCCGCTCAGATGCGACGATGCCACACTGTTTTTGCCCAAGCCTCAAGATCCTACTGTCACGTCAAAGCAAGAGATAAAACAGACTCTGCTCCCTAGACCTATCATCCAACCTGCCCTCAAACAACCTGCTCCCTAGACCTATCATCCAACCTGCCCTCAAACAACCAGTTGGTGCACTACAAAAAAGTGAGTGCCCCTCACAAGTACCTTCTCCTTTTCAATCCGAAAAGGAATCATTCAAATGTACATATGGACCTCCCATGTACCCCATCCTTGCAAAGAGCGCGAACAGCCAAACAGTGGAAATCATCATATTACCTCCTAGATTCCCCACAACGAAAGACAAACAAACAATTGTAAAACCATGTAGCCCGTCTGGCTCTTGATATCACAGAAACAGATGCAATCATGGACTCCCAGGAACGAAGAAAAGAAATCTTCGGAAGCCCAAAGAATAACAAATCTGCTGCAACAAATAACAGATCTATGCCAATTGCTAATAAAGAAAAATTCATGGCTCTAAAAACCTCCCCCAATAATGCCCCCCGTTAAAAGCCCCCACCAATTGACACCAATCATCCTGTGTTAGAATCCTCCTTCCAGCACACAAAGGATTACCAACGAACAATTCCCCAGAGATTCCTGAAAGAATTCCAACTACGATGCTTGATCTACAGAATACGCTAGTTGCAGTTCTTTCACTAGCAATGGTACCTTTCCTTAAGATCCAAGAAGCAATGGTAGATACCACAAAATATCAAGCAACCCTATTAGCTATGATTCTGACAAAACAAACCAATCTTGAAGGTTTCATAGGTACGATACAATGCCGCAACTACGAAGCCACTAGGATATGGCAAAGTCGTTTGGCAGAAATTGCAAGAATTGGCAGAAATTGCAAGAATTGATTGGGTCGATAAACAAAATCTGACAGATACGCTGACAACAATCACAAAGAAACTTATGGATGACAAAGTCAAAAAGCATCTTGAAGTAACCACCAAACTAGACCCACCTATACCACAACCTCAAATAGTAAACTGCACAACTTGCTATACCCAAAACAAATCAAACTACTCAATACGAAACTCAAGTGGACCCTTTAAAGTTATCATCAAGTCTCGCAAATGATGAACCTTCATTATGCACCCCTTTTGATATCTTTGACCTAACCAAACGAGGACACTTGGGAAATCAACCGTTGCCAAAGAAAAAAGCTTAAAAAAAACATCAGCCAGGCTCTCGAGCCTTCCTAAGGAAACTTCAGGGTGATCAAAAACAACAAACTCGACCTATCCTAACAACCCCTAAAAACCTGGAGATTAAAGGCATGGTCTAGTAAAAAATGTTATTGTCCCTACGGGTCGGCCATGTTTTTTTAAGCCTAAGTGGTTCGATTTTAGAAAACTTTCCTATGGACCTTACCTGAGTTTTCGTCCATTAAACGCACGCGAAAACAAGCACCAGGGCGCCGCCATTTTCTGATAATCCTATCACTTGCCGCATCGCCCTGGCTTACCTACTTCTGCGGCACTAAATCAATTCCCCCGCCCCTGAGCCTGACATTATCCAAACATTCATATTCCCGCCTCTCTCCGTGACGTTACTGTGCTGCGTAGGCAAATGCGCCCAGACGTCTTCTACGCGACTCCACACAGAACCCGGAAACCAACACACAGACCATCTCACAACACGCCGCGCCACAATTCGGAATATGAAACTGTACTTTAAAATCAAACAGCAACACAGTACATTTGGTAAAGTACATTTATTTTACATTAAATGTTTAGAGAATAGTTAGCAATTGCCATATGAACTCCGAAAGCCATTTATTTTCTTTTATCTGTATCCGCCATGGTACAGATGGTACACAGGGTGTTGCTTTTCGTTAAAAGAAGCACTTTGGAAGCACGGTGAACCGCAAGGCTGTTCCATCAACTAGGCACTAGTCCATCGTAAAGGTTGATATGTTGCTTCTAGCCACTAGTACAGCGTAAGGGCATGTGGGCCCTTGGCGATCGTCCCATAAAATTGTCAGTGTGCTCCAGTTGTTCACACGAAGCTGCAGGTGTCCACTGTAAAAGCCATCTGCTGGTGTCTCAAACTGATGGCAGTAGCAGAAGGGGAGCAAATACCTGTTATGAAAGCAAAAAAACTATAATTAGTCTCGCCAGCCGATCTTCATTAATATTACTTATTATATTTATTACAGCCGATCAGAAACTATTTGCTTGCAAGGATAGTTCAACGGAGTATGTTCGGCTCTAAAATCAATGCGAAAAGTAACGAAATAAATCGAGGCCAACACACAATGATAAACCACAGTTAGTCTACATGTGTGAGGAATGATTATGATATGGCATTTGTAACGCGCCTATACTCAAGTGTTTCTAGGCGCGACGAGGCAGGTGGGGAACAAGGGCAGACAGACAACGATCCTACTAGGCCAGGTGTCTTTCTGATCGCACATGGGGAAGGGGGGGGTAAAAGTGCTGTACATGGTTAGTTGAATACAAATTAAATAATAGGGCCAGCTGGTGGCAAGTGCAAGGTAAATGCCGGGAGAAGGGGCTGAAGGATACAGAGACAGTCCCGTAGTGCAGGTAGGCAGTGCAGGGAAAAGTGGCTGGGCCACGGACCGAGATCGGTGAGACCAGTGGACCTGCAAGCCCATGTGCCCACTACGAACACGTTTTCCTTGCTTTTCCTAGCTCTTCATTCATTCATTTATTCATGCATCCATTCATTAAATCTTCATTCCGGTATAAAAGCGTGTAAAGATTTACTTACATTATATTTGAAATTTCCATTGTGTCTCTTCGTAATGCAGTCTGTAAAACGGACCATGCTCTTGACAATGATTTTTCGTATACTGAACTAAAATGAAACTCAGTCTAGTTTCTGAATTTTCTGCCTTATCGTCTCTTACGTTATTGCGCACCCCCTTCAAATGTAGTTCTTTCGGCATGGTCCCTGTCTCAAGGTCAAAAAACCAATAGACCCTTTTACTTCCAGTGCGACTTGTGGGCCTCATCTGGGCGCGAACTGAAAATCAAATTCGCTGTCGTAGTATAGGCATCTGTGAGAACTTGAAGTTTAGAATCAGTCCATGTAGTGCGCTTCAATGTGCAAATGTGAACTGGCTTCTCTCCCAAATGCCACAGCCCGCTTGGCTGGCGCATTCTAAGTGCCCCAATTTTGTCCCCGTTGTCTGCGAGCTTTGCAGCCCAAATTGAGACATTTAATTTTTGGTGGAAGGTCAGGGAAAGTATAAAGTACCACAGGAGTGGAGTTAAAAGTGAGATTTATTGTTTGTTTGTTTTATTATTTGCAACACGCAAGCCTCCCCTCCGTTAACAGTGCGTAGCATTTACATTTACATGAGATGAGACATGAGAGAAATATATACATACACATATATGAGGTGAATAGAGAGAATTCAAAGATGACACCCAGCTTCTTCGCCACCCATGATGGTGAAGGTAGGGGTTAGGGTTACAGGTACACTGTACAATAACATTTATTTACAAAAAGACAATCGTATTGCAATTATTTAAACCGGGATTTGTACTTCACAACCAGCTGTGCTTCGGGTGGGCATGGCACAGTCGCAATGTTCGGTGGCAATGGATCACTGCTCTGCACAGAAACATCCAAAATTCCATATCTGTGCTTCTCTAACACAGCAACAATAAGGCCTTTCACAAAGTCGAACTGCATTTCATCATAGACTGGTTTTATCACCCATTGCTTACTTCGTTTTGAAAACACCTTAGTGTAGCGAGGCATCCTTACTTTACCCCTAGTCCTAGATTGTTCACGTCCGACCTTGTTGTTATGGGCCAAGACCGCTAGTACAGTGCGATGTTTCATGCCCCGAAAGCTAAAATGCAAGCGCTTTGGCCTGTACTTTAGGCACATATTGTGGAACACCTCCAAATCTCCTGTGTGACAGAATTCTGTCAGTCCTCTCAAATCTCTTGATAGAGTTTTGTCGAAAACAATCTTCTCAATGGCTTTGTGTGTCGGTGAAGATGGAATCAACCACTTCTTCTTCCGTGCCTCCTCTGGGGACAAAGGGCCATGTTCACATTGGTGGAAATGTTGATTTGCTGTCCAGCGGTGAATGTTGGTACAGTGGTGCATCAGTGAACGCCATTTTTCAAGTAGTATTTCCACTGACCCTTCACAAGTTTTTGAGCTCCACCAAAGATGGTTGGTGATAGAATGGGACCACTGCAAAATACTTTCAAAACCTTTTTTTTCCCTGCAGCCGAGATTTTCTTATTGATTGATTTAGCAAGATGCCATACGTCAAATTGATGTTTAATATGTGGGAACTGCTCTCTCATTGTCTTGGCAATTGAAACGTGTCTGTCTGTGGCTGAGGTCGATGTGCATTCCCCTTGATTGTAGATATTCCACTGATTTTATAAATCCTAGTTTCTCCATGGCCACTGACGATGTACATTGTGTTACCTGCACGACCACCGAACTCACAATTTTCTTACTATCCATGTCCTGAAAGTGGTAGGTGCAGTACTTGGCAGAAAATCCAGGGCTGTCGCACTGTCCATCGCCGGCTAGCCTGAATCGTTTGCCTTCGAATGTACTTGCTAGAGACAATTGTTCAATTTTCCAAGCATCACTAATGGCCGGAAACAGATAATCACATTGGTATATGTAGTACAGCGCTTTAGAAATGAAATGGAGTCCCACAAACTGAAAGAAAGCCTCTAACTTTCTAAAACTGGAGCCACTAAAAAGTGATGCAGCTGCACACAGTAGATTGCCTGCTGGCAGTTTCCCCAGCATCGGTTGTGCAGACCATGAGAACCTATGATTTAATCTACAGGCGGCATTTATTTTGACGTTACTGCCTCTTATTTGACGAGTCACATTAATCAATGGCTTCCCACATACTTTCCCTCTAATGGAATGCACACATTTCAGCATACTTATAATTTCCATCAAACAACTGTCGAATAGAATGTATTTGCTCTCTTTCATTAGACTGTCATCCTGCGTCAACGTTGTTTCGGCCTGTGACGTTGTGGAGATTTCAACACATTGGAAAGTAATATCAGTGATATCAAGTTCTGATGCGTCTATGGATGCTGTGGCTGGTTCATTCTCTGTCATTTCGACATCTATTACTTCAACATTGATGGGAGAACACAACAATGTCAACAGGTTTTTTGGTGGCAAATTTTTGGCGGGTGTAGATTGTGTGAATTGATCTGCAACTACTTCAGAGCTATCTTCAATACATTCAATAACATCTTCTTGTGGTGGTGCGGTCGCAATGTAGCTATGGTCCAATGCAACTTTGCTGTAGTCTCCAAACACAGTTAATTCTTGTTCTGGCCATTAGACATGAGCATCTCGAGGCTGAACACGCCTCGCATCAATTAATAGTTCCTCCATAGTGTACACGGTCTGGCAAGCAACATCTCTCATTCGCTTCACTGTCTGTGTATTGCAACTTTTTTGACTCGACCTTCAACATCTGCACGCTGTAGCTCCGATTCGTTTCCGCATGTCCTCCCTTCCTCTTGCGCTGCAACGACTATATTTTCTTTATCCGCATAGAGAGCACGGAATGAGGCTCCATCGTCTCCCTGAAACATAGTACTTTCATTACTATGTATCAAAATATTGTTAGCATAAAACACACGTGAGGACGAACACACGGGTACATCTCAATAGCCAAACACGATTTAAACATTGTGTGCAACAATCAAACGACAAGTATTCGACCAGTGATGATCTATTTCGATGGAGCCGTCAGTATCCATACCTCTGGCTCTGCATGGACTGCCATGAATGGTTGTATTGGAGAGGAGGCATCCACATCTCCCTGAAACACAGTACTTGGATTAGTATGGTTTTCAATATTGGAACCACAACACATACTTGGGGTCGACGGTACAAGTACATATAAAGAGATAACTACAAATGATGCATTGTCCAAAAGAATCAAGGAAAATCTAATATGATCACATTTCATCGACTTATTTCTCGGATTTATTTACATCTGCATCATCTAAATTGGATGTTGTGATTGTAGTGGAAGCTTTGTCGTCTCCCTGAAACACAGCACTTGCGTTAATAGGGACGAAAGTATAGCAAATAGAATCACGTTCTATGATCACGCATGATGGAGCTGTCAGTATCCATACCTCCTGTTGGTGAAGAACATCTAGAAATGTTGTAGATATGGCGGGCGCTTCAGCATCTCCCTGAAAGACAGTACTTGCATTAGTATGGATAACACTAATTATAACTGAAAACAAACAGTGGACGATAACTAAGGTGTATATCAATTGGAAAGCACTAACCAAACATTCGGCAAAATAATTACACGATAAAATAAAACTATTACTTGACATGCATAAAACAAGTCTGTAGCGGATTAGCCTAGTAAGATTACCTGATACGCGCTAGAAGTGGTCGATAACTGCGACCACGTCAAGGATGTAGAATGTTCTTGCTTCAGATTCAAGGGCTAGTCAAGAAGTTGTAAAGGTAAATTAATGATTGATAATGAAATGCCAATATTAAAAATAGCCGTGTAAGGCGACAGAATACTTGAAAAATGCTCAATACAGCACAGTTCCCTGTTCCCATATATATACATTGCATTTGTGGGTTATGAAATCGAAAAAGAATATATTGATAAATGTCATTATTCAAAAAACTATACACTCATATCAATATCGAAATTATTACAAGGGATAGAACACCTACAATATCAATTAATCCATTCGGATACCTACACACTACGCAAGGCCTAAAGCCAAATCCGGACACTTGACTCACCGGTGGCGGAATGTGGACGAATAGAGTGGGAATAGCGTTTGAGCAATTTCCGTGTCGTTCGCCATTTATTCTTCTTTGTTATCCAAGATGTTGTGTATATGTCCAAGGAAAAGTACCGGCTGCAGATGCGGTATCGATCACCCCTCTTGTCCTGTAAGACTTGTTGGACTCTACTTTCCAGCTCATCCAGTGGATATCCGCAATGTCTGACCCATTCTCTTATTCGATCAACAGTTTTCGGGAATACATGCATTGTAGTGCCTTCAGATTTCGCATGGGTCTTCGAAGGGCAACCGCTAATCGAACAGGCAGGCATTGTTGATAAATCTGAAAAGTAAATATCGACATTATTATACAATCTTCAAGAATAAAAGATTTGATACAAAAGTAAATGAATCATACAATGATCAATGCAAGGTTTGTTTTGGTCGCAGGAACTATACCAGTTCATTATGTGCGGCTTAGTATTTGCATAAATTGCAGAAATGTATAAATGATGTGACTAAAATCTGAACATGTGACTCAGCCCTTGGAAGTTCTGTATTGCACGAGAAGGAAACATGCTTACATTATAGACTGGACCCCCGAAGGATGCAATTCGATGACAATAGATCTATTGATAGCATAGCAATGGAAACTCAAGTCAATAGCAATGAGACCAATGAACATAGCACTATTGTGTACTCTATTCGCAAATAGATAGAAATTTAAAAATCTGCTAAATATGACTAGGATACATGGCCTTACCTTGACCAACAAACAGTTGGATTCAGCAAGCAGAGCAGTATGTTGCAGGAGAATAGGTGGGTGGCCACAGGTAGCACACTGATGGGTTTGCTCCAAGCGGTCACAGAAGTTCACAGATAGCACGACGACGAGCAGATTAGCGTAGATCTCAGTGGTTGCCAGGTAACACGTTCAGGAGTTGACTTGCAAAGCACAAAGATGTTCTCATGAGACATATCAAGTGGTTTACAAAGTATTAGAAACAGGGGTGTGTTTGTGAATGAATGACGTATGTATGTCGTGGTCTTAGGGGGGCGGCCAGCTTGAAGGGGAGGCCTGGCTGGTGACACGGGGTCTGAGGAGGCCATGTGAGCGATGGCCCCTGGGCGTGGGATACCTTTTGAAGTGTACATGCAGTTTGGCACCTTGGCCTTTCGCGCCCCTGACAGCACCCCATGCCAGCGCTCATCCACTGGCGCGAACCGCCTTTATATCAATATATAGTATATCGCCTTTATATCAATGATAGTATATCGTTGCTTATCAATAACAAATGCCACATACCGGAGATTCTTGTGAGCAGAGACGCACACTTCAACCGGTGTATTATAGTGGTCAAGACCCTAAGGCCTGTATAATCCAATGGTAATTGTTAGTATAGATATATGTGTGACTTTTATAGAGCCATAACCTACTGAAAGACTTTGAACAAGTGTTATTTATTGCATGCATTATCGAGAATATGTTATGTTAGCTTAGATAGATAGTGACCTCCCTGCTTCACAGCGACCAGACCTTCACCCATTCGGAGCACAGATGTCCGACGTCCATCCTTGAATGGAGACACACTTGATTCATTTAAAAAAGTGAAACAACCGTTGTTAAAATATATGTGGTGTTTTATTTTGTATCTTATTTTCATGACACAAAAATACAAGACTTTAAAGATTATACAGGTCAGGTTGCAGCACAGAGAGAGAAAATCCCCTGTACTGACCGCTGTCACTCAGGAACGTTTCTCTAATGGCACGAACAGCACAGGCGGGTATCACTCTTCGAACGCTGTGTCCAAGCCTCCCGTGGAGCCACCATGTAAAGGAACGATAGGCCACCAGCCTGTGCCACCTGTGAAAATGAATGAAAAACTGTTTTTAAACGACCAAGATAAGTTTAATAAACGTTTGTTGTCAATGACAATTCTTGTAACTAATGGCATTCTACACGGACAAATGCTATCTAGACAATGCACACTATTGAACGACTTACATGCGTTACAATGATATGTAGATGTAATTTTGGATATAGTAGAAGAACACGAAACAGTAGTGGCATGACAAGCAGAGTATACTTACTCGTTACTCGGATTACGAGGACGAACAGTTGCGTGAAGTTCGTGCATAAGCACCATCATTATCCTCAACACGGCCCGTGAGGCAGGCTGCCCTGAAGTCTGGCAGCTCGGTGATGCATTGCGGTCGTGGCTCGCCTTCCGAAATGTAGGCCAGGCATCTCGAGTTTTCTCGGCAGCAGCAGTTCTCCTCCTCGGTCGGCATTAGCTCGCACCGATTGCATGTGCACCAGGTGGAGACGCCGTCCATGCGACACGACTAGGCCCAGGCTCTTCATCTGTTGATTCGTCCTGCCAACTACCGTCCGCATCCCCATCGTTTTCGCGTGCTCCCTTTCCAGTAGTTCCTCCTCGGTATACTCAGACTCGTACATGTAGGGCATTATTGTAGCCATTGTGTATTAAACAAACTAAAATAATTTATAGCGGTGGTACTGGTATCTGTTCACACGGGCTACAAGCAATGAAGGTAGCTGACCAGAGCACTGAAACGAGTCACAGAATACTCAAAGTAACACAGAGAGAGGAATGGAATCGAAATTCTGCTGCTGTGTGTTGTGAAACGGTCTGTTTATACTTATTGAGGAAAGAGGCGTCTTGCCATTTCCATGGCGACACGTCATTAGCTGAAGAGCAGCGAATGTTGACACAAGACGTGCTTTGGCGTTGGGAAATGGGCAGTACGAGTCTGCTGATGACAGGCTCAGGGGCGGGGGATTTGATTTAGTGCCGCAAAAGCAGGTCAGCCAGGGCGATGGGGGAAATGATAGGATTATCACAAAATGGCAGCTCCCTGGTGCTTGTTTTCGCGTGCGTTTAATGGACGAAAACTTGCGTAAGGTCCATAGGAAAGTTTTCTAAAATCGAGCCACTTAGGCTTAAAAAAACATGGCCGACCCATAGGGACAATAAAACATTTTACTAGACCATGCCTTTAAGAATGATCACGCCCGGCTCGGATTAAAGAAAGTTTCTGTGGAATTGAGGTCGGAACCCAAAGAAGCATCGACTGGATCAGAACAAGGGCGAGGAACCTCCTTTCAACAAGAGGACAAACCACTTGACGCACTATTAGCCGTGATTGACCAAGACACATCAACCCAATTGTCGAAGAATTGTCCTGATAAACCTATAGGACCTAGTATTCCAACTTTATCGAATGACATACCAATTGCTCCTCAAGACGAGCCATTGATAGTTTTAGATGAAGGTTTTGAGACTTCATCTGCTCATTCGATCTCAATCGATACATCCACTAACACCTCCTTTACATACTCTACTGTATCAAATGAAGAAATCTGGACCTCAGTAGAAGCAGAGAATTCCTACACGAGTGTGGAAATACTAAGGGCCGAGGTGAGATCCCACTCATCCGGCCAACCTTTGTTGACCCACAGAAAGTAACCAATATTTTCCGATTATCTCTGTCTGCAACCAGTTTAAATCCTGCTGAATAATTATGAATAGATCCAACATTTTACGTCTATTCAAAGTTATTCCACAACTGGCTCAAATCAGCTTGGGAGACATTGATGTGCTACATGTCCCCAATAAAAACCAGATGGACATAGTTCACATTGACTTCTACAATCAAAAAACGATGCAACATGTTAACCATCTAATGAAATTGGGATTTATAACAGAAGACATTTTTGTAACTAAATCTATGCCAACTAAAAATAACTACCGCCCATGATCATTCTGATCAAAATAAACAGAACAAAATTGAAACCCAACAGAATATTAAGCGATTAGCATCACACAACGATCTGCGGAACAGAGTACACTTAAACAAAAATACTCAACAAAACCTGCACCTGGTCTACAGGACGGAAGACAGCGCGACACGATCTTCAATTCCCAACATAAAAGAACTAACATCACACGGTGATTTTCAAAATTCCCGAATCAAGACCCATCTATAACAACCAAACTTCAAGGAGTCCCTATTAGGCTAGATAATGTTATGCTCTTGGAATACTAGAGGCTCAAAACTTATTTGCCGAAGGATCTTTAAATCAAAAAGAAATTACCATCATTTGCCTTCAGGAAACTTGGCTCTCTGAAGAGGTAATCTGCGAAGGATTCTCAACTTTCATGAACCCAGCGATTACTGCTCACCAAGGCAGACCTTCATCGGGCATGCCGATTTGGACCAAAATAAATCCAACTTTGTCAATCAAAGCAAAGAAAATCTTCACCCCGGGGCTCAATATATCATCGTCTGTATGTCAACCTTAAAAAAAAGAAGAAAAAAAAAAAAGTCCAGTTATCTAACAATCGTCAACATTTATTGGAACCCAGCAGCAATGAATGAGAAAAAATTCCTGGATTCAATTTGCGATGAATTTGACACAATCGCCAGTACATATAATCAGACAGACTTCATTGCCTGTGACTACAGCCCAGAAGGTATAAGGCTAAACTTTTCTAATTTGACTCCAAAAGCAAGAAAATGGTCCAAATAAATTCTCATTCGAAACCTAACATTGACGGAATCACCACTAAATGAGCAAGGCCGTCCAGCACCAACTTGGACATGAGAACAATCTAGCTTAATTATTGAATATATTTTCATCTCAGAAGGGATACGAAAAACCCTAACTGCAAATTATTCCCAACCAAACAGCGATCACCATCAAATCCTAACAACATGGAACACTTCTCAAACACAAGTTCCACGTCTAATTCTCCCAGATCTAGAATTAAATAATGGTCTAAATAAGCTCTGTATAAATCAACACCAAATGGCTGACCTTCTTACAAACTTCGAGGCCTCCACCCTGTCAGACCACTCAAAACGAACTGTGTGGATTCTGCATAAATATCAACGGACCCAAGAAAATCATGGTAATCTGCAAATCAATCACAAACATCAATTCAATAATGATTTTAAGCTGATGAAAAAGACCCTCCTCAAAAAAATATGATCACTCAAAAAACAGAAAACAACCTCCCCTGTGGCTGAAATAAAAACAAATTAAAAAAAAAAAAAACAGAAATACTCAAACTCCATAAAATCATAAATCTCAAATGCAGCAAGCAGATAAGCAGATGCAGAAGTGATTTTAGCAGCTTTAAAACAGAACAACACTAGATAGCTGTGGTCGCTCCTAAACGAAAAATCTAATGCATCAACCATGATCCAAGAAGTAGAACCCCAAGTATGGAACATTTCATCAACTTGTACAAAGGAAAATCAGATATTCTCCCAACAGAAAGTCTGAATAACCCTCTCACCTGGGACTTAAAATGGGAAAGAGAAGATCTTATAAAAACTATTATGTCCTTGAATCCATCGAGCACCTGGTTCAGATGGCCTCTACAATGCCAACATAAAATCCGCCCCCGAAGAATGGGCCACCTTTTTTGCAAGCCTTCTAAACCTCAAAGAAAACACAACAAATTCCGCGCAGCTGGACTTTAGCAATCTTGATCCCAATCTATAAAGCCGGTGACAGGAAAAAAACGGAGAACTTTAGACCCATAGCCCTACTGGACCATTTGGGAAAGTTGTTTGCGGGATTCCTAATGAAAAAAACTCTACACATGGGCAGCGGCAAATGGCAAATCCAGTTTGTCTGTTTTCTTGTATGGCAACAAAATCGGAACAAACGTGAATGTGCTGCTTCTGAGCACGATCAAGTATGAAGCAGCCATAAAGAAACAAGCATATGCTGTCTTCATAGATCTAAAAACAGTGTTCGATTCTGTGAATAGAGAAAAACTATGGATGAAATTAACATCATGGGGCTGACCCCATCCATTCTCAATCCAGTTAAACAACTTTACACTTAACACGTCGATCCAAGTCAGATTAACAAAAGATGGTGCAGTAACAAAACCCATTACCACTTGGAATGGACTGAAGCAATGATGCCCCCTGGCTGCTTGTCTATATAACCTGTATACCTTTGGTTTCATACAAATGATTCAAGATCCACTCTCGAATCCACCGAAGATAAACAACGAATCAATACAAACCCTAATATATGCAGATGATGACATTGTCATGGACAAAACACAGTCAGGCCAACAAAAAAAGCTCGACAAAGTCGGCAAATTTATGAGAGAGAATGAGTTACAAATTAACATCACCAAAACTAAGGTAATGAAATCATCAACTCTGAAATGTAGCAAGCGACAAAACTTGAAATTACATCTAGAAGGTAAAGAGTTTGAAGAGATAAAAGCATTCAAATGTATAGGTGCCATGATAAACCCCTCTCCAGTTGAACAAGAATGGAAAGATCACATTGAGAGGAAAGCAAGATCTTTAGCCCGCCAAGGCCGTTTCTTCCATTGTAAATTTGGGACATACACAATAAAATCAACAATTTCACTATACAGACAAAAGGTGGTTCCAATTTTAACTTAAGCTGGGGAAACACTAATCAACCAACAAACGATGAAATGGCACTACTATGAGGCCATATTTTGGAGGAAAACATTGGCCTTACCAAAAGTATTCCCAATGCCAAGACTCCGCTTTGAATTGGCACTTCAATCCTTAGCATCTATAATTGCTGGAAAAAAATGGATCTCTACAGAAAAATAATTTGTCAAGACATAATTCCATCATTAGAAATACTCAAAGAAAAAAGGAATCCTGTACATGCGACTGCTCTTCAATACTGGACCAACGAGATAAAGAAGAGAATGAAAGTAGAAGAAATCAGCGAAGATATGCTAGTAAATAGACCACAGTATGCGAAACGGAAAGTTCTGCAAAACAATTGGATTAAAACAATAGAGGAACAATGGAAATACAAACAATTTCTGAATTGTACAATAGAATCAAGAGCTCTTCAAGAACTTCCAACATACTTAGCATGTTTCCCGGAGCGATCTACACAAGATCTGTTTTTACGCTTTCGATTAAATATCCTACCGACTCGCGACTATTTAACCAACATAAACCATTCAAAAACAATGACTGCAGATTGTCGATTTTGTAAGAATGAGAACACCAGAGAGACACACTTCCATGTAATCATGGTTTGCCACGCTTTGACGGAAAAAAGAAATCTGTTCAAGGACTTTTTCAAAATTTCTCAGAAACAGATGAACACACAAGAACGCTGGGCTCATCTTTTAAAAGGCCATGACAAATGATTTAATTTTAACAGTAATCACATTTTAGACAGCTATTCCCAACGACAGCAATCTCCAAGTATCGGAAACATAGATGCCAAGTCTTTTGTTGTTCCTTTCTCCTCTAAACTGTAATGTCATAATGAAAAGTTTGATCAAACATATCATTTATTAAAACAATAAAAAAGAATGAATACAAGGAAAGCCATCTCTGGTATCGTTTGGCTTACCCCTAAAAGAAGATAAAGTGAAGTGGTTAGGCCATATGCTCCATCGTATGTTGTTAGCAGCAAGAGCATGTGTGGCCCCAAACGTCCTCCAACCAAATCAGAATAGTTAAAAAAAAAAAATAATAAAGTCAAAGTAAAGTTAACAATTTGGATACATGACTTAAAAAAGGAACCATTACATTCCAACGTTATTTCTCAAGTAATACGGGGGTGGAGGATACGACATCATAATCATTCTATTCAAGATCAAGAAGGTCCCAATAGGATATTGGCAATTCTCTCCCAGGACGAGAACAACTCAGTTTGAATGTGTAGATAAGGTACGAAAATAGTAATGTTAATAACTCAAAGGACTTTGCTTGCGGATTTGTTTTTGGAGGGGGGGGGGGGCAGCGGGCAAAGGTTTGATAATATAGTTAGTTGGAGGATATTAGGAAGATTATGCAATTAGTGAGAGGAACATGGGAAAATCATGATTTTTTCAAGTACTCTGCTTTGCAAGTATAGAATTTGATGATTGTGTTTTTTGTGATCCGAAAATCTAGATTACATTAACACACTCATAATTAACCAATACAACCAGAGTTACACTTGAGCCCTGGGGAATACCAGAGCAGAGTGTTTTATGGAGATTAGTAGCCCGGCAGGTTATAAAAAGATGCATGTCTATTTTGACTTAAACAACTGGCTCGCAAACCGTTGTTCACGACTGCATGGGTGAAGTGATGCAGGACACAACTAGGACTTGCAACTCTTTACAGCATCCAGAAACTCGAAGACAGAGATGGTCCGCATGAATCCTTATCCGGCTTAGCATAAATGAAAGCGGCTTTGCGGTCCGATTAGAAACCACCCTTGTCAACCTGCAATATATCCTGGGTCTCAAAACGCACACAAATTGAAATAGTTTTTACTCGTACAGATGCTCCCTTTTGCATCTTTGAAGTAGGGCTGCATTATTCGCGATTGCAATAATCAACGATATTGCACACTTTACTTTTCTGCAAACTCATGCACACGCATTTTTTTTCTCATCTATAGGCAGAGCATTAATAGATGCAGGGTTTGGGTCCTTTTTTTGCAGTGATGGCTTTCATTGATTATTGAAGCGCAGAACCAAAAGGCTGGGAAGGAATGAAGAGAGGGTTTCTTTCTAGGACCTGGTGCAGGAACGCTTGGTTAGGGGTCTAGAGGATCTGGCGTGCACAGATTAATGACAGTTGCTGCAGTCATTGAAAGTGGCTTGATGACTACAGTCATCTGTGACTCATCTGACATGAGAAAGGCTGTGGCTACAAGGATGGGAAACCAACATGAGCAGAACATATACAGTGACAGTGGTAATGTCCACCCTCAGCGCTCCAACCTATTTCTATCCATCAACCAGCTTTCCCCATAATAGGAAAGAAGATTTAATAGTACATGCTCTCCGCCTCTGCCACCGGAGTACGTCACCTTCTAGGCATGGTTCTAAGCACAGTGGGGAGCACACAAGTCCCCATAAAGGGTCTGCTCTCTTCAACCAGTATTACACACTTAGAAGAAATAATCTGCAGAATCTGGTCCACAAGAGTACACAACTGAGATTCTACGAGCATGGATTGCTCTTATTTTGATAACTGTACACGTTGCTGTGCCAGCCAACCCTTGAAATCCATGAACTTGACCCTTTGCACCAGTTCTATTGGGGATAGTGGACCCAAATACAATAGTTGCAGAACGAAATTTGAGGCACCCAGAAACATCTAAATTAAGGAGTGTAAATATTCAGTCGAAGAAAGGGGTCTAGACTGGCAAACAGGAACCTCCAGATTGAGGTGGGATGTTATTAATATGTAGAGAAGGAAGACTTGACCCAGGTCTTCTTGGAAGGTAAGGTAAGGGTCTTCAAAAGACAAGATTTGACACTCTCCAATGTACATTGCTGAAGCAAAGGCTGCATTAAAGTGGTTTACAGTATCAGGAGATCTAAACTGCATAATGCAAACATCCCAAAAGGTTTTATTTCACATGGAGCTGAGAAATAAGTGACGAATTGTGGGTATTCGTCCCTTCCCTTTTAAGGATAGGGAAGTGAGCCTGCTCTGCGTGGACCCCCCCGCCCCTCCTTAGGGGACACAAACTATCATTCCGATGAGGAAACCCCTAGGTCAGTGATCCCCCTCAACATGTTGCTCTCCAGTTGCTCTGGGCCAGTGTATGGAGGATAAGAGGAAGGTCATCCAGGGATGAGGAATCAATGGCAGTGTACCCAGAGCCAGAACTGCGCAGGAAGGCTAGCCAATCAGCCTGCTCTATTTGACAGGCATGATATACTGTTAGATGTTGAAGCATTAGCTGTGGATGCATCAATAGAGTGGTCTGAGTGGTGGGGCAGGCCAGATGCGTGCAGGGAACAAGGGGCTGGCTACGGAAATTAATCTCTTGGGGCTTCAGATGAAACAGTCCCCACTGATTGAAGAGAACCTGAAGCACAGAAACTAGGCTGGCCTGGCCAGACGTGTGAATACCCATTGTACTGCTCTGTAATCAGAAGTAAACATTACGGTATCCAGTCATTCCATCGAATGACAATCCATCCAACACCAAACCATCAGATTTTTCCATCGAAATACTATTCCATAGAATGGCCATTTCGTTGAAACCAGTCCATGTATGTTGTCGATGGACTGGTTTCGATGGAATTGCACTTTTACATGTAAAATATAGGTTGTCTATGCTTTGGTATTCGATGGTTTTGCATGTCAGCCCTTTCCCCACCGACGTAATCGCTATAAACCAAAATTACTCCCCACTGAACCCACCCTTATTGAGACAATCCCTGTCTTAGCACTCTAACATGTCTATGCCACTTGGAGCACTATGAGGTGCATCGCTAGCTGGATCAAGTACACAATCTACGAAGATAATGTTGCCGCCAACTGAGCCTTCACCTGCTGCACTAAGGTAGACAGCGAAGGGGTTAGTCGTTGAATAATAAGAAAATAAGTGACTTGGATGCCCAATTGTCAAGGAAGTTCCAATGAGCTTTTTTTGTACATGTATGATTTGCGTTTGTTGCCAAAATTCCATTTTTTGGTCCAAAATGTTCCACACAAACTGCATAATCTTTGTGAAGACATTTTCGTCTTCTGATTCTTCTATCCAGCACGGAAGTGCATTAATGGGAAAAGTAATCTAACCAAATGCCCGTGTTTTTGTTCTGGTGACAATTGCCAACTTCTGTGCCTTTCAACAGCTGGTACCCTCATATTGTACAAATAAGTGGCATGCATGCTCAAACTTTCCTTCTTGAACAATTTGTTAATGCCAATTTCTTTACATGTGAAGTCTACGTTTGCGGTCCCCATGCATCATAATTGGCACAAATGTTGCATGCTACTTGTATTGCAGTGCCTGGTGGGAAAATTCACATTGTATGATGCTTTGTTTATCTGGCATGTGACTTATGGGTTGCTAAGGAGGAATGAGTTCCAAATTGTGCACAATTAGTGTAGCTACCAATTGCAATTCACTTAAGTTACTGAAAATAATTTCTTAGTGACATTTTTACTTTAGTATAGCATTTCTTGCTAGATTCTTCCTGACTCTAAATTCTTTAAGAACGGATATTACCAAATGCAATGTACTGAATTGATCAACTTCGAGCAAAGAACAGCAAAGTCGACCCTGCCACAGGTTTGAACTTGCGAAGTGCAGGCTGACCCCATGTCAAGGGCCTGCACTTAACAAGTGAGGTATACAACCATAAACATAATGTGTACAATATGAAGGTAAAACCCACCCCTTCTGTAAAGTGGGATTCAAAAGTTCCAATTTGTGAACAATGTTACTGGCCCACTAGCATGATTAAAGATGCACCACTTACAACTATATTTCCCAGGGGATTGCTTGGGGAAAAGAGTACCCAAATCCATCAAGACATTTTTTTATTCCTAATCACTTGTCTAAATGTAATAGACCTTGAGTGCCTTAAAAAAGGTGGATAACCCTCCCCTCACACAATGCCTGGTTAAAATGATCTTTAAATTCTACTATATTATGTCCAGTGTTACTCATCCTATTCTCCTAAAAATTCACAATTTGCCCCTAAAGATCCCGACAATCCCTTTGGAGGGATGGGCAAGACAGCACCAAAATGAACCATTATATTGGAGTAAATGCTACTGTTGAAACGTGTTTAAAAACATTTGCCATTAAACCCCTTGAAAATGTCCTGGGAGAGAACTCCAAGCAATCAAATATTTTGTTACATCCTGCAATGTTTTTGAATTTTGCTGCCCTCGTGCCTAGAAATGCACTGTTTGCCACTTAATTTACTAAAGATTGTATTTCTATACCAATTTAATGTCAAATGATGTAAGGCCATTATGAATTACCTGGATGAGATTACTTTTAATTAACAGTGCTATTAGCAGTATTGAGCTTAGTACAGTTATGATTAGTTCCAATCATTTTACCACCAACTGAATGCTCATAAAATGACATCAAAGTACTGAAGTTGCTCACCATTTCATCTGACACTCAAATGTTGCTCATTGCTAACAAACGTTTGGGGACCCCTGCTCTAGGTCCAATATCATATCTGCCTATACTGGACCGCCAGTTATGAAGAATGATTTGTTGTTATCTTCCATTTGGTTTGCAGCAAAGTGGGACATGCAAAGAAAGGAAAGGTCTATTTAAAACGAGACGTGTACATTACTGGGCAAGAGTAGCTCTTGGCAGGAGAGAGCATTGTAAGCAGGTGAAGCCCCATGATGTCATTTTGCTTGGAGAGGCGGGGCAGAGCAAAGTCGCAGAGCCTGCAACTTGAAGAGGCAAGAAAAGCCAGATTGAGATGCCAGAGAGTCAAAGAATCCTGCAACAGGAGAACCGTTGCCTGACAGGGAAACAAAGACCCACACCAGGCGGTAAGGTGACCAGAACAGAATCCCAGTGGACGATGGGTACAGCCAACTATGCCAAGACCCCCAAGGAGGGAATGCTCCAAGCTCACTGCTGCTTGCGTCCGTAGACAGCATCCTGTTGCCACGGAGCCAAGAAAGACATGATACAGAGAAAAGGAAATGGAAGGCCTGACTGCGTGCCAAGCCTGACAAGGTTCCCCTGCGCCAGTAGAGGTCCTGAGAGAACAGAAAGGCGGGCGGCTGAGGGGCAACATATGAGAAGGAACAAGTTACTTACCTGTAACTGATGTTCACCATCAAGGGTCTGGCATGGATTCACATGCTCATGAATATTCCCAGTCGTCGGGCTGGGAATCCTCGGTAAAGAAAAAATCAGTATCAGTTTCGTTTCTGATCTGTCTTTCGTAGTAGTAACCAATCACTGATCTCTGCGTCATACTGACCACAGCCAATGACTGCCCTCTACCTAAGCCCCGCCTCTGGCAGCCATCTTCAGATTTGGTAGCACGTGAAGTGGCAGTATGACCAAGTGAAGAGCCGCAGAGGGGTAGGCGGGAGGGTTCGCATGTGAATCCATGCCAGACCCATGCTGGAGAACAACAGTTACAGGTAAGTAACTTGTTCCTTCTCCAGCATGGGGTCTGGCATGGATTCACATGCTCATGAATAAAGAATACATAGCAGTACACACATGCACAACCACGGGAGGTGGCAAAGGCTCAACATTAAGCATTACATCAAACTCAACATTAAGCAATTCTTACCTCCTCACCCAGCTCACCTTAGGCGAACAGATTGCGCAGCAATGCTTGGCCGACCCTGGACTCCTCCCTGGAATCCCGATCGACGCAGTAGAATTTCGTGAAGGTGTGCGTCGACCTCCACGTAGTAGCCCTGCAGATGTCCAGCAAGGACACACCAGATAGGAACGCCGTGGTAGCTGCAATCGCTCTGGTGGAATGGGCTCTCGGACGGCCAGGCAGCGGTCGGTTTGCCAACCGATGACAGTACATGATACAGCCGGAGAGCCATCTAGAAATGGAGGCCTTTGAGAGAGAGCCTTCCCCTGATTGACAGGTCCAAAGTTCACAAAAAGTTGTGACGTCTTCCGAAAACACTTTGTGCGGTCCACGTAAAACTTCAGCGCTCTAGCCACATCCAGCAAGTGCAAAGTCCTTTCGGCCGGCGACGAAGGCGACGGGAAGAAAACGGGCAACACCAAGGGTTCGTTGAGGTGGAAGTCCGACGATACCTTGGGCATGAAGGAGGGTTGTGTCCTGAGCACTACCCTCATGTCGTGAAAAGTCAAGTACGGGGGCTTGCAGGAAAGGGCCTGGATCTCTCCCACCCTTCGTGCAGAGGTGATGGCCACAAGAAACGCTGTTTTCCACGACAAGAACTTCAACGGAGCCGAGTGCAGAGGCTCGAACTGAGGTCCCATGAGCTTGGTCAGCACCACGTTGAGCTCCCACGCCGGGGACGGAGCCTTCACCGGCAGGAACGATCTGAACAGTCCCTTCATGAATTCTTTCACCAGACGATGAGACCACAAAGACGTCCGCCCCGTGGTTCTGGTGTATCGGGAGATCGCAGCAAGATGAATCTTGATGGACGCGTGAGCCAGTCCAGCCTTGGCCAGCGTCAGAAGGTACGGCAGTACCTGGGGAGCCGTAATCTGTAGAGGGTTAATCTTCTGTGCGTGGCACCAGACAGAGAACCTCTTCCATTTGTGTCCATAGAATTTAAGAGTTGAGGACGCCCTGGCCTTTGCAAGAACCTCTCTGCAGTCGGCCGGTATGTCGTATCCTCCAAACTCTAACGCTGCAGGAGCCAGGCCTGCAAGTTCAGCGACTTCGGGTCGTGATGGAGGATGGCGCCTCCTTCCCTGGAGAGAAGATCTGTGTCCACTGGCAGCTTGATTGACGGGGACGCTGACAAGTCCAGAAGGTCCGGGAACCATATCTGCCTTGGCCACGCAGGTGCGATGAGGATCATCCTGCACCGTGACCTCTTGAGCTGGTTGATGAGCCGGATCAGCAATGACAATGGAGGGAACGCGTATAGAAACAGGCCCTCCCAGGGGAACGAGAAAGCATCGCCCATGCTCCTCGGCTGGGGAAACCTGCTGGCGAACTTCCGGCACTTGAGTTCGTCGCCGTCGCGAACAGATCGATCTGGGGTGTGCCCCACTGTCGGAAGAGGCGGTCCACTAGATCTTGTCGTAGTTCCCACCCATGGCACGAGCGCAGCTCTCTGCTGAGCGAGTCAGCAATGGTGTTTTTTATCCCTGCCAGATGAAACGGCACCAGAAACATCCCTTGGGCGACGGCCCAATGCCACAGATCCTGCGCCTCCTTGGACAGGGCTGGGGACCTGGTTCCGCCCTGCTTCCTGATGTAAAACATGGTGGTGGTGTTGTCGGTGAAGATCCTCACCACCTTGCCCTTGAGGGACGGAAGAATGGACCTGAGGGCCCAAACCACTGCACGGAGTTCCATGACGTTGATATGGAGGGACTTCTCCGTCGGAAGCCAAAGGCCACTCGCGTGCAGATTTTCGGTGTGCGCTCCCCAACGCTCCAGGGAGGCATCCGTGGTCACTGTCTCCTGATGGCCGGGGGTCTGGAAGTCCATGCCCGCCGTCAGATGCGCGCGGGTGCCCCACCACCGGATCGCTCGTCGGAAACTCTTGTCGAGTGTGATCCTCTCCTCGAAGCTGCCCGTCGTCTGGATCCAGCGCGCGTCCAGGAACTCCTGCAACGGGCGCATCCGGAGCCTGCACAGGCGGATGAGATAAATGCAAGAAGACATCATTCCGAGGAGGGACTTGATGGACCTCACCCTGGCCGCGTCCGCAACCAGCATCCGCTGCACCTTGCCCAAGATGGCCTTCGTCCTTTCCTCCGACGGAGAGGCCAGAAGTGACACTGTGTCGAGCTTCGCTCCCAGAAACAGTGCGTCTTGCGCGGGCACCAGGTGGGACTTGGCATAGTTTATGGAGAATCCCAGGTCCGTGAGTAGTTGGACGGTCCTTGCCGTGTGCTCCACGGCGAGCTCCTTCGTCTTTGCTCGGATGAGCCAGTCGTCCAGGTAGGGGTAGACATGGATCCCCTCTCGGCGCAGCTGCGCCGCCACCGGTGCGAGGCACTTGCTGAACACCCTGGGTGCCGACCTCAATCCGAAGGGAAGGGCTCTGAACTGGTAGTGACGCCCTTGGACCACGAACCTGAGAAACTTTCGGTGTCCCTCTAGGATGGGAATATGGAAGTAGGCATCCTCCAAATCCAACGACGACAGGAAATCGCCCTCCTCCACTTGACCCAGGACGTGTTGGAGGGTGACCATCCGGAACTTCTGTGCCTTGATGAATTTGTTCAGTCGTCGTAGGTCCAGGATGGGACGCCATCCTCCCGTCTTCTTCTTGACGAGGAAGAATCTTGAGTAAACTCCGGAGCCCCGAAGCCTCTTTGGGACGAGCTCCCTGGCGCCCTTCTTGAGCATCGCCTTTACCTCCAAGAGAAGTTGAGGGACTTGATGTTCTTTCCTGGCCACTGGGTGGACGCGCCGGCACCTCTTTAGAATTTCGAGCGCGTGACCCTGAGCTAGGGCGTCCAGCACCCAACCGTCGGTGGAGATGGACTCCCACACGCTGACGAAGCTCGCCAGCCGGCCTCCCACCGGGGGTGGTTCGGTGGGGGCCCGACCCCACGGCCGGTTCAGTCCTGCTTCGACAAGGCTTTGCCGCCTTGTCCTCCTTGGCGACGACGGCGGGGTCCGCCTGACTTGCCTCGTCCCCTGTAAGCTTCCTGTGACGACGAACGGGCCGCTTGACGGTATGTGGAAAATCCGCCGCTGGAACCTTTGGAGGCACCCCGTTTGCCTCCGCTGCTCCGAAAGGGCGGCTGCCGTTGCTGGAGAACCCCAAGAGCCCGGGCCGTCTCCGTGTCCATCTTGATGGCTTGAAGGGAATCGTCCACGGTTTTCCCAAACAGGTTGTTTCCGTCGAACGGCATGTCCAAGACTCTGGTCTGCACGTCCTGACGGAAGTCAGTAGCCTTGAGCCATCCACGCCACCTAAGGCACACGCCGTTGCCCAACTGGCGAAATCCAGTGTCAGCGATGTCCGTCGCAATCGTAATGGCATGGTCCGACACCACCTCTCCTTCCTGCAAGATCTCTAGGGCTTCCGCCCTCTTGTCGTCTGGTAGGAAGTCCAGCAGGGGGGCCAGTTTGTACCACAACTCCCTGTCGTAGCGGGCTACGATAGCCAAGGCGTTGGTCGCCTTAATCGTCGTCGCTGCCGACAAGATGACTCTGCGTCCCATAGTGTCTAATTTCTTTCCCTCGCCGTCCGGCGGGGAGGTCGACGTAGAGGCCGCACCCCCCCCCCCCGCTTTCTTCCTGGACGACCGAGTCCGGGGTCGGCTGTGCCCGAAGGCACAAGGGGGCCGCGTCCGGGACCCGGTACTTATTCTCGTACCGATCCCTTCTAGCCGGCGTCGTGGATGGGTTCTTGAGGAGGGCGAGGCCCTCATCCCAAATATCGTCCAGTAGAGGTACAGCGAGGACGGTCTTCCTCTTGGCCTCGCGCCGTTGATAAAGGAAACCTTCCTTCTTCTCTTCCGGGCAGAGCTGGAAAAGCTCGGATGCCCTGGCGATCATGGAGTGAAACGATCCAATCTCGTCGGGCGGGGAAGCCCGGGTGGGAGGTGACGACGGGAGATCCTCGTCGTAAACCTCGTCTTCTGTACCCGTCGCGGCCGTGTCAGTCCCCGTATCATCCCCATGTGTGGTGGACGGGGAGGAGGGCTGGACAGGGCGCGATGGCTGAAAAGGAGGTGGAGGATGAATCCTTCTTCTCTTAGGGGAGGGCTCCCCAGAAGGGCCTGGCTCTGGGTCCCCCGTGGGGAGCGGTTCCTCCGTTGGTGGTAATGGCAGTCTCATCCTTATCTCCGAGCATAAGGACTGTATAGCCAACAAAATGGCCGCCGAGTTGTCTTGCGGCACTGGTTGAGGGGAGTCCGACGGGCGGTCAGGAGCCCCGTCGGCACCCTCGACGTTCTCGTCGTCTCCTACGTCGGGGTCCCTCACGACGGGCTGGTCTTCTTCCACGCCAACGCTGTGGCTTAAGACTTCGATCAGCTCTTCCTCAGAGGTTGAGGCCGAATCCACGACGACCTCCTGCCCCCCCGTTTTCTTCTCCGTCGGAGGTTTCACGGGGGTCCTGTCGATGGGCATGAAAGAGGACTCCCTCCGCGGTGGCAGGGAGACTCTGGGCCCCGAGGTCGCCACCACTGGTGTAGCCTCCACAGGCTGAGCCAGGGCCACCGCGACTGTCTCGATAGAGGTCTTGGCTGGATGGATTAAGGCTTTCACCACCTTAGGTGCACTCACCGCCTTCTCCTTGGGGGGAGGGTCACCGCCTCGCTCCCCCTCCGATGGGGCCTTCGAGCTCGACCGGGGTCTCTCCAGGAGCTTCGCCGGGTGCTCGGCCTTCCTCTTACCCGAGCCAGAGCGTTGGCTCGTGGTTGATGGCGCCGGGGAGGATGCGCCCTGCCTGGCGCCCGTAGAGCCCGACCGTTCGGCACTCCCGGTGCTTGGCCTTCTGTTGGACCCCCGTCGCCGGGGCGCCCTCAAAGGTCTTAGAAGACCGCTCGGACGACTTCTTCTTCTTTCCTTCCAGCCAGTTGGCGAGACGTTGATGGCCTTCATGGTCCGATCCGACATATTGCCGCAAAACGCACAGTCCTTCTCCACATGCGTCTTGTCCTCATGTAGGCAGTAAAGGCAAAGGGAGTGTTCGTCCTCCTTAAAGACATTCTGAAGCTGGCATCCAGGGCAGACCCTGAACAGCTTACCGGGCGTCGAGCTTCCCTTCTCCTGGGCCATGTCCGAGATGGGCCTGAGAAACTTCTGAAATCCTCCAAAAGCATGGCTCGACGAAATCTTCACCCTTGAGGGGCGTAGACGAATCCGACACGGGTCCCCGTTGATCGGATGAAGAAACGGTGGAGCTTGAGGCTCTTTTGACCGAAAAAAGAGAAATTTTTTGAGAAAAAACATGAAAAATAGCACTAACGCTCGAGAGCAATAGCACGAGGATCCCAACACTTGAACGTGCGGTAAAAATCTGAAGATGGCTGCCAGAGGCGGGGCTTAGGTAGAGGGCAGTCATTGGCTGTGGTCAGTATGACGCAGAGATCAGTGATTGGTTACTACTACGAAAGACAGAACAGAAACAAAACTGATACTGATACTGATTTTTTCTTTACCGAGTTATTCCCAGCCTGACGACGGGGAATATTCATGAGCATGTGAATCCATGCCAGACCCCATGCTGGAGAAAGAGAGAAACTGTCTAATCACGCATATGAAAGTCGAACATTTGAGCACAATTGTAGTTACACAAAGTCAATACAGTGTGTGAGGAATAATGCTATATAGGAAACTTCTAAAAAGTGGAACCAAATACCCTGGAGAAGAAGGGAGAAGCCCCAAGGTAACAAGCCTATCACAAACAAGTGTGACAAGTGTTATGCAAAGACTGTTAAACGAACATAACCAGAAAAAGGACAATCCAGTACGTAGAACCCAGGCGAGGGGACACCATGGTTGTCACAAAAATACTACAAAACATACAAGCATATGCAAAACCTGATGGGGCGTGCCTTACGAGTCATGCAGTAGTCCTGCTGATCCGGCAAGATCCTTGGGGATTATTTTAAGCACAAGAGGATCAGTGCATGAAAACAGATTCCTGCATACATAAAGAGGCTGTGCTAGCAGTCGCTCATGATAGGGGTGAGAAACAGGACGATTGCTGGCTATTTAGCAATTGAAAAAAGCCGCCCGGCGAGGATAAGGAAACCAAGATGGCGGGCGCAGCCTAACAAAGGAACTAGTAGAGGCTGTCCTCTACCCCGCGGAGCTGGAGATCGAGGCAGCGAATAGGTGATAGACTGCGGCTTGCCCTGACACAATGGAGCAGCAGCACACAACTAGCGGGAGAAGCAAGGAGAGTTTGCACCCAGAGTGTCCGCCCCGATGGTACGGCGGTGGATATAGACTAGTGGAAAGAAGGGCATCCGACTGCTGAAAATACTGTTACACGACCCAGACGGCAGAGAGCGGGTAGATAGACAAATGAAGAAATATAACAGACTGCTCCCACTGTGGTCCGCCCCGGAATTACCCTACACAGTGGTGCGGTGCGAGGAACCTAATCAGTGACTGCAGGGCAGCTTCCACCACGGTCCGCCTTGGGCTCCTTCATGTATCGGAATGCTGGAGATGCCACGGACACCGTACCAATATCTGCGCTAGTGTTTCCACTGCAGTCCACCTTGGATCCGGCCCATGCAGTGGATGCTGGGTGAGTAGCACATGGCGAAACATGTAGCTTGAGCTGCTCCCACCAGGGTCTGCCCCAACACACAGATGGCAGAGGATCGCCGCGTATGCAGCATTCAGTACGGTCTGCCTGATGTGGCTCTGGAAGTGATCGCGCGGTGCAGTGTAACGGCAAAAAGGTCGGCAGACACCATGGGGGCCTGTTTGATGCCCCAGGTAACAGGGTGAAACAGACTGGAAGCAAAATATAAGCCAACCATTCTATGCAGCGCATATAAAAAAGGAGGGAGACCAAGCCAGTGATAGAAGCCTCTGCTCCACACAGTGAAAGGAAGCCTCTTGGCCACGGCCATACACCAGGCTACAGAGCAGAAGCCAGGGCATGAGCCGCTCCCCTGGGTTCACCTTAGGAGAGGAGTGCATTATATTAACAAGGGAGCACATCGCTCACTCGGTGCGAGGGCAACAGAAGACAGTAAATCAGCCCCAGCCCTGAGAGTACAAACAGTGCGCTGGCACCCAGTGGTGGTGTGGCACGGCCGGAAGAACTGGATCAATTAAGAAGACTGCTGGATACAAGGTCCTATGCAGCATATGGAAGGGAGCGCCACAGGTGACAGGGGGGGCGCAACACCCAGTGAAGACTAAGTTACGCACTGAAAAAAGCCCAAGAAATAGCAAAGCACAGTGAAAGGTGGCCTCTCGTGAAGCAGCTTAACAACATTGCATGGGAATAGGTGAGAATTCCGCAGACAAGCATGGAAGGCAAAAACGACTGGGCAGACGGCATGGAAATGCAGTAGGCCCTCACATAAACTACCAGCAGAAGCAGCTATAAGCCGCACGAGAGGGGACTAATACTACTACAAAATCAGGCTGACACGACTAAGCAAAGCTTGCAGTGACCCTGTACAAGCAGCCAAAAGCCAACAAAAACAAAATGTTAGGCAATCCTCTATAGATAAGTTTGCCAGGCCTCCTCAAGCAGCAGACAATACGAAGACGACTGCCCCAGTGACCCAAGAAGCAATGGCCCCCATGAGTGGAGATGAGAATATTTTGGAAGCCATAGCAGCCTTAAAATCCTCATTGAAGTTCAAGATAGACACCATCAGTATTGAGGTAAACCGCCTAAGACAAGATGTGAGGTCCTTGGCGGAACGCACAAGCACGTTGGAAAAGGAGGTGCAAATGAATAAGACTTCCTGCAATGAGAATACCAAGGAAGTTTCAGTGTTACAAGCAGCAGATTCGGAACCTGGAAAACAGGGCGGAGGAGGCAGAAGGACGGGCTAGAAGGAACAATGTGAGAATTATTGGGCTCCCGGAAGGTGAAAAGGGCGCAAACCCAACCAACTTCATCAAGACTATGCTGCTGCAGGAAATTGGAGCTGGGGCTCTTACACAAGGCTTCATGGTGGAGAGCGCACAGAGTACTGACAAGACGGCCTCCACCAGGAGCTCAACCTCAGCCAATAATAGCCCAGATAATCACTAGAAAGATGGGTAGAAAATCCTTGAACATTTGCGCAAGGGCGGTACGAAAAATAGAGCGTCGGCTAGCATAACTGCATACCCGGATTACACATTCCTGGTGCAGAAACAGACTATGAACTATACGGCAGTCAACAGGAGGTTGCGGGATGCGAACATCAAACACCAAAGCCAAATTGAAAATCTGAAACAAGAGCCGAGCCATCTTCTTTGAGACACCGGAGGAGGCGAGTAAATGGGTGGATAAAGCAAACCTGGTGGACAAAAGGATGTTCAGCCGAGAGGAGAGATGGACAAACAGGAGGGTAACACCTAACCAACACGTAATTATGCGGACACACGCCCAAAAGACATTACTAGGCACGTTTGTTAAGTGGAAAGTCGTAGTTGCTGTTACAATAATGTTTAACAGGCATGAACCACTGGTGCTGGGACCCCATGAGGAGGAAGCAGCCTACACCCACACTCAAGGCATACATTCGTTTTCAGGATTTGATTAGCAGAGTTTGCTAATCAAGAACATTTTAAGTAGCAAACACACCTATTTGATTACAACATTGCTACTCATATTTTTGTAACCAGAAGGTATTTGTACCCGAGACATAAAATGAACAACAATATAGCAGTTTTGTACCACTGAAGTTACATATTAATGAGGAGCCAGGCCTTTACTCCACTAGACCTGCAGGTCAAGTAACTTAGTTTACCTACTCGACCTCAGAGAAATGCACTTGACCCATGGCAACAGGGGACAACAAATTTAAACTTGCTTTCTGTAAAATGGTGCATGTCAATACAAGCCCACTTAGTTTGGCCCACTCTTGCAAACAAGATGCCAGCCATGAACAGTTAAACTTGTATTTCACATTTACTGCAAACAAAGTAAATGTTAAAAGTTTCAAACAGCCTCTATAAATGGTACTCCCAAAAATCTACTCGGCTTTGCAAGTGGGCATAAAGACCGAGCCCTGGATTAGTGTCTATAAAATGTAAAAGGTCAGCTGCATGAATTGACACAAATAGATATGATATAGAGACTCTGAAAGCAGTTTGGCTACCTCTCTCCTGCAGGTTCTATATAATGCAATCATGATCATATAGCAAAGCGAGCTCTACAGGCTAACTACAGTGTATGGTAGTTCAGGAGGTCTGCAGACTACAACCTGGATGGCACTATTGATCACAATGCGTAAACATCTAGTTATCTTTCTGTATTCAATATTTAGGAGAAAAGAGGGCAAGACTAAGCGGAGTGGATGGCATAGCAGGCAGAGAACCGGGCAAATTAGGGGCGGGGGGGGTGGGGGAGATTGCAGTTTGCTCCCATCTCACTTTCACAGTAGCTGGTATAAAGCAACAGGACAATAAAATAGATTGTCAAGGAGTATAGGATGAGCTCAACCAACAAGTTGCATAATTAGGTTTGCCATCAAAAGCATTTGGCCGTGTGCATTTTTCAAAGGTCTTCACTGATCAATATGATGCATCCTCCCCAACAAAATGAAATATAGTTTACACTTGAGATTTAGATACACTATCCTAAGCTTTACTGTAAAGAATGGGGATTATGCCGTGTTTTAACTAATTCATACTGTAATTATGCATTATGTAACAACTTACATTTTAGCAATGGAATTACAAGTATGTCTTTATTAAAACAAATAAGTTACAACATATTGGTCTTTGGGAGACAGGATATAGTTAGCTTAATAAGAGGATCATCCCAATTAGCTCTGAAAAAAGAAACATACATTCTTGCCTAGCACTCCCACACAGGCCTTTCGCACATAAGAGTGGAGCAGATTGTTATTGCTGCACTCCTTCATTAGCCCCTTTGAACCTGCAGAGAAAATAGGGTGAAGAGAACCCGGAGGGCAAGAGAGGAATGCAGGGTGAGCTGTGCTTTCATTGAACAGGGTAACTTAAATAGCTAATTTAGCTACACAAGTGTCAATTTGATTAGCAAACCTACAGAATTGTATAGCAAATTGCTATGCGACACTGCTTATTTTATGCCTTGCACACTAGATTAGAGTAGTTAGGCTACTAGTGGTTACGTATCCTCATGCTGGATACGTAACCACTAGTACTGGAAATGGGTACTAGTACTGGAAATGGGGCGAGACACAGGGATGCCTGAGCACCTAAGAGGGAGCTCGGAAATTGTTGGGAAGGAGGACGGGAGTTGGCCTACAGACACGCACAAGAGTGGACTATCAAATGCAACAGGTGGAGTATGAAAGCAGACATTTTTGGATGGGATGGGGACCTTAAAATAGTATCCTGGAATGTCAGGGGCCTGAACAGCTATATTAAGAGGAACAGGGTAATGGAATATTTGAGACGCAAAAGAAAATAGATATTGCTCTCCTGCAAGAAACACATCTCAATAAGGAGGGGCAAGACACTATAGCACGAAGTAGGAGGGAGTGACCTTGTGCTCGCACCGACAGTCCAACTCAAGGTCCTTCAGACCTTCCAGGACGCTGATGGTAGGATGATTGTGTTACGGGAAATGGTAAAAAATAAGGAAATGTGTAATTAACACGTATGCTCCAAATCACGACACAGTAACCAACTTTAGATCCCTATATCCCTTGATAGGCTTGTACAGGGACAGTGCGTTGATTTGGGGAGGGGATTTAAATTGTACGCTGGACCCCACAATGGACAGGTCGGATGGCAAATTTATTCACCCAGCCCTGCGGCTAAAGCTCTAAAACACGCTATTACACGTATTCCAGTTGGTTGATGTATGGCAGACGTTGAACCCACAGAACAGAGTCTATTCTCATTACACTGCTCCCAAGAACCTCTTCACAAGGTTAGATTTTGTGTTAGCTGAGATAGAAGATTTAGGGCTGAATATAAAGCGAGAGTCCTCCAAGATCATTCCCCTTTGTTGGCTATGTAGCAGTCAATTTCCCCTCAGGATAGGATCCCAACTTGGAGACTTATGGTTGAGGCACTTAAAGATGCTGGGTTTTCGAGAACACCTGAGGAAAGAGGTGAAGGAATATTTTGAGCACAATACAGGCAGCATGAAATCAGCAGGTACACTGTGGGAGGCCTTCAAGGTGATGGTGACAGGGGCTGCTATATCGAAGTCGAAAGGGATCTTCAAAAGAGCAGAAGACAGATTATATAGAGCAGTCAAGAGATAGGTCCCTGGGAAGGTGTCCCGCCTACAGGAAGAATGTTGGGAACACGAACAGGCTTAGCAAATTGAGCTACAGGAAGTATGTAGAGAGACAGCATGCGGAAGGAGATAAGCCAGGACGCATGCAAGCCTGGCTTTACAGAAATGAGAACAAGCGAGAACCAATCTAAGCAATTGTGGGTAGAGACAGTGAATTATGCGAGACGGAAGATGGGGTGTGTAAATATTTTTACGATTATTACAAGCAGCTATATGGAGAATCCTCAGAGTGTAACATGTCAGATTAGTTTCCCCAGGCTAGACACGGAAGAGAGAGAAAGACTGGAAAGTCCCATCACTATAGAAGAACTAGAGTATGTTATAAAGGAACTACCAACGGGCAAAACCCCTAGAGCAGATGGGCTTCCCAGTTAATTTTATAGAGAATATATAGGGCGGAAGTCTTGGCTCCATTATTGGCAATGCTGCACGAGGTGCTGGACACAGGCAAGTTACCTGGATCCTAAGAGAGTCGATAATTGTCCCCCTGCTTAAACCGAACAAGCTGGTCACGGCCTGTGCTCATATAGGCCCCTCATTACTGAATCAGGACGGGAAGATTCTCACAGCTCTAATGGCAAACGGGCTCAAACCGGACATTGCCAAGCGTATATACTCGGATCAAATGGGATACGTCCCACACAGACATATCACTAATAATTCGAGAAGACTGCACTACATAATAGATTGCAACCCGAGAAGACAGCCAACAACTGGCGGTGGCGTCACTCGATGCAGTCAAGGCGTTTGACTCGATCAGATGGCCTTGGCTATTAGCGGTACGGTATGGGACCCACATATATCAAGTGGGTGAGGTTGCTGTATAATGAACCGATTGCGAGGGTCAAAACGGGTATGATCATCTCGGAGCAATGACAGTTAAGTAAGGGCACAAGGCAGGGATGCCTGTGGCCCCCAATAGTGATGGAACCATTAGCGGTCTACCTGCGGGAAGAGTACGGGGAGGCTGGCATAGTCACACCAGGGGGACAGCATCTGATTTCATTGAATGCGGATGACATGCTCCTGTACTTGCAGCACACAGAACCGAATCTGCTATAAATCCTGGATGTGATGGAGCGCTATACTGCTTTGTCAGGCATAACAATCAACCCACAGAAATCAGGCTTGTTCCCTCTGGGGGGGCGGATGTGCCGGGGGGCCTGTGCACTGCTTGCCGGTACTAACAAATAAATGGGAGATTGACATGTTTAGGTATCTGGGAGTGGACATTTTATCATGATCCCAGGACAGAACACAGTGAAAGCAGCAGACATAATTGAGAACTCTAGGTCATTCTGGGCCAGATTGCCATTATTCAGGATGGGGCGAGCAGCACTGCTGAAGATGGTGGTGCTACAGAGACTACTTTACAAATGTCCCGTTTGCGATACCGAAAACGTTTTTCAAGAGGCTGAACGGTATACGTAGGTGCTTCTTGACTCGCGGTGCAGGGTGGCACTGTGGAATCTTCAGAATTCGTATGACCAAAGGGGAATAAGGGTGCCTAATTCTGAAGTATATTTCATCGCTAGCCAGCAACAACTCGTAGCCAAATGGCCGTCTGATGAGCAAACGCTGGAGTCGCGGTCACTGCAAGCAGTGTGTGCTCCGTTTTTCCTTAAGGAAGTAATATGGATAACCAACCCTCACACAGCTCGCCCGCCCTTGCTGCTGAAGCTGGGGTGTGCGATGTGGCGTAACGGCCTGCCAGTTGTTGGGGAACACTACATCGTATTCCCCGCAGATCCCGCTCGTAGCACCGGATAGGACGGATAGGCAACTGAGGTTAAATGTAAGGAGGTATTGGGAACCCAAAGGGGTAGCGACGGTGGAAGATGTGCTTAAAGAGGGGGGACCAAGGAGTTCGGGGAATTGATAGGAGATACTGGGGTGCACAGATGGCAACACCTCAAGTATACCTGCCTCCTGGGGAACGTAGATGGCCAGAGACTGAGGGGCCCTTGCAGGAAGATGAGATAACAGACATTTTATGATGTATCAGAGGGAGGACACAAGGATTTATGCACCACCAATGTCCAGGATGGGAGATGCATTAATAAAGACGAGGCAGAGTTGGGAAAGAGACTTGCAAGAACCGATAGCAGAAGCAATGTGGATTAGAGCTATGGTGTACCACAAAAAGGTGTCTAGAAATGCACGGTTACAACAAATTTAATTATATGTGACCCATAGAGCATACCTGACGCTGAACAGAATAGCCAGGTTCGGCCAGAGGGCAGGGCAATCATGCCCAAGTGTGGTGAGATTAATGCAGATCTGGTACATATGTTCTGTGCCTGCACAGCGATTAAACGGTTATGGGGAGAGGTAGCCCAAACGCTAACATGGCGGAATGACCTGTTAAAATTGGCAAATGAGGAGACTGGTGTGGCAAGAAGCATTGGGTTGGAACACGGAACAAGGGGAGGGAGGGGGTGGAGATTTGGAGGCAGTTGATAGCAGACATAGCCTCTACTGAACAGGGCACTGGAGACTTAAGAAATACACCCGTTCAGGTGGAGATGGTAGCAACTAAAGAGTAGTGTTGCAAAATGGTGGGACCATAGTGTGAGATGTAGGCCGGGGATGGGGTCAGGGGAGGGTAGAAGACAAGACAATCATGCCTTGAAGTCATGT